>NC_088216.1:83583288-83853288 GCF_036934945.1 Oncorhynchus masou masou
ACTGTAACAAGACTCCTGTACTCTGGAGGGGTGTGGAGAGAGGGAACGGGAGAATAGGGATGAGAGGAGGAGGAGGAGAGGGGGAAAGGGGGAGGGGGTGAGGGAAGAGGGGGATTTGGGAGGCTAATATAGAAAGGTAGCAGAGGAGGGGGAGGGATTCCCTAGGGAGGGGGTGTGTTGGGGATGGGTAGTGGGGGGGTGTGATAGGGGGAGGGATTCCCTAGGGAGGGGTGTGTTGGGGATGGGTATTGGGGGGGGGTGATAGGGGGAGGGATATGGAGTGGGAAGGGGGTGATGGGGGAGGGATATGGAGTGGGAAGGGGGTGATGGGGGAGGGATATGGAGTGGGAAGGGGGGTGATGGGGGAGGGATATGGAGTGGGAAGGGGGTGATGGGGAGGGATATGGAGTGGGAAGGGGGTGATGGGGGAGGGATATGGAGTGGGAAGGGGGTGATGGGGGAGGGATATGGAGTGGGAAGGGGGGTGATGGGGGAGGGATATGGAGTGGGAAGGGGGTGATGGGGGAGGGATATGGAGTGGGAAGGAGGGTGATGGGGAGGGATATGGAGTGGGAAGGGGGGTGATGGGGGAGGGATATGGAGTGGGAAGGGGGTGATGGGGGAGGGATATGGAGTGGGAAGGGGGGTGATGGGGGGGGAAATGGAGTGGGAAGGGGGTGATGGGGGAGGGATATGGAGTGGGAAGGGGGTGATGGGGGAGGGAAATGGAGTGGGAAGGGGGGTGATGGGGGAGGGATATGGAGTGGGGGGGGAAGGGGGTGATGGGGGAGGGATGGGAGGGGAAGGGGGTGATGGGGGGAGGGAAATGGAGTGGGAAGGGGGTGATGGGGGGAGGGAAATGGAGTGGGAAGGGGGAAGGGGGTGATGGGGGAGGGATATGGAGTGGGAAGGGGGTGATGGGGAGGGATATGTAGTGGGAAGGGGGTGATGGGGGAGGGATATGGAGTGGGAAGGGGGTGATGGGGGAGGGATATGGAGTGGGAAGGGGGGTGATGGGGAGGGATATGGAGTGGGAAGGGGGTGATGGGGGGAGGGAAATGGAGTGGGAAGGGGGTGATGGGGGAGGGATATGGAGTGGGAAGGGGGGTGATGGGGGAGGGATATGGAGTGGGAAGGGGGTGATGGGGGAGGGAAATGGAGTGGGAAGGGGGAAGGGGGTGATGGGGGAGGGATATGGAGTGGGAAGGGGGAAGGGAGGTGATGGGGGAGGGATATGGAGTGGGAAGGGGGAAGGGGGTGATGGGGGATGGATATGGAGTGGGAAGGGGAAGGGGGTGATGGGGGAGGGATATGGAGTGGGAAGGGGAAGGGGGTGATGGGGGAGGGATATGGAGTGGGAAGGGGGAAGGGGGTGATGGGGGAGGGATATGGAGTGGGAAGGGGGAAGGGGGTGATGGGGTCGGGGATATGGAGTGGGAAGGGGGAAGGGGGTGAGGGGGGAGGGATATGGAGTGGGAAGGGGGTGATGGGGGAGGGATATGGAGTGGGAAGGGGGAAGGGGGTGATGGGGGAGGGATATGGAGTGGGAAGGGGGAAGGGGGTGATGGGGGAGGGATATGGAGTGGGAAGGGGGAAGGGGGTGATGGGGGAGGGATATGGAATGGGAAGGGGGAAGGGGTGATGGGGGAGGGATATGTAGTGGGAAGGGGAAGGGGGTGATGGGGGAGGGATATGGAGTGGGAAGGGGGAAGGGGGTGATGGGGGAGGGATATGGAGTGGGAAGGGGAAGGGGGTGATGGGGGAGGGATATGGAGTGGGAAGGGGGAAGGGGGTGATGGGGGAGGGATATGGAGTGGGAAGGGGAAGGGGGTGATGGGGGAGGGATATGGAGTGGGAAGGGGGGGGTGATGGGGGAGGGATATGGAGTGGGAAGGGGGAAGGGGGTGATGGGGGAGGGATATGGAGTGGGAAGTGGGGTGATGGGGGGAGGGAAATGGAGTGGGAAGGGGGAAGGGGGTGATGGGGGGGATATGGAGTGGGAAGGGGGAAGGGGGTGATGGGGGAGGGATATGGAGTGGGAAGGGGGAAGGGAGGTGATGGGGAGGGATATGGAGTGGGAAGGGGGGAAGGGGGTGATGGGGGAGGGATATGGAGTGGGAATGGGGGTGATTGGGCATGGATATGTAGTGGAAGGGGGTGATGGGGGGAGGGATATGGAGTGGGAAGGGGGTGATGGGGGAGGGATATGGGGGAAGGGGGTGATGGGGCAGGGATATGGGTGGGAAGGGGGTGATGGGGGAGGGATATGGAGTGGGAAGGGGAAGGGGGTGATGGGGGGAGGGATGTGGAGTGGGAAGGGGGTGATGGGGGAGGGATATGGAGTGGGAAGGGGAAGGGGTGATGGGGGAGGGATATGGAGTGGGAAGGGGGGAAGGGGGTGATGGGGGAGGGATATGGAGTGGGAAGGGGGAAGGGGGTGATGGGGGATGGATATGGAGTGGGAAGGGGGAAGGGGGTGATGGGGGATGGATATGGAGTGGGAAGGGGAAGGGGGTGATGGGGGAGGGATATGGAGTGGGAAGGGGGGTGATGGGGGAGGGATATGGAGTGGGAAGGGGAAGGGGGTGATGGGGGGGGATGTGAAGTGGGAAGGGGTGATGGGGGAGGGATATGGAGTGGGAAGGGGGAAGGGGGTGATGGGGTCGGGATATGGAGTGGGAAGGGGAAGGGGGTGATGGGGGAGGGATATGGAGTGGGAAGGGGGAAGGGGGTGATGGGGGAGGGATATGGAGTGGGAAGGGGGTGATGGGGGAGGGATATGGAGTGGGAAGGGGGAAGGGGGTGATGGGGGAGGGATATGGAGTGGGAAGGGGGAAGGGGGTGATGGGGGAGGGATATGGAGTGGGAAGGGGGAAGGGGGTGATGGGGGAGTGATATGGAGTGGGAAGGGGGAAGGGGGTGATGGGGCAGGGATATGGAGTGGGAAGGGGGAAGGGGGTGATGGGGGAGGGATATGGAGTGGGAAGGGGAAGGGGGGTGATGGGGGAGGGATGTGAAGTGGGAAGGGGGAAGGGAGGTGATGGGGGAGGGATATGGAGTGGGAAGGGGGAAGGGGGTGATGGGGGGAGGGATATGGAGTGGGAAGGGGGAAGGGGGTGATGGGGGAGGGATATGGAGTGGGAAGGGGGAAGGGGGTGATGGGGGAGGGATATGGAGTGGGAAGGGGGAAGGGGGTGATGGGGAGGGATATGGAGTGGGAAGGGGAAGGGGGTGATGGGGGAGGGATATGGAGTGGGAAGGGGGTGATGGGGGAGGGATATGTAGTGGGAAGGGGAAGGGGGTGATGGGGGAGGGATATGGAGTGGGAAGGGGAAGGGGGTGATGGGGTCGGGGATGTGAAGTGGGAAGGGGGTGATGGGGTCGGGGATGTGAAGTGGGAAGGGAGGTGATGGGGGAGGGATATGGAGTGGGAAGGGGAAGGGGGTGATGGGGTCGGGGATGTGAAGTGGGAAGGGAGGTGATGGGGTCGGGGATGTGAAGTGGGAAGGGAGGTGATGGGGTCGGGGATGGGAAGTGGGAAGGGGAAGGGGGTGATGGGGCAGGGATATGTAGTGGGAAGGGGAAGGGGGTGATGGGGCAGGGATATGTAGTGGGAAGGGGAAGGGGGTGATGGGGTCGGGGATGTGAAGTGGGAAGGGAGGTGATGGGGGAGGGATATGGAGTGGGAAGGGGAAGGGGGTGATGGGGTCGGGGATGTGAAGGGGAAGGGGGTGATGGGGGAGGGATATGGAGGGGGAAGGGAGGTGATGGGGTCGGGGATGTGAAGTGGGAAGGGAGGTGATGGGGTCGGGGATGTGAAGTGGGAAGGGGAAGGGGGTGATGGGGTCGGGGATGTGAAGTGGGAAGGGGGTGATGGGGGAGGGATATGGAGGGGAAGGGGGAGTGATGGGGGGGGGATGTGAGTGGGAAGGGGAAGGGGGTGATGGGGAGGGATATGAAGTGGGAAGGGGAAGGGTGATGGGGGAATGTGGAGTGGGAAGGGGAAGGGGGTGATGGGGGGGGATGATGGAAGTGGGAAGGGAGGGATATGGAGGGGGAAGGGGGAAGGGGGTGATGGGGGATGGGATATGTAGTGGGAAGGGGAAGGGGGTGATGGGGGAGGGATATGGAGTGGGAAGGGGGAAGGGGGTGATGGGGTCGGGGATGTGGAAGTGGGAAGGGGGTGATGGGGGAGGGATATGGAGTGGGAAGGGGAAGGGGGTGATGGGGGAGGGATATGGAGTGGGAAGGGGGAAGGGGGTGATGGGGGAGGGATATGGAGTGGGAAGGGGGAAGGGGGTGATGGGGGAGGGATATGGAGTGGGAAGGGGAAGGGGGGTGATGGGGGAGGGATATGTAGTGGGAAGGGGAAGGGGGTGATGGGGGAGGGATATGAAGTGGGAAGGGGGGGTGATGGGGCGGGATGTGAAGTGGGAAGGGGGGGGGTGATGGGGGGAGGGATATGGAGTGGGAAGGGGAAAGGGGTGATGGGGTCGGGGATGTGAAGTGGGAAGGGGGAAGGGAGGTGATGGGGGAGGGATATGTAGTGGGAAGGGGAAGGGGGTGATGGGGGAGGGATATGTAGTGGGAAGGGGAAGGGGGTGATGGGGGAGGGATGTGAAGTGGGAAGGGGAAAGGGGTGATGGGGTCGGGGATGTGAAGTGGGAAGGGGGAAGGGGGTGATGGGGGA
This sequence comes from Oncorhynchus masou masou, assembly GCF_036934945.1. Lineage (NCBI taxonomy): Eukaryota > Metazoa > Chordata > Actinopteri > Salmoniformes > Salmonidae > Oncorhynchus > Oncorhynchus masou. The sequence goes on from NC_088216.1 coordinate 83,587,979, forward strand.
GGGATATGGAGTGGGAAGGGGAAAGGGGTGATGGGGTCGGGGATGTGAGGGGAAGGGAGGTGATGGGGCAGGGATATGGTGGGAAGGGGAAGGGGGTGATGGGGGAGGGATATGGAGTGGGAAGGGGAAGGGGGTGATGGGGGAGGGATGTGAAGTGGGAAGGGGAAAGGGGTGATGGGGTCGGGGATGTGAAGTGGGAAGGGGGAAGGGGGTGATGGGGGAGGGATATGGAGTGGGAAGGGGAAAGGGGTGATGGGGTCGGGGATGTGAAGTGGGAAGGGGGAAGGGAGGTGATGGGGCAGGGATATGTAGTGGGAAGGGGGTGATGGGGATGTGGAGTCTGCCTGGTGAGGGGAGACAGGATGTAGAATTCACTGCTTAAGTCCCTTCCTGCACCGGGGGAATTTTCAGATACATTTGTCAAATTAGCCAAGACGACCATGAATGATTAATGATCTGTGTTGATTGATTAGTCTTTTGGGAGTCTATAAATGATTACCAAATGGTTTTCATACGAAGTACGATTTTTATATTCTGTTGTTTGTAATTGTCTTTCTTTCGTGCATGGCTTATACTGAAACTATATCGATAATTTAAAGGAAGATGGATACTGTATGTCAAGGAATGGTGTCTATCCTAGATTTAGCAATATTTGTTTTTTTTTATACTGAACAAAAATATAAACGTAACAAAGAATGAAATCAGTAAATTTAAATAAATTCACTAGGCTCTAATCTATGGCTTTCACATGATTGGGCAAGGGTGTAGCCATGGGTGGCCTGGGAGGGCATATGGGTGGGCCTGGGAGGGCATAGGCCCACCCACTGGGGAGCCAGGCCCAGAAAATCTGAATGAGTTTTCCCCCCACAAAATAGCTTTATTATAGACAGAAATTCTCCCCAGCATACCCCCTCACCCACCTCAGACGATCCGGCAGATGAAGAAGCCGGATGTGGAGGTCCTGGGCTGGCGTGGTTACACGTGGTCTGTGGATGTTGAGGTCCTGGGCTGGCGTGGGTACACGTGGTCTGTGGATGTGGAGGTCCTGGGCTGGCGTGGGTACACGTGGTCTGTGGATGTGGAGGTCCTGGGCTGGCGTTGTTACACGTGGTCTGCGGATGTTGAGGTCCTGGGCTGGCGTGGTTACACGTGGTCTGTGGATGTGGAGGTCCTGGGCTGGCGTTGGTACACGTGGTCTGCGGATGTGGAGGTCCTGGGCTGGCGTGGTTACACGTGGTCTGTGGATGTGGAGGTCCTGGGCTGGCGTTGGTACACGTGGTCTGCGGATGTGGAGGTCCTGGGCTGGCGTTGGTACACGTGGTCTGCGGATGTGAGGCCGGTTGGATGTCCTGCCAAATTCTCAAAAAACGACTTTGGAAGCGACTTATGGTAGAGAAATGAACATTCAAATTCCTGGCAACAGCTCTGCTGGACATTCCTGCAGTCAGCATGCCAGTGCACTGCGCCCTCAAAACTTGAGACATCTGTAGCATTGTGTTGTGTGACAAAACTGCACATTTTAAAAGGACCTTTTATTGTCCCCGGCACAAGGTGCACCTGTGTAATGATCATGCTGTTTAATCAGCTTTTTGATATGCCACACCTGTCAGGCGGAGGGATTATCTTGGCAATGGAGAAATGCCTACTAACGGGGATGTAAACAAATTTGTGCACCACATTTTTGAGAGAAATGAGCTTTTTATGTGTATGGAAAATTTCTGGGAACTTTGATTTCAGCTCATGAACATGGGACGAACGTTTTGCGTTTTATATTTTGGTTGAGTTGTAACTGTCATTTTCAAAGTATTGACTCACTCATTCCCTCTTAAACTGGATGTTTGGACCCTTTTTGTCTACCAGTACTGTATGTCACTGATCTCTCTCTTTTTGTTCTTTCTCCCTGTCTCTCTCTCTCTCTCCCTCTCTCTCTCTCTATCTCTCTCTCTCTCCCCCCCTCTCTCTCTCTCTCTCTCCCTCCCTCTCTCTCCCTCCCTCTCTCCCCCCCCCTCTCTCTCTCCCTCCCTCCCTCCCTCCTTCCCTCTCTCCCCCTCCTCTCCAGAGCTCTGGGAGGTGCCGTTTGAGGACATCTCTGAGCTGCAGTGGGTTGGGAGTGGGGCCCAGGGAGCCGTCTTCCTGGGTAAACTCCACGGACAGGAAGTAGCTGTGAAGAAGGTTCGAGACATCAAGGAGACAGACATCAGACATCTGAGAAAACTCAAACACCCCAACATCATCACCTTCAAGTAAGAATACAGTACAGTAGAATACAGTACAGTCTAATACTGTAAAATACAGTACAGTAGAATACAGTAGACTACAGTACAGTAGAGTACAATACTGTAGAATACAGTAGAAAACAGTACAGTATAATACAGTACAGTCTAATACTGTAAAATACAGTACAGTAGAATACAGTAGACTACAGTACAGTAGAGTACAAAAATGTAGAATAAAGTACAGTAGAATACTGTACAGTAAAGTATAATATAGTAGAATACAGTACAGTAGAATACAGTAATGTAGAGTATAATACAGATGAATACAGTACAGTAGAATACAGTACAGTAGAATACTGTACAGTAAAGTATAATATAGTAGAAGACAGTACAGTAGAATACAATAGAATATACCCAGGCCCGTGTTATTTACATTACCTTAATGGAGAACTGTGTTACTAATCCTCCCTTCCTTCTCTCCTCCCTCTCTGCTCTCCTCCATTCAGGGGTATCTGCACCCAGGCCCCGTGTTACTGTATCCTAATGGAGTACTGTGCCCAGGGCCAGCTGTACGAGGTGCTGAGGGCGGGTAGGAACATCACCCCCTCCCTGCTCATCGACTGGGCCATGGGCATGGCTGGAGGCATGAACTACCTTCACCTCCACAAGATCATCCACAGAGACCTCAAGTCACCCAAGTAAGTAGTCATGATAACTATGCTTTAGCTTGGTAGCAGATCTATATGTGCTTGAGCCAATTACCTCTGTTGTGTTCCTTGTCATGCCAAACGTATGGTGGTACAGGAAGTAGATAACATTGAATATGATATGTTTTAGGGGTGTTACCAGACCTCAATACCATATTCTTGTTTGAGTCATTTGAATAGTTCTAGTGACTGTGTTGTGTCTCTCTGTGGGTACCGTACCTTCCCTTGACTGTCTCTCTGTGGCTACCGTAACTTCCCCTGACTGTCTCTCTGTGGTTACCGTACCTTCCCCTGACTGTTTCTCTGTGGCTACTGTACCTTCCCCTGACTGTCTCTCTGTGGTTACCGTACCTTCCCCTGACTGTCTCTCTGTATCTACCGTACCTTCCCCTGACTGTCTCTCTGTGGTTACCGTACCTTCCCCTGACTGTCTCTCTGTGGTTACCGTACCTTCCCCTGACTGTCTCTCTGTGGCTACTGTACCTTCCCCTGACTGTCTCTCTGTGGTTACCGAACCTTCCCCTGACTGTCTCTCTGTGGTTACCGTACCTTCACCTGACTGTCTCTCTGTGGCTACTGTACCTTCCCCTGACTGTCTCTCTGTGGTTACCGTACCTTCCCCTGACTGTCTCTCTGTATCTACTGTACTTTCCCCTGACTGTCTCTCTGTGGGTACCGTACCTTCCCCTGACTGTCTCTCTGTATCTACTGTACCTTCCCCTGACTGTCTCTCTGTGGTTACCGTACCTTCCCCTGACTGTCTCTCTGTGGGTACCGTACCTTCCCCTGACTGTCTCTCTGTGGGTACCGTACCTTCCCCTGACTGTCTCTCTGTATCTACCGTACCTTCCCCTGACTGTCTCTCTGTATCTACTGTACTTTCCCCTGACTGTCTCTCTGTGGGTACCGTACCTTCCCCTGACTGTCTCTCTGTGGTTACCGTACCTTCCCCTGACTGTCTCTCTGTATCTACTGTACTTTCCCCTGACTGTCTCTCTGTGGGTACCGTACCTTCACCTGACTGTCTCTCTGTGGCTACTGTACCTTCCCCTGACTGTCTCTCTGTGGTTACCGTACCTTCCCCTGACTGTCTCTCTGTATCTACTGTACTTTCCCCTGACTGTCTCTCTGTGGGTACAGTACCTTCCCCTGACTGTCTCTCTGTGGGTACCGTACCTTCCCCTGACTGTCTCTCTGTATCTACTGTACCTTCCCCTGACTGTCTCTCTGTGGTTACCGTACCTTCCCCTGACTGTCTCTCTGTGGGTACCGTACCTTCCCCTGACTGTCTCTCTGTGGGTACCGTACCTTCCCCTGACTGTCTCTCTGTATCTACCGTACCTTCCCCTGACTGTCTCTCTGTATCTACTGTACTTTCCCCTGACTGTCTCTCTGTGGGTACCGTACCTTCCCCTGACTGTCTCTCTGTGGTTACCGTACCTTCCCCTGACTGTCTCTCTGTATCTACTGTACTTTCCCCTGACTGTCTCTCTGTGGGTACCTTACCTTCCCCTGACTGTCTCTCTGTGGCTACCGTACCTTCCCCTGACTGTCTCTCTGTGACTGCTGTACCTTCCCCTGACTGTCTCTTTGTATCTACCGTACCTTCCCCTGACTGTCTCTCTTTGGTTACCGTACCTTCCCCTGGCTGTCTCTCTGTGGGTACCGTACCTTCCCCTGACTGTCTCTCTGTATCTACCGTACCTTCCCCTGACTGTCTCTTTGTGGTTACCGTACCTTCCCCTGACTGTCTCTCTGTGGGTACCGTACCTTCCTTTGACTGTCTCTGTGACTGCTGTACCTTCCCCTGACTGTCTCTCTGTATCCCCTGACTGTCTCTCTGTATCTGGATAAGAGCGACTGCCAAATGACTTAAATGTAAATGTAAATGTAATCTACTGTACCTTCCCCTGACTGTCTCTCTGTGGCTACCGTACCTTCCCCTGACTGTCTCTCTGTGGTTACCGTACCTTCCCCTGACTGTCTCTCTGTGGCTACCGTACCTTCCCCTGACTATCTCTCTGTGGGTACCGTACCTTCCCCTGACTGTCTCTCTGTATCTACTGTACCTTCCCCTGACTGTCTCTCTGTATCTACTGTACCTTTCCCTGACTGTCTCTCTGTATCTACCGTACCTTCCCCTGACTGTCTCTCTGTGGGTACCGTACCTTCCCCTGACTGTCTCTCTGTGGGTACCGTACCTTCCCCTGACTGTCTCTGTGACTGCTGTACCTTCCCCTGACTGTCTCTCTGTATCCCCTGACTGTCTCTCTGTATCTGGATAAGAGCGTCTGCCAAATGACTTAAATGTAAATGTAAATGTAATCTACTGTACCTTCCCCTGACTGTCTCTCTGTGGCTACCGTACCTTCCCCTGACTGTCTCTCTGTGGTTACCGTAACTTCCCCTGACTGTCTCTCTGTGGCTACCGTACCTTCCCCTGACTATCTCTCTGTGGGTACTGTACCTACCCCTGACTGTCTCTCTGTGGGTACCATACCTTCCCCTGACTGTCTCTCTGTATCTACTGTACCTTCCCCTGACTGTCTCTCTGTGGTTACCGTACCTTCCCCTGACTGTCTCTCTGTATCTACTGTACCTTCCCCTGACTGTCTCTCTGTATCTACTGTACCTTCCCCTGACTGTCTCTCTGTATCTACTGTACCTTCCCCTGACTGTCTCTCTGTATCTACTGTACCTTCCCCTGACTGTCTCTCTGTATCTACTGTACCTTCCCCTGACTGTCTCTCTGTGGCTACCGTACCTTCCCCTGACTGTGCCTGTATACTCTACTCCAGTATGTTGATCACCTATGATGATGCGGTGAAAATCTCTGACTTCGGGACGTCTAAGGAGATGAGTGATAAGAGCACCAAGATGTCGTTCGCCGGTACGGTGGCCTGGATGGCCCCAGAGGTGATCAGGAACGAACCTGTATCAGAGAAGGTCGACATCTGGTAAGAGAAAACACCTTCTTACATTTTCCTTCGTGCTTTATAGCATTATTTAGTTTGATATCAACCCATCTGAAAAAGAGACCTGTTAAAATAAAGGTTAAATTAAATAAAATCTTTACAAATCATTCAAGTATAATATTTATAATTTTAGCGAACGCTCTTATCCAGAGTGCTTTGAGTCGACCCTGCCTTTCTGTTTATTTATTTCTGTTTCCTTCTCCATCCATCCATATCTCCCTCCCTCCCTCCTAAGAGAGGAATGCTGGCTAATTCAATTATTGATTTGCCAGATGCTCTTGTGCTCTGGAGAGGCTGAAATATCCTTTCTATAGCCTGTGTCCTGGCCCTGGGCCTAGAGCACACTACACTGGATATGGGGAGAGTCTGATTTCACACTTATCCTACACGACTGAAGGATGAGAGAGTGATTTCTCCCAGAGTCGGATGATAGAGTCTGATTTCCACACATTTTAACATATTTTTTTGTGAACATTTTAGTAACACTCTAATTTAGGGTCTTACAATCAATGCTTTCAACTATATAAATGTAGGTCCATGATCATTTCTACACAGTTTTGATGTTTTTGTTTTCTCATTTAAATGTAGACTGACGTCGTATTCCCCCCAAAACCACCCTCGGGCCGGTTCACAAATAGGCTCGAGTTTGACACGTGAACTAAAAGGAGAATGCAGACCGTATGTATCTGTATCTATCTCTGGTTCTACATTACCGGTCTACATTATCTCCTCCTTATCGCTGTCTATTCTAAGAGAAAAGATGATTTGAGGTGTGCTGTTTGTTCTGTCTGGTCTGCCTTAACATGCTCTGACAGTTGGGCCAGACATCTGGCTATATATAACAGTACATTGGGTCTACTGTAGACAGTAAAATGAGAAGTCATTTTTACAAACTCCATTTAACGAGAGTGTTCCTCGGAACCATTGCATAAAGGGCATTGTGACAAAGACTGTGGCAGTGAGACAGCAAGGTTCTCTCCCTTTTGCCGTCCTACTCTGGAGAAATTTTAAATAAGATTTGGGTGTAGAGAAAATGAAATGGTTTCTTCAAGAATAACATAACAGGACAGAGAATGCTCCTTGTCTTTGAAAACATTGTAAAGAGTGACTGTGGTAGTTAGGCTAGCTTCTGCCTCCCAGTACCTTCCTACCCCATGCCAGTACCTCTCTACTCCATGCCAGTACCTCTCTACCCCATGCCAGTACCTTCCTACCCCATGCCAGTACCTCTCTACCCCATGCCAGTACCTCTCTACCCCATGCCAGTACCTCTCTACCCCATGCCAGTACCTCTCTACCCCATGCCAGTACCTCTCTACCCCATGCCAGTACCTCTCTACCCCATGCCAGTACCTCTCTACCCCATGCCAGTACCTCTCTACCCCATGCCAGTACCTCTCTACTCCATGCCAGTACCTCTCTACTCCATGCCAGTACCTCTCTACCCCATGCCAGTACCTCTCTACCCCATGCCAGTACCTTCCTACCCCATGCCAGTACCTCTCTACCCCATGCCAGTACCCCATGCCAGTACCTCTCTACCCCATGCCAGTACCTCTCTACCCCATGCCAGTACCTCCTATGCCAGTACCTCTCTACCCCATGCCAGTACCTTCCTACCCCATGCCAGTACCTCTCTACCCCATGCCAGTACCTTTCCTACCCCATGCCAGTACCTCTCTACCCCATGCCAGTACCTTCCTACCCCATGCCAGTACCTCTCTACCCCATGCCAGTACCTCCTACCCCATGCCAGTACCTCTCTACCCCATGCCAGTACCTTCCTACCCCATGCCAGTACCTCTCTACCCCATGCCAGTACCTTCCTACCCCATGCCAGTACCTCTCTACCCCATGCCAGTACCATCCTACCCCATGCCAGTACCTTCCTACCCCATGCCAGTACCTTCCTACCCCATGCCAGTACCTCTCTACCCCATGCCAGTACCTCTCTACCCCATGCCAGTACCTCTCTACCCCATGCCAGTACCTCTCTACCCCATGCCAGTACCTCTCTACCCCATGCCAGTACCTCTCTACCCCATGCCAGTACCTTCCCCCATGCCAGTACCTTTTTGTCAGTACCTTCCTACCCCATGCCAGTACCTTCCTACCCCATGCCAGTACCTTCCCCCATGCCAGTACCCCATGCCAGTACCTCACTACCCCATGCCAGTACCTTCCTACCCCATGCCAGTACCTTCCTACCCCATGCCAGTACCTTCCTACCCCATGCCAGTACCTTCCTACCCCATGCCAGTACCTCTCTACCCCATGCCAGTACCTTCTACCCCATGCCAGTACCCCATGCCAGTACCTCTCTACCCCATGCCAGTACCTCTCTACCCCATGCCAGTACCTCTCCTCCTTACCCCATGCCAGTACCTTCCTATGCCAGTACCTTCCTACCCCATGCCAGTACCTTCCTACCCCATGCCAGTACCATCCCTACCCCATGGTCTGCCCCATGCCAGTACCTGCTCTACCCCATGCCAGTACCTCTACCCCATGCCAGTACCTCCTACCCCATGCCAGTACCTCTCTACCCCATGCCAGTACCTCTGACCCCATGCCAGTACCTCTCACCCCATGCCAGTACCTCTCTACCCCATCCAGTAACTACCCCATGCCAGTACCTCTCTACCCCATGCCAGTACCTTCCTACCCCATGCCAGTACCTTCCTACCCCATGCCAGTCCTCTCTACCCCATGCCAGTACCTCTCTACCCCATGCCAGTACCTCTGGCCAGTACCTTCCTACCCCATGCCAGTACCTTCCCTACCCCATGCCAGTGTGCCAGTACCATCCTACCCCATGCCAGTACCTTCCCTACCCCATGCCAGTACCTTCCTACCCCATGCCAGTACCTCTCTACCCCATGCCAGTACCTCTCTACCCCATGCCAGTACCTTCCCCATACCCCATGCCAGTACCTCTCTACCCCATGCCAGTACCTCTCTACCCCATGCCAGTACCTCCATACCCCATGCCAGTACCTTCCTACCCCATGCCAGTACCTCCCTACCCCATGCCAGTACCTTCCTACCCCATGCCAGTACCTCTCTACCCCATGCCAGTACCTCTCTACCCCATGCCAGTACCTCTCACCCCATGCCAGTACCAGTACCTCCTACCCCATGCCAGTACCTCCTACCCCATGCCAGTACCTTCCTACCCCATGCCAGTACCTCACTACCCCATGCCAGTACCTCTCTACCCCATGCCAGTACCTCTCTACCCCATGCCAGTACCTCTCTACCCCATGCCAGTACCTCTCTACCCCATGCCAGTACCTCTCCTACCCCATGCCAGTACCTCTCTACCCCATGCCAGTACCTCTCTACCCCATGCCAGTACCTCTCTACCCCATGCCAGTACCTTCCTACCCCATGCCAGTACCTTCCTACCCCATGCCAGTACCTCTCTACCCCATGCCAGTACCTCTCTACCCCATGCCAGTACCTTCCTACCCCATGCCAGTACCTCTCTACCCCATGCCAGTACCTCTCTACCCCATGCCAGTACCTCTCTACCCCATGCCAGTACCTCTCTACCCCATGCCAGTACCTCTCTACCCCATGCCAGTACCTTCCTACCCCATGCCAGTACCTCTCTACCCCATGCCAGTACCTCTCCCCCATGCCAGTCCTCTCTACATGCCAGTACCTTCCTACCCCATGCCAGTACCTTCCTACCCCATGCCAGTACCTTCCTACCCCATGCCAGTACCTCTCTACCCCATGCCAGTACCTTCCTACCCCATGCCAGTACCTTCCTACCCCATGCCAGTACCTCACTACCCCATGCCAGTACCTCTCTACCCCATGCCAGTACCTCTCTACCCCATGCCAGTACCTCTCTACCCCATGCCAGTACCTCAGTACCTCTCTACCCCATGCCAGTACCTTCCTACCCCATGCCAGTACCTCTCTACCCCATGCCAGTACCTCTCTACCCCATGCCAGTACCTTCCTACCCCATGCCAGTACCTTCCTACCCCATGCCAGTACCTCCTACCCCATGCCAGTACCTCCTACCCCATGCCAGTACCTTCCTACCCCATGCCAGTACCTTCCTACCCCATGCCAGTACCTCTCTACCCCATGCCAGTACCTTCCTACCCCATGCCAGTACCTCACTACCCCATGCCAGTACCTCTCTACCCCATGCCAGTACCTCTCTACCCCATGCCAGTACCTTCCTACCCCATGCCAGTACCTTCCTACCCCATGCCAGTACCTCTCTACCCCATGCCAGTACCTTCCTACCCCATGCCAGTACCTTCCTACCCCATGCCAGTACCTTCCTACCCCATGCCAGTACCTTCCTACCCCATGCCAGTACATTCCTACCCCATGCCAGTACCTCTCTACTGCCAGTGCCTTCCTACCCCATGCCAGTACCTTCACCCCATCCAGTACCTTCCCCCATGCCAGTACCTTCCTGCCCCATGCCAGTACCTTCCTACCCCATGCAGTACCTGTCCTACCCCATGCTACCTTCTGTGCCAGTACCTTGCCTACATGCCAGTACCTTCCTAGTACTTCCTACATGCCAGTACTTCTTGCCTACAGTACTCTTGCCTACATGCCAGGTCTACTGTAGCTTCCCTCTCTAGATCTCATAACAACTCTACACTATACATTCCTACAGTACTCTGTGCCTACAGTACTCTGTGCCTACAGTACTCTATGCCTACAGTACTCTGTGCCTACAGTACTCTATGCCTACAGTACTCTATGCCTACAGTACTCTGTGCCTACAGTACTCTGTGCCAGGTCTCCCCAATGAGGAACCAATGACTTTAAACATTCAATGACAAATTGATCTGAGGAAGCAAAGTAAGAGCAGTGCTACAGCGAACTAACTCTCTCTCTCTTTCTTACACATACATGCTTCACTCATCACATGCTTCACTCATTACATGCTTCAGTCATTACATGCTTCACTCATCACATGCTTCACCCATTACATGCTTCAGTCATTACATGCTTCACTCATTACATGCTTCAGTCATTACATGCTTCACTCATTACATGCTTCAGTCATTACATGCTTCACTCATTACATGCTTCACTCATTACATGCTTCAGTCATTACATGCTTCACTCATTACATGCTTCAGTCATTATATGCTTCACTCATTATATGCTTCACTCATTATATGCTTCAGTCATTACATGCTTCACTCATTACATGCTTCAGTCATTACATGCTTCACTCATTATATGCTTCACTCATTATATGCTTCACTCATTACATGCTTCAGTCATTACATGCTTCACTCATTACATGCTTCAGTCATTACATGCTTCACTCATTATATGCTTCACTCATTATATGCTTCACTCATTACATGCTTCAGTCATTACATGCTTCACTCATTACATGCTTCAGTCATTACATGCTTCACTCATTACATGCTTCACTCATTACATGCTTCACTCATGTACATGCTTCAGTCATAGTATTACTCATTTACATGCTTCAGTCATAGTATTACTCATTACATGCTTCAGTCATAGTATTACTCATTACATGCTTCACTCATAGTATTACTCATCGTATAAAAAGGCAACAAATAGCTATTTATTAAGGGAACTACTCTAACCACAGGAGGTTAGTGGCAACTTAATTTGGGAGGAAGGGCTCGTGGTAATGGCTGGAGTGGAATAGGCGGAATGGTATCAAATACATCAAACACGTGGCTTGATGCCTTTCCATTCGCTCTGTTCCAGCCATTTTTAAGAGCCGTCCTCCCCTCAGCAGCCCCCACTGACTCGAACACACAATACATTATATGCCTGTAGAGATAAACTACCCATTCTGTAGATTCTCATCGATAATAAACAAGTGGCCAGAGACAGAAGCTAAAAATAATCACATAAATACAACATTACTCCCTCAACATCTCTCCCTCCTATGCAAAGCTATTGGTGTTCTCTCCCTCCCACATGATGCTATTGGTGTTCTCTCCCTCCCACATTATGCTATTGGTGTTCTCTCCCTCCCACATGATGCTATTGGTGCTTTTTCCCTCCCACATGATGCTATTGGTGTTCTCTCCCTCCCACATGATGCTATTGGTGCTTTTTCCCTCCCACATGATGCTATTGGTGTTCTCTCCCTCCATCCTGATGCTATTGGTGTTCTCTCCCTCCATCCTGATGCTATTGGTGCTTTTTCCCTCCCACACGATGCTATTGGTGCTTTCTCCCTCCCACACAAAGCTATTAGTGATTTCTCCCTCCCACACAAAGTTATTGGTGCTTTCTCCCTCCCACATGATGCTATTGGTGCTTTCTCCCTCCCCCACGATACTATTGGTACGCACCAGAGTTGCCGTGGTGATCCAGAACCAAGGTGTCATCAACAACAACCTTTCCATAGTTACTCCCCTGGGACGGGACCTCCCTTATCCCCCATCCTCTACCCGACGGCAGGGGAAGAGCCACACCCTGGCACCGGGCAGACTAGGGCTAAAAGCCAGGGGAGCCCAGTACACACATAAACACACACTGACCGACTGGCACTTTTCACAGCGCACAAACATGTAGCCTACACAGCCTTTGTGTTTGTATAAAATGGGAAACAATATTGTTGTTTCACGAGGGTATTAGGGTACATGGAAGAGGCTATAACGCAAACGATGCTGATGTTGTTTTTCACAATGGCTCCTGAAGACCCAACTTTACTGTACAGAAGTGTTCATTTTAAAGAGTAGTATGGACTCATGGGATCTCTCTCCTTCTCTCTGCAGGTCGTTTGGTGTGGTGCTATGGGAGATGTTGACCGGAGAGGTACCGTATAAAGACGTGGACTCTTCAGCCATCATCTGGGGGGTGGGAAACAATAGCCTGAACCTACCTGTCCCAGAGAGCTGCCCAGACGGATTCAAGATACTGCTGAGACAGTGCTGGTGAGACAGAGGGATGGGAGGGAGGGAGGGCTAAGGGAGGGAGGGAGGGAGGGAGGGAGGGATGGGAGGGAGGGGGAGGGAGGGAGGGAGGGAGGGAGGGAGGGAGGGAGGGAGGGAGGGAGGGAGGGAGGGGAGGGAGGGAGGGAGGGAGGGAGGGAGGGACTGACCAACTGGGAGGGAGGGGAGGGATGGGAGGGCAGGGAAAGGGAGGGGGGGGGAGGGACAGGGCAGGGAGGGAGGTGGGGGAAGGGCATAAAATAAGGGGGTGGGGGACAGGGCATAAAAGAAGGGATGGGAGGACAGGGCATGAACATGTTTAACAAATAGAAGAGGATTTGAAGTAATCAGAAGATGTAGATGTTGTACATTGTAGTTGTATTTAAATGTACGTGTGTATCTGCCTCCAGGAGCAGTAAGGGACAGGGCATAAAAGAGGGGGTGGGGGACAGGGCATAAAAGAAGGGATGGGAGGACAGGGCATGAACATGTTTAACAAATAGAAGAGGATTTGAAGTAATCAGAAGATGTAGATGTTGTACAGTGTAGTTGTATTTAAATGTACGTGTGTATCTGCCTCCAGGAGCAGTAAGGGACAGGGCATAAAAGGACAGGGCATAAAAGAGGGGGGACAGGGCATGGGGGACAGGGCATAAAGAGGGAGTTGAAGTAATCAGAAGATGGGGGACTCTTCAGGAGCATAATCTGGGGGATGGGAGGACAGGGCATGAACATGTTTAACAAATAGAAGAGGCGTTGAAGTAATCAGAAGATGTAGTTGTAACCTCTGCCTCCAGGAGCAGTAAGGGACAGGGCATAAAAGACGGATGGGAGGACAGGGCATGAACATGTTTAACAAATAGAAGAGGATTTGAAGTAATCAGAAGATGTAGTGCTGGTGACATTGAGTTGTATTTAAATGTACGTGTGTATCTGCCTCCAGGAGCAGTAAGGGACAGGGCATAAAAGAGGGGGATGGGGGACAGGGCATAAAAGAAGGGATGGGAGGACAGGGCATGGAAGAGGATTTGAAGTAATCAGAAGATGTAGATGTTGTACATTGTAGTTGTATTTAAATGTACGTGTGTATCTGCCTCCAGGAGCAGTAAGGGACAGGGCATAAAAGAGGGGGTGGGGGACAGGGCATAAAAGAAGGGATGGGAGGACAGGGCATGAACATGTTTAACAAATAGAAGAGGATTTGAAGTAATCAGAAGGTGTAGATGTTGTACATTGTAGGTATTTAAATGTACATAAAAGCAAATAGAAGAGGATTTGAGGTAAGGGACAGGGCATAAAAGAAGGGGGTGGGGGACAGGGCATGAACATGTTTAACAAATAGAAGAGGATTTGGTAATCAGGATGTATTGTAAAGTGTGTATCTGGGAGGGGGACAGGGCATAAAAGAAGGGATGGGAGGACAGGGCATGAACATGTTTAACAAATAGAAGAGGATTTGAAGTAATCAGAAGATGTAGATGTTGTACATTGTAGTTGTATTTAAATGTACGTGTGTATCTGCCTCCAGTAAGGGACAGGGCATAAAAGAAGGGATGGGAGGACAGGGCATGAACATGTTTAACAAATAGAAGAGGATTTGAAGTAATCAGAAGATGTAGATGTATTTAAATGTGTATCTGCCTCCAGGAGCAGTAAGCCAAGGAACAGACCTTCATTCAGACAGATCCTACTGCACCTGGACATTGCCTCGGCTGACCTGCTGTCTACCCCTCAGGAGACATACTTCAAATCTCAGGTACGGTCACATACGTAAACAGAGTACTAGAATGGCCATTGACACGCTGGCAACATGACGACAGGACAGCCATCTTTAAATGATTTTAGAGTTATGAAGGTTTATGTCACTAGTACTTCCAAGAGAGACACTTTTGTAAAACAAAATCACTGGGCGAGGGGGGGGAGGGGGGGGGGTCACAAAGTCAAATTGATTCAAAACATGAAATTAAACAGATTCATACATGATATTTAAGATACTAAACTCACTGTTAACTGCGTTTATTTTCAGAAAACTTAACGTGTAAATAAGATTCAACAACTGAGACAAACTAAACAAGTTTCACAGACATGTTGACTAAACAGAAATTGAATAATGTGTCCCTGAACAAAGTGGGGGGGGGGGTAAACATCAAAAGTAACAGTCAGTATCTGGTGTGGCCACCAGCTGCATTAAGTACTGCAGTTTATCTCCTCCTCATGGACTGCACCAGATTTGCCAGATATTGCTGTGTGGATTGATGGACGTATGCTGTTGAGTGATTGAAATGTGCATCAGAAAGGTATTGAAAAGTTGAGAAAAACATCAGGGATGATCATCAAACAATCTTACCCTGTGCAGATTTCTCACTCTCCATTTCTACCGAGTCCTGCACAGCGTATGTTGTACGTGGAAACAGAACACAGGTATGAGCTCCAGAGTCTAAGCGTTCAGGGTCTGGGGCTCATAGTTGGTAATTCCTAGAATGAAAATGAATTCAAGAAATGCCAGAACCCGCTTTTATCGCTCTGTTTGTCCCAAGACACTAAAGGTTATTTACATGACCGCGGTTCTATGAAGTAAGTGGCACATTCAGCTGACTGAGGAAAACAAAGCACGTTCTTTCAGATTATTACCGCGAGCCACCAATCAAGTCGCAGAGAGAAGCATGCGTCTCGCACGACACGCAATGACTATGCCTGGTTTATTACAAAGGCCACTCTAGTATAGTAGTGAGTCTCTATGAATACAGAAGAATACTGTTCCTACTAAAGCCAACTAGCAGCTCTTTCTCTTTCTCTCACTCAATACCAATTTCCCTGCTGGCTGTCGAGGAAAGATATATGTTGCCTTGTAAAATTACAAGCTGATGGACAAGTGCCCATGCTTGCAATTACACAGGCAGTCACATAAGCACGACCCCAATAAACACACATCAGTTTTCCTGATTCATTTCCTTCTGGCTGCGTCCCGCTGCTTCTAAACCTGATGGCATCTAGTGACGCAAATACCAGCTCCATAACTGTCATCTCTCTACCTCTCCTCCTTCCCTCCTCCTCTCTCTGCCTCTCCTCCTTCCCTCCTCCTCCCTCTCCTCCTTCCCTCCTCCTCTCTCTGCCTCTCCTCCTTCCCTCCTCCTCCCTCTCCTCCTTCCCTCCTCCACTCTCTGCCTCTCCTCCTTCCCTCCTCCTCTCTCTGCCTCTCTTCCTTCCCTACTCCTCTCTCTGCCTCTCCTCCTTCCCTCCTCCATTCTCTGCCTCTCCTCCTTCCCTCCTCCTCCCTCTCCTCCTTCCCTCCTCCATTCTCTGCCTCTCCTCCTTCCCTCTTCCTTTCTCTGCCTCTCCTCCTTCCCTCCTCCTCCCTCTCCTCCTTCCCTCCTCCTCTCTCTGCCTCTCCTCCTTCCCTCCTCCTCCCTCTCCTCCTTCCCTCCTCCACTCTCTGCCTCTCCTCCTTCCCTCCTCCTCTCTCTGCCTCTCCTCCTTCCCTACTCCTCTCTCTGCCTCTCCTCCTTCCCTCCTCCATTCTCTGCCTCTCCTCCTTCCCTCCTCCTCCCTCTCCTCCTTCCCTCCTCCATTCTCTGCCTCTCCTCCTTCCCTCCTCCTTTCTCTGCCTCTCCTCCTTCCCCCTTTCTCCCTCTCCTCCTTCCCTCCTCCTCTCTCTGCCTCTCCTCCTTCCCTCCTCCATTCTCTGCCTCTCCTCCTTCCCTCCTCCTCTCTCTGCCTCTCCCTCTCCTACCTCCCTACTCCTATCTCTCCTCCTTCCCTCCGCCTTTCTCTGCCTCTCCTCCTTCCCTACTCCTCTCTCTGCCTCTCCTCCTTCTCCTCTCTCTGCCTCTCCTCCTTCCCTTCTCCTCTCTCTGCCTCTCCTCCTTCCCCTACTCCTGCTCTCTGCCTCTCCTCCCTCCCTCCTCCTCCCTCTCCTCCTCCCCCCTCCCCTCCCTCTCTGCCTCTCCTCCTTCCCCCTTACTCTCTCTGCCTCTCCTCCTTCCCTTCTCCTCTCTCTGCCTCTCCTCCTTCCCTACTCCTCTCTCTGCCTCTCCTCCTTCCCTACTCCTCTCTCTGCCTCTCCTCCTTCCCTACTCTCTCTGCCTCTCCTCTTTCCCTACTCCTCTCTCTGCCTCTCCTTCTTCCCTACTCCTCTCTCTGCCTCTCCTCCACTCTCTGCCTCTCCTCCTTCCCTTCTCCTCTCTCTGCCTCTCCTCCTTCCCTACTCCTCTCTCTCCTTACTCCTCTCTCTCTCTTCCTTCCCTACTCTCTTTCTTCTCTCTCCCTCCCTTCTCCTCTCTCTCTTCTCTCTCCCTCCTTACTCCTCTCTCTCTCCTCCTTCCCTACACCTCTCTCTCTCTTCTCTCTCCCTCCCTTCTCCTCTCTCTCTTCTCTCTCCCTCCTTACTCCTCTCTCTCCTCCTTCCCTACACCTCTCTCTCTCTTCTCTCTCCCCCTTCTCCTCTCTCTCTTCTCTCTCCCCCTTCTCCTCTCTCTCTTCTCTCTCTCCCCTTCTCCTCTCTCTCTTCTCTCTCCATCTCCTCCTTTCCTACTCATCTCTCTCTTCTCTCTCACTTCCACTTTATTATCTCCCCCCTCCTCTTCCTCCCCCTCTCTTTTCGCCTTTCCCTTTCTCTTCTCCTCCTGCCCTCTCACTCACTCACCCCTCCCGCCCCCTCCCTTTCTTCTCACTTTCTTTCTCCACCCTCCCCCTTTCATCCTCCCCCCCTCTCCTCTCATAATGGATTTTTCTTGTGATGGCAGCAAGAAGTATTAGCTGCTACAGTCTATTCTATTGATTGCTTTAATGTGGAGGAGAGGCAGGTAGAAGGGGTTGGGAGGAGAGGAGAAGAGGTGGAGAGAAGGATGGGAGGAGGGAAGGAGAGGCAGGGAGGAGGGAAGGAGAGGCAGGGAGGAGGGGAGGAGAGGCAGGGAGGAGGGGAGGAAGGAAGGAGAGGCAGGGAGGAAGGAAGGAGAGGCAGGGAGGAGAGGCAGGGAGAAGGGGAGGAGAGGCAGGGGGAGGGAAGGAGAGGCAGGGAAGGAGAGGCAGGGAGGAGGGGAGGAGAGGCAGTGGGAGGGTAGGAGAGGCAGGGAGGAGGGAAGGAAGGAGCGGCAGGGAGGAGGGGAGGAAGGAAGGAGAGGCAGGGAGGAAGGAAGGAAGGCAGGGAGGGAGGAGGGCAGGGAGGAGGTAAGGAGAGGCAGGGAAGGAGAGGCAGGGAGGAGGGGAGGAGAGGCAGGGGGAGGGGAGGCAGGGAGGAGGGAAGGAAGGAGAGGCAGGGAGGGGGAGGCAGGGCAAGGAGGACATAAAGGAATGAGGGATGAGAGGGGTGGCTGCAGGCAGAGCAGAGTGCTCTCAAACTCCATTAGCTTAATAACAAGAGCCACACACACACAGATGGACCGTGACGGGCGAATGGACGTGCACACGACCACACACAAACACTCTCTTAAAAACCCTTATGTCCTTGGACGAGACTAGACAGACTGCAGCTAAAAAGGCACTTGTCAAAGTCAGGATGGTACACAGGCAGGAAAATGTCCACGGTGTATTTTCGCTCAGAAAGTGTTCTGAGATGCTCTGTGACATGGATTCATTTTGACTGGCACACATGGTATGTCTATGCTGCTGTCTAACTGTTATGATTTACACTATAATCTGTGTTTTAACTGACACTATAATCTGTGGTTTAACTGACACTATAATCTGTGTTTTAACTGTCACTATAATCTGTGTTTTAACTGACACTATAATCTGTGTTTTAACTGTCACTATAATCTGTGTTTTAACTGACACTATAATCTGTGTTTTAACTGTGTTTTAACACTATAATCTGTGTTTTAACTGAACACTATAATCTGTGTTTTAACTGACACTATAATCTGTGTTTTAACTGACACTATAATCTGTGTTTTAACTGACACTATAATCTGTGTTTTAACTGACACTATAATCTGTGTTTTAACTGACACTATAATCTGTGTTTTAACTGACACTATAATCTGTGTTTTAACTGACACTATAATCTGTGTTTTAACTGACACTATAATCTGTGTTTTAACTGACACACATATAATCTGTGTTTTTTTAACTGACACTATAATCTGTGTTTTAACTGACACTATAATCTGTGTTTTAACTGACACTATAATCTGTGTTTTAACTGACACTATAATCTGTGTTTTAACTGACACTATAATTGTAAACTGACACTATAATCTGTGTTTTAACTGACACTATAATCTGTGTTTTAACTGACACTATAATCTGTGTTTTAACTGACACTATAATCTGTGTTTTAACTGACACTATAATCTGTGTTTTAAATCTGTGTTTTAACACTATAATCTGTGTTTTAACTGACACTATAATCTGTGTTGCTGTGTTTTAACTGACACTATAATCTGTGTTTTAACTGACACTATAATCTGTGTTTTAACTGACACTATAATCTGTGTTTTAACTGACACTATAATCTGTGTTTTAACTGACACTATAATCTGTGTTTTAACTGACACTATAATCTGTGTTTTAACTGACACTATAATCTGTGTTTTAACTGTCACTGTAATCTGTGTTTTACACTATAATCTGTGGTGCTGTGTTTTAACTGACACTATAATCTGTGGTGCACTATAATCTGTGTTTTAACTGACACTATAATCTGTGTTGCTGTGTTTTAATCTGACACTATAATCTGTGTTTTAACTGACACTATAATCTGTGTTTTGTTTTAACTGACACTATAATCTGTGTTTTAACTGACACTATAATCTGTGTTTTAACTGACACTATAATCTGTGTTGCTGTGTTTTAACTGACACTATAATCTGTGTTTTAACTGACACTATAATCTGTGTTGCTGTGTTTTAACTGACACTATAATCTGTGTTTTAACTGACACTATAATCTGTGTTTTAACTATAATCTGTTTTTAACTGACACTATAATCTGTGTTTTAACTGACACTATAATCTGTGTTTTAACTGACACTATAATCTGTGTTTTAACTGACACTATAATCTGTGTTTTAACTGACACTATAATCTGTGTTTTAACTGACACTATAATCTGTGTTTTAACTGTCACTATAATCTGTGTTTTAACTGACACTATAATCTGTGTTTTAACTGACACTATAATCTGTGTTTTAACTGACACTATAATCTGTGTTTTAACTGACACTATAATCTGTGTTTTAACTGACACTATAATCTGTGTTTTAACTGACACTATAATCTGTGTTTTAACTGACACTATAATCTGTGTTTTAACTGACACTATAATCTGTGTTTTAACTGTCACTATAATCTGTGTTTTAACTGACACTATAATCTGTGTTTTAACTGACACTATAATCTGTGTTTTAACTGACACTATAATCTGTGTTTTAACTGACACTATAATCTGTGTTTTAATCTGACACTATAATCTGTGTTTTAACTGACACTATAATCACTGTAATGCTGTGTTTTAACTGACACTATAATCTGTGTTTTAACTGACACTATAATCTGTGTTTTAACTGACACTATAATCTGTGTTTTAACTGACACTATAATCTGTGTTTTAACTGACACTATAATCTGTGTTGCTGTGTTTTAACTGTCACTATAATCTGTGTTTTAACTGACACTATAATCTGTGTTTTAACTGACACTATAATCTGTGTTTTAACTGACACTATAATCTGTGGTTTAACTGACACTATAATCTGTGTTTTAACTGACACTATAATCTGTGTTGCTGTGTTTTAACTGACACTATAATCTGTGTTTTAACTGACACTATAATCTGTGTTTTAACTGACACTATAATCTGTGTTTTAACTGACACTATAATCTGTGTTTTAACTGACACTATAATCTGTGTTTTAACTGACACTATAATCTGTGTTTTAACTGACACTATAATCTGTGTTTTAACTGACACTATAATCTGTGTTTTAACTGTCACTGTAATCTGTGTTTTAACTGACACTATAATCTGTGGTGCTGTGTTTTAACTGACACTATAATCTGTGTTGCTGTGTTTTAACTGACACTATAATCTGTGTTTTAACTGACACTATAATCTGTGTTGCTGTGTTTTAACTGACACTATAATCTGTGGTTTACTGTCACTATAATCTGTGTTTTAACTGACACTATAATCTGTGTTTTAACTGACACTATAATCTGTGTTTTAACTGACACTATAATCTGTGTTGCTGTGTTGTAACTGACACTATAATCTGTGTTTTAACTGACACTATAATCTGTGTTGCTGTGTTTTAACTGTCACTATAATCTGTGTTTTAACTGACACTATAATCTGTGTTTTAACTGACACTATAATCTGTGGTTTAACTGTCACTATGATCTGTGTTTTAACTGACACTATAATCTGTGTTTTAACTGACACTATAATCTGTGTTTTAACTGACACTATAATCTGTGTTTTAACTGACACTATAATCTGTGTTTTAACTGTCACTATAATCTGTGTTTTAACTGTCACTATAATCTGTGTTTTAACTGACACTATAATCTGTGGTTTAACTGACACTATAATCTGTGTTTTAACTGACACTATAATCTGTGTTTTAACTGACACTATAATCTGTGTCTTAACTGACACTATAATCTGTGTTTAAGATTTGAATCTGACACTATAATCTGTGTTTTAACTGTCACTATATAATCTGTGTTTTAACTGACACTATAATCTGTGTTTTAACTGACACTATAATCTGTGTTTTAACTGTCACTATATAATCTGTGTTTTAACTGACACTATAATCTGTGTTTTAACTGACACTATAATCTGTGTTTTAACTGACACTATAATCTGTGGTGCTGTGTTTTAACTGACACTATAATCTGTGGTTTAACTGACACTATAATCTGTGATGCTGTGTTTTAACTGACACTATAATCTGTGTTTTAACTGACACTATAATCTGTGTTTTAACTGACACTATAATCTGTGTTTTAACTGACACTATAATCTGTGTTTTAACTGACACTATAATCTGTGTTTTAACTAACACTATAATCTGTGTTTTAACTGACACTATAATCTGTGTTTTTTTAACTGACACTATAATCTGTGTTTTAACTGACACTATAATCTGTGGTGCTGTGTTTTAACTGACACTATAATCTGTGTTTAACTGACACTATAATCTGTGTTTTAACTGACACTATAATCTGTGTTTTAACTGACACTATAATCTGTGTTTTAACTGACACTATAATCTGTGTTTTAACTGACACTATAATCTGTGTTTTAACTGTGTCACTATAATAATCTGTGTTTTAACTGACACTATAATCTGTTTTAACTGTTATAATCTGTTTTAATCTGTGTTTTAACTGACACTATAATCTGTGTTTTAACTGACACTATAATCTGTGGTGCTGTGTTTTAACTGACACTATAATCTGTGGTTTAACTGACACTATAATCTGTGATGCTGTGTTTTAACTGACACTATAATCTGTGTTTTAACTGACACTATAATCTGTGTTTTAACTGACACTATAATCTGTGTTTTAACTGACACTATAATCTGTGTTTTAACTGACACTATAATCTGTGGTTTAACTGACACTATAATCTGTGTTTTAACTGACACTATAATCTGTGTTTTAACTGACACTATAATCTGTGGTGCTGTATTTTAACTGACACTATAATCTGTGTTTTAACTGACACTATAATCTGTGTTTTAACTAACACTATAATCTGTATTTTAACTGACACTATAATCTGTGTTTTAACTGACACTATAATCTGTGTTTTAACTAACACTATAATCTGTATTTTAACTGACACTATAATCTGTGTTTTAATTGACACTATAATCTGTGTTTTAACTGACACTATAATCTGTGGTGCTGTGGTTTAACTGACACTATAATCTGTGGTGCTGTGTTTTAACTGTCACTATAATCTGTGGTGCTGTGTTTTAATTTACACTATAATCTGTGGTGCTGTGGTTTAACTGTCACTATAATCTGTGGTGCTGTGGTTTAACTGCCACTATAATCTGTGGTGCTGTGTTTTAACTGTCACTATAATCTGTGGTGCTGTGGTTTAACTGACACGGCGTCTGTTGCTGTATCTGTGTTGCAGGCAGAGTGGCGTGAGGAGGTGAAGCAACACTTTGAGAAGATCAAGTCAGAGGGGACGTGTATACACAGACTGGACGAGGAGATGATTATACGACGCAAAGAGGAGCTTAGGTACAGGAAGAGGGTCATGGATGGATGGATGATGGATTAATGGATGGATGGATGGATGGATGAATGGATGGATGGATGAATGGATGGACGGATGGATGATGGATGCATGGATGGATGGATGAATGAATGGATGGATGGTGGATGGATGGATTAATGGATGGACGGATGGATGGATGAATGGATGATGGATGGATGGACGGATGGATGGATGGATGATGGATGCATGGATGGATGGATGAATGGATGGATGAATGGATGGATGGAGAGATGAATGGATGGATGGATGAATAGATGGATGGATGGATGGATGGATGAATGGATGGATGGAGAGATGAATGGATGGATGGATGAATAGATGGATGGATGGATGAATGGATTGATGGATGGATGGATGAATGGATGGATGGATTAATTCCTTAATATTTAAGTGAATGAGTGAGGTAGTGAGGGAGCAAATGAACATGCAGAAAGAATCCTACAGTAGATACATAAATACCGTACAGACAGACAGTACATTAATAGCTAGCTGCATTGTAATGTGTTTGTATTAACCCCTATTTGTCTCGTTGGCTTTCTCTCTCCCTCTCTACCAGACATGCCCTGGATATACGCGAGCACTATGAGAGGAAGCTGGAGAGAGCCAACAACCTCTACATGGAGCTCAACGCCGTTATGCTACAGCTGGAACTCAAGGAGAAGGAGCTACTCAAGTAATAACCCTAGTTATTGTTGCACACCTTACACACAATATCCATGTTAATGCTCCCGACCCGCTCCACTGTAGCCCTGTCGATGTGGATGGGAGTGTGCCACCCCACCCCCTCTGTTTCCTGTAGTCCACGATCAGCTCCTTGGTCTTACTGACATTTAGGGGGAGGTTGTTGCCCCGGCACCACACTGCCAGGTCACTGACCTCCTCCCTGTAGTCCGTCTCGTTGTCACCAGCGATCAGGCCTACCACCGTCATGTCATCAGCAAACTTAACGATGGTGTCGGAGTCCCACGCATGGGTGAACAGGAAGTACTGGAGGGGACTAAGCACACACCCCTGGGGGGCCTCTGTGTTGAGGGTCAGCATGGCGGAAGTGGTGTTGCCTACCCTCATCAGCTGGGGTCGTCCTGTCAGGAAGTCCTGGATCCAGTTGCAGATGGAAGTGTTCAATCCCAGGGTCTTAAGCTTGGTGATGAGCTTGGAGTGGACAATGGAGTTGTCCAAATCACAAAAAAAAATTAAAATGGTCCACTCACACACGTACAGTCGTGGAGAAGGCGCTACAGCACCTCTACCCCCTCCGGAAATGGAAAAGGTTTGGCATTGGCCCTCAAATCCGCAAAAAAGTTATACAGCTGCACCATTGAGAGCATCTTGACTAGCTGCATCACTGTTCTGTATGGCAACAGCACCGCCCTCGATTGCATGGCGCTACAGAGGGTGATGCAGACAGCTGAGTACATCACTGGGACCCGTTCATCCAGGACCTCTATATCAGGCAGTGTGAAAGGCAGGCCTGTAAAATCGTTAACGACCATAGACAACCAGGCTTTAGAAGGTTCTCTCTGCTTCGACATGGCAAGTGGTACCGGTGCATCAAGTCTGACACCAACAGGCTCTTGAACAGCTTCTATCCCCAAACCATTAGACTGATAAATAGCTAACGAAATAGCTAACAAAATAGCTAACGAAATAGTTAACAAAATAGCTAACTTAAGAGCAAACTTAAGAGCAAACTAAATAGCAAACTAAATAGCTAACTAAATAGCTAACTAAATGGCTAACAAAATAGCTAACAAAATAGCTAACTAAATAGCTAACTAAATAGCAAAATTGCAAGGGCTCTGCACACTCACAGGACAATTATCATTTATGCTGCCGTTTTTCATACATCCTGATGCCTCGTCACCTTACCCCTAAACATGTCTACCTCCATCACTCCAGTATCAGGGCGGCAAGTAGCCTAGTGGTTAGAGCGTTGGACTAGTAACTGAAAGGTTGCAAGATCGAATCCCTGAGCTGACAAGGTAAAAATTGGTCTTTCTTCCCCTGAACAAGGCAGTTAACCCACTGTTCCTAGGCTGTCAATGAAAATAAATAAAAATCCCTGCTCATTGTAAATATGGTATTGGAACTGACCCTGTATATAGTATCCTTCCCCCTATACATATCTACCTCTATCACTCCAGTATCCCTGTACATTGTTAATATGGAACTGACCCTGTATATAGCCACCTTACCCCTATACATATCTACCTCCATCACTCCAGTATGCCTGTACATTGTTAATATGGTACTGACCCTGTATATAGCCACCTTACCCCTTGCATATCTACCAAGAGGTTGCTGTATCTGAGCTGACACGGTAGAAATCAGTCATTCTGTCCCTGAACAAGGCAATTAACCCACTGTTCCCTGGGTGCCAAAGACGTGGATGTTGATTATGGCAGCCACCTGCACCTCTCTGATTCAGAGGTGTTGGGTTAAATGCGGAAGCCACATTTCAGTTGAATGCATTCAGTTGTACAACTGAATCCCACTTTCCCTATATCACTCCAGTATCCCTGCTCATTGTAAATATGCTATTGGAACTGACCCTGTATATAACTTCTTACTTTCTCATGTTCCTATTTGTTATTTGTATATCTGGTGTGTTTGTGTTTCTACCGTATGTTATTTTATAGTCCTACATTGATATAGATTATTGCATTGTTGAGTTTTGAGTTTGCAAGAAAGGAATTTGGCAGTACTTTGAGGACTTAACATTATAACTTGAAACTTGTGTATACAATACTCATCGTCGTCTGTCACATGGAGGTAGAGGGAATAGCAGGCATGGTATAATTAACATATAAGGCACGAGGGGGTGTGGTTTATGGCCAATATACCACGACTAAGGGCTGTTCTTGGGCGCAACGCGGAGTGCCTGGATACAGCCCCTAGCCGTAGTATATTGGCCATATACCACAAACCACTGAGGTGCCTTATTGCTTTTATAAACTGGTTACCAACGTAATTAGAGCAGTAAAATAAATGTTTTATCATACCAATGATATACGGTCTGATATATCACGGCTGTCAGCCAATCAGCATTCAGGGTTGGAACCACCCAGTTTATAATATATAATACCAACAGTATGTTGTTTTTTTTTTGTGGCTTAGAAGTGAACGAACAAACTAACAAAACGATGTGTTTCCCAGGAGGGAGCAGTCACTGGATAAGAAGTACCCAGGATGCATCAAACACCACAGCTCCAGACAGGAACGCTCGTCCAACTCCATGGAGAAGCTCATCAAGAAACGCAACGTACCTCAGAAACTTCCGGCGCACAGCAAGAGGTGAGTCTGAGGAGGGAGAAACCAACCTAACGTTCACACTTCTCACGAATTTGTCACGGTTTGTTGTTCAATCCATGTCAGTGTAGTTTTGATTACTGAAATACATTGTGGTAACAGGAACATGGTGTAGTTATAATCTAGTATTACTTGTTATAGGGCAGGTACACAGTCTTTACTGTTGATAGGAAAGGAAACGGCTGCATTAATTTCTCTTCTCTACATTTTAGTCATTTAGCAGATATATTATCCAGAGCAACTTACAGTTAGTGCATTCATCTGAAGATAGCACCTTTTTTTTAAAGAGTTTATATATATACATAACCATAATAATATATATATATATATATATTATATATATACAATATAAATTATATAAATATATTATATATAATATATATATTTATATATATAAACTGAACGTGCCATTGGAACACAGGAGTGATGGTTGCTGATAATGGGCCTCTGTATTCCATTTAAAAAATCAGCTGTTTACAGCTACAACAGTCATTTACAACATTAACAATGTCTACACTGTGTTTCTGATAGATATGATGTTATTTTAATGGACAAAAACATGTGCTTTTCTTTCAAAAACAAGGACATTTCTATGTGACCCCAAACTTTTGAACTGTAGTGTAGGTGGGACAACCACATAACTTAGTCATAGCAAGTACATTTTTCCTCAATAAAGTAGCTATCAGCAACGGCAGACAACTTGACTGACTTTATTGAGCCATGCTCACTGTAGAGAAACTAAAGACTTGACTCACTGTGAATCCACTGTGTTGTTCCAGTAGACCAGACCTGTTAAAGTCAGAGGTGATCCTTCCCAAGCTGGACTCCTCCATGACTCAGGTGACCATCCCCTCCTGCCCCCAGAAGGGATCCACGTCCCCGGGGAGGTCACGTCGGGCCAAGCCCCGCTACAGGAAGGCGGGGAAGGGCAGCAGTGGAGACCTAGCTGGGCTGAAGGCTGCGTTATCGTCCACACTGGGTCTGGCTAATACTACGTCTCTGACCTCCTCCACACCCAGGTATTTATGTTGACAACTCTCCATACTGGATGTGTGGTTGGATGAATTTTTTAAATATAAGACATGTTTTATGTATCGTTGTGTCCGTTCTGTCGCTATCTCAAGGAATCTTTCCTGGATTCCTAACATGCTCTGTGCTTGCCTTCTTCTCAAAACCCATTAGAGGTCGAAGGTCGTAGAGGACCCTTCTATTCAACTATCTCCTCCAATACAATTGAAAAGAACGCGAGGAATTCGGAAAACGACAGATTGAGATAGAGCCAGAGTGTAATTTTGCTGCAACTAAAATCGTCCTTCAGGGCCCACAATAAAGATGTATTCTTCCCCCAGCAGCAAGCAGCATCTGGACCCCAGCGCAGCTCTGAGAGGTCTCCAGCATGATCTGCTGCTGAAGAAGATGTCCTCGTCCAGCCCAGACCTCATCTCTACCGCCATGGAGGCAGAGTGTCGCCGCGGGGGACTGGAGAGACCTGGTCTGGAGAGAGGGGGGAGCCAGAGCGCCTCCGCAGGCCTAGGAGGAGGTGAATTTATATCATTAATATTGTCCGATAGGAACATTTGTATACAGTGCATTCTGAAAGTATTCAGACCCCTTGACTTTTTCCAAATGTTGTTACGTTACAGCCTTATTCTAAAAAAGGATTCAATTAAAATAGTTCCTCATCAAGCTACACACAATACACTATAGTCTCAAAGATGAAACAGGTTTTTAGAAGGTTTTGCAAATGTATTAAAAATATTTCTAAAAAGATACCTTATTTCCGTAAGTATTCAGACCCTTTGCTATGAGGCTCGAAATTGAGCTCAGGTGGTGCATCCTGTTTCCCATTGATCATCCTTGAGATGTTTCTACAACTTGATTGGAGTCAATTGGTAAATTGGTAAATTCAATTGATTGGACATGATTTGGAAAGGCACACACCTGTCTATACAAGGTCCCACAGTTGACAGTGCATGTCAGAGCAAATACCAAGCCATGATGGCATTGTCCGTAGAGCTCAGAGACAAGATTGTGTCAAGGCACAGATCTGAGGAAGGGAACCATGTCTGCAACATTGAAGGTCCCCAAGAACACAGTGGCCTCCATCATACTTAAATGGAAGAATTTTGGAACCACCAAGACTCTTCCTAGAGCTGGCTGCCCGTCCAAACTGAGCAATCGGGGGAGAAGGGCCTTGGTTAGGGAGGTGACCAAGAACACGATGGTCACTCAGACAGAGCTCCAGAGTTCATCTGTGGACATTGGAGAACCTTCCAGAAGGACAGTCCGCTTGGACATAAAGGACACTCAGACCATGAGAAACAAGATTCAAGATTCTCTGGTCTGATGAAACCAAGATTGAACTCTTTGCCCTGAATGCCAAGCGTCACGTCTGTAGGAAACCTGGCACCATCCCTACGGTGAAGCATGGTGGTGGCAGCATTATGCTGTGGGGATGTTTTTCAGCAGCAGGGACTGGGAGACTAATCAGGATCGAGGGGAAAGATAAACGGAACAAAATACAGAGAGATCCTTGATGAAAACCTGCTCCAGAGCGCTCAGGATCTCAGACTGAGGCGAAGGTTCACCTTTCAACAGGACAACAACCCGAAGCCCACAGCCAAGACATCGCAGGAGTGACTTCTGGACAAGTCTCTGAATGTCCTTGAGTGGCCCAGCCAAAGTCCAGACTTGAACCCAATTGAACATCTCTGGAGAGACTTGAAAATAGCTGTGCAGCGACGCTCCCCATCCAACCTGACAGAGCTCGAGAGGATCTGCAGAGAAGAATGGGAGTAACTCCCCAAATACAGGTGTTCCAAGCTTGTAGCGTCATACCCAAGAAGACTCGAGGCTGTAATCGCTGCCAAAGGTACTTCAACAAAGTACTGAGTAAAGGGTCTGAATGACATAATGTAGCAAAATGTGGAAAGAGTGAAGGGGTCTGAATACTTTCCAAATGCCCTGTTTATACAGGAATACCTGACATACATTTTAGGCTGTTTTCCCATACACAGATAAAGACTACATTTTAGGATATTTCTCTGTGTCGGGGAAACCAGTGCATAATGTTCCGCATACTGCACTATAGACAGTCACAGAACACACATCACTATAGACAGTCACAGAACACACATCACTATAGACAGTCACAGAACACAAATCACTATAGACAGTCACAGAACACACATCACTATAGACAGTCACAGGACACACAGCACTATAGACAGTCACAGGACACACAGCACTATAGACAGTCACAGGACATACATAAGACATGATGAGCCAAACATACGTAAATAAATATAGTGCAAATAAATATAGTGTAAATAAATAGTGTAAATATATATAATGTAAATAAATATAGTGCAAATAAATATTGTGTAAATAAATATAGTGTAAATAAATAGTGTAAATAAATATAATATAAAGAAATATAATGTAAATAAATATAGTGTAAATAAATATAGTGTAAATAAATATAATGTAAATAAATAGTGTAAATAAACATAATGTATATAAATATAGTGTAAATAAATATAACGTGAATAAATATAGTGTAAATAAATATAATGTTAAAAATATAATGTAAATAAATATAGTGTAAATAAATATAATGTAAATAAATAGTGTAAATAAATATAGTGTAAATAAATATAATGTAAATAAATATAATGTAAATAAATATAATGTAAATAAATATAGTTTCAATAAATATAATGTCAATAAATATAATGTAAATAAATAAGATGTAAATAAATATAGTGTAAATAAATATAGTGTAAATAAATTTAGTGTAAATAAATATTGTGTAAATAAATATAGTGTAAATAAATAGAATGTAAATAAATAGAATGTAAATAAATATTGTGCAAATAAATATTGTGTAAATAAATATAGTTTAAATAAATAGTGTAAATAAATATAATGTAAATAAATATAATGTAAATAAATAGTGTAAATAAATATAGTGTAAATAAATATAATGTAAATAAATAGTGTAAATAAATATAGTGTCAATAAATATAATGTAAATAAATATAATGTAAATAAATAAGATGTAAATAAATATAGTGTAAATAAATATAGTGTAAATAAATATAGTGTAAATAAATATAATGTAAATAAATATAGTGTAAATAAATATAATGTAAATAAATATAGTGTCAATAAATATAATGTAAATAAATATAATGTAAATAAATAAGATGTAAATAAATATAGTGTAAATAAATATAGTGTAAATAAATATAGTGTAAATAAATATAGTGTAAATAAATAGAATGTAAATAAATATAGTGCAAATAAATATTGTGTAAATAAATATAGTTTAAATAAATAGTGTAAATAAATATAATGTAAATAAATATCATGTAAATAAATATCATGTAAATAAATAGTGTAAATAAATATAGTGTAAATAAATAGTGTAAATAAATATAATGTAAGTAAATATAGTGTAAATAAATATAATATAAATAAATATAGTGTCAATAAATATAATGTAAATAAATATAATGTAAATAAATATGATGTAAATAAATATTGTGTAAATAAATATAGTGTAAATAAATATAATGTAAATAAATAGTGTAAATAAATCTAGTGTAAATATAGTCAGTTATGGTTTATAGTCTTATGTATTTAGGAAACTAGGAAACTGATGCTGGTTGTTATGAATGACTTACAGGTGGAGGAGGAGGTGGTGGAGGAGGGACGGAGGATGGAGGGGTGGCGACAGATGACCAGACAGAGACCCCACCTCGTAGCAACACCCCCAGCGAGGACGCGGCCTCCATACCCTTCTCCAGCAGCCCAGACTCCCCCTGTGGGAGGGGGGCAGCGGCAGGGAGGGGGTCGGTGCTGGGAGGCCCAGGAAGGTTACTTCAGGACGGGGAGGACAAGGAGGAGGGCACAGGGATCATCAGGTCACCCAGGAGCCAACACCTCACACCTGCAGCCCTGCTCTACCGGAAACAAGTCACACGCAAACAGGTAGTCATCAGTAGTACGGCACAATGGATGGTATCTGGTGGCTTTAATATACTAACTAACCTAGAACCAGGAGATTCCTCTGACCAGTTATACTAACTAACCTAGAACCAGGAGATTCCTCTGACCAGTTATACTAACTAACCTAGAACCAGGAGATTCCCCTGACCAGTTATACTAACTAACCTAGAACCAGGAGATTCCCCTGACCAGTTATACTAACTAACCTAGAACCAGGAGATTCTCCTGACCAGTTATACTAACTAACCTAGAACCAGGAGATTCCCCTGAACCTAGAACCAGGAGATTCTCCTGACCAGTTATACTAACTAACCTAGAACAAGGAGATTCCCCTGACCAGTTATACTAACTAACCTAGAACCAGGAGATTCCCCTGACCAGTTATACTAAGTAACCTTGAGACAAGAGATTCTCCTGACCAGTTATACTAACTAACCTAGAAACAAGATATTATCCTGACCAGTTATACTAACTAACCTAGAACCAGGAGATTCCCTGACCAGTTATACTAACTGACCTAGAACCAGGACATTCCCCTGACCAGTTATACTGACTAACCCAAGAAATAGGCTAGAAGACTGTAGTCTTGATTCCTCTCCCCTTTCTTCTGCAGAGACGTGGTGTGTCCTCAGAGGAAGAGGAGGGAGAGGTGGACAGTGAGGTGGAGTTACCACGGAGACGGTACGAAAATACATCTTACACATTATATAGTAGTATATAGTCATGATTCATTATACAGTATATAGACATGATCCTGTAGTACTATATAGTCATGATTCATTATACAGTATATAGACATGATTCATTATACCTATATAGTCATGATTCATTATACAGTATATAGACATGATTCATTATACAGTATATAGTCATGATCCTGTAGTACTATATAGTCATGATCACTATATAGTCATGATTCATTATACAGTATATAGTCATGATTCATTATACAGTATATAGTCATGATTCATTATACCTATATAGTCATGATCCTGTAGTACTATATAGTCATGATTCATTATACAGTATATAGTCATGATTCATTATACCTATATAGTCATGATCCTGTAGTACTATATAGTCATGATTCATTATACAGTATATAGTCATGATTCATTATACAGTATATAGTCATTATTCTATAGTACTATATAGTCATGATTCATTATACCTATATAGTCATGATTCATTTTACAGTCATTATTCTATAGTACTATATAGTCATGATTCATTATACAGTATATAGTCATGATTCTATAGTAGTATATAGTCATGATTCATTATACAGTATATAGTCATGATTCTGTAGTAGTATATAGTCATGATTCAATATAGAGTATATAGTCATGATTCATCATATCTATATAGTCATGATCCTGTAGTACTATATAGTCATAGTTTATTATACAGTATATAGTCATGATTCTATAGTAGTATATAGTCACGATTAATTATACAGTATATAGTCATGATTCTGTAGTAGTATACAGTCATGATTCATTATACAGTCTATAGTCATGAATCTGTAGTAGTATATAGTCAGGATTCATTATACAGTATACAGTCATGATTCATTATACAGTATATAGTCACGATTCTATAGTAGTACATAGTCCAGCAGAAAGAACCTCTTGGTATATCAAAATTGAGCTTGTGTCTGTGAGAGCCCAAGGATTTAATCTATGTCCTGCTCCTCTTGTCTTCCTCATGCAGTCGACCGGTAAGCATAACCAAGTGCCAGTCCCTGTCCACCTTCAGCTCTGAGAACCTGTCTGCCGTGTCCGTGTCGGACGGAGAGGAGGGCAACACCAGTGACCACTCCCACAGCGGCACGCCGGATGTGGTCAGTACCAACACAGACGAGCGGCTGGACGACAAGAGCGACGACCTTCTGTCCCAGGGGTCGGAGATCCCCGCCGACCCCGCCCTCGACCCGGCCGATGGTTTATCAGAGAAGGAGGCCGCCATACGCCAGGTCAAGACCCAGCTCAACACGGGGCAGAACTATGAGGTAGGTAGGGCTCTGGTTACTATGACAACTATACGACTGGAACTGAAACTACGAGGTAGGGTTACTATGACAACTAGAACTGTGAGGTAGGGTTACCATGGGAACTGTTATGTTTAGCCATAAACGACAGAGAAATGAGGAGAGCAGGAATTCCATTATGATACATTCTCTCATCGTTATAGGGCCAACATCACTATTACAGAACATATGGTTACATTTGGATTTTGCTCTAGTGTAGGGACCTTAGTTTTCCCTGATCACCAGGGCCCAGTTTTAGGAGGACAGAATATTTACAAACCAGGTAATGCTCAGGTAGCCTGGGTACCGGTCTGTTTGTGCTATCGTTCCAGAGTGGAATGATAGCACAAGCAAACTGGTATCCAGGCTAATATGAAGGCGAGATGGATGGCCCATTGCCATTGTCTAACCCGACCTCTCCCTCTATTCCTCTAACCTAGGGCCTGTATGATGACTCTGACTGTGACAGTGCAGAGCTGGACCACTCAGGCTGCACAGAGCCCCAGCACCATAGGCCCCCCAGCACCAACTGGTGAGGAGACCAGATGCAGATCTTAGCCCCACTCCCCCAGCCCTACTCCCCAACCCTACTCCCCCAGCCCTACTCCCCAGCCCTACTCCCCCAGCCCTACTCCCCCAGCCCTACTCCCCAGTCCTACTCCCCCAGCCCTACTCCACCAGCCCTACTCCACCAGTCCTACTCCCCCAATCTGTTTCTGCTTCCTTGCCAACTCCTTTGGTCATTATAACACATAAACTGGTCTTAGGCCATGCTAACACTCCCCAAACCCAGCCTTGCAGAAACACTTCAACTCACCTCACCTACAGTGACCTCTGCACCACCAGACACTTGGTATAATGTCTACATGTTGTAGTGATTCCTTCACTATCCACCCTGTGGTTTCTTACTTCTTGATTTTGTAAACAAAAACAAACAAAAAAAAAACAAAAAACAAGTGTCATATTTCAACATGTACCTATGTAATGTCTCCCATTCAGAGTTCACAATATTAGTGTCATTACACCTTCCAATTGTCAATGTCCACATCATCGGTGAGGCACCTAATGGTTTTTTTTTTGTTGCACTTAATGTTTACTTCATTTGTAGTGATTATTTATGTTCAAATTCCTGTGTTTCCTCACCAGCATTATGCACCGAGTGTCATTTAATTTATTTATTAAGTACAAGAGAAAAACAATGTCTATATTATTTTAAGTTGGTTACAATTTCATGTATTTATTGTTTTGCATCAGGGATTTTGTTGTCCTAATTTTGTATACAATTTGTATTTTATTTATGTTAACATGAACTGTATGTAAATATCTGACCTCTTGACACACTATACAAGGAAGAAATATCATTTGTATGAGTTAAAATGTTATCACTGTATCATGTAATGGTGCTGACTGATGTTTTACACTAGAGGGCGTTATTGTATTGTACCAGACAGAACAGGGGTGGATTCATAACGGAAACCGTTGTGCAACGAAAACAAGACTTTCTATTGGACAAATTCAGGTAGGTCCCTCCCCGTTTCATTCCGTTTGCTTCCGTTTGGCTCCTCGAGTAAACGGTAAACGGTTTCCGTTGCAGAACTGGGTTGCGTTAAGCAGGGCACGACGTTGTGGAATGCTCAGATAGAAATATGTTATATAGAACAAGCATGCCTCTCTGACAACAAAGACATCATGTCAGCTCTATTCACGACATTTCTATCTGAAACGTTCAACAGTTGCCTACTGAATCTGAACATAGATATTCTATAACAGAAATTCTATTTGGTCTGGTACCAGATGCTGTTCATAATGACAGGGCATTAGTAAGCATAGAAATAGAATCTAATCGAGTGCTTCTATTTCTTTGGCATTAAGACACAGGCTGGAGAACAGAACAATAATAGCTAAAGAACAAGCAATATGTCCACAAACTCAGAATCATTCCCCTGGCTACAGCATGGAGCAAAACTAACCTATAAGCCCAGCCCCTTTCTTTCAGGGTCTGTCTTGACATGTTTTTGTAGATCAACTATTGTATTTCTTTGGTATTGCAGTGTTTATACTGTATTAAAATGCAATACCACCTACTAGGAAACCTTTGAGAACAAAACCTCAGGTCAAATCTCAAATGGCATCCTTATCTATATATAGTTTGCTACTTTTCCCCACAGCTTTGGGTCAAAAGTAGCGCACTTCTTAAGGAGTAGGGTGCCATTAGGGACGAAACCTCGGTCACAGACCATGTCCATCTAGAAGTGTACAGATAGATCACTAGAGCATGCTTGTAATATAGTATGTATGGGTTGGATTGTATTTCCTGTCCAAATGCAGATGTCAGTCAGAGCATGAGGCTCAGATCAAAGGGACTTATCACCCATAGAAACAGAACCTAAAGGGATTCTAGTTCTATGACATCACCACCACTCACCAATGACCTATCTATCCATCTCTATGGAAACTATCCAACTCAACAGCAACAGATGAGTTTGTTCCTAACTAGTTACCTGGCAACTAGTTAGTTCCCTGTCAACTAAAGGTTGCATCCCGATTCTCCACCCTTCCCTAAATGTGCACTTGTTCTTTTCCGCTCATGGATTGAAAAGGACTGGATTAAGAAACATGGTGGAACCACCATCAACCAGACCCATTTTTTGTTTTGATCCACAGGGAAGAGTGTGGAAGTGTAAACTTGGGCAGATCTGGGACAAAAAAAAGAGGCCCATGTTTGAACAGTCCCCATTAAATCCTCTGTAGCATTGAGGATTCCACTCCAACTTCACAGTCCACTCTATCGGGATGACGCAGCAGGTTCCATTTGATAAGCTAGAAAATGGCAGCTCCTTTAATATATTAAGGTTTTATAGTGTTTATTTTGAATGTTCTGATCTCAGAATGTATTCTGTCCCATCAAGTCAAGCATTAACTTCATTAACTACTAGGTCTTATGCTGAATGACATCCAGACAGATGTCAAACGGATAAATAATTCATTGTTTTGTTGCCAATACAGCAAAAAGATCAATGCCCTCTGGTGACTGGAGAAATAGAGGGTCATTCTTGTATGTTTTCAAATTAGCCTGGTCCCAGATCTGTTTGTTAGTATTGTTTTACTAACTCCTATGGTCATCGTCAGGAACACCAGTGTTTGGCAAGAGCGTTACAGATCTGTGATCAGGCTCGTTTCCGTAATGCTGAATCAAAAACAGACTCCTACTTTATTAAAACAAAAAAAAAACTGTTTGTTTTATATTGCATTATGTATTGTATCTGTGTACAATAAATATATTTAAGAAGCAAATTAAGAAATAAATAAACGACTCACTGTTCAAAAACTGGCAATGTTTCAGTTTTGGTTATTAATGCAGAATGATTTTTATAAAAGCGTAGCAGGGACCATTCCAGATAACCGAATGCAGAGTAGAATAATGGTTCGTTGTGAAATGGTAATAACCTTTATGAAGTATATTTGTCAACCCCCCCCCCACACACACACACACACACACACACACACAATGAAGCAACACAAAGACCGAGAATTTGAAGTTTGAGCATTTCACATCTTTATTTCTGTAGTTTATTTTAACAATGTGGTGGCACCCAGGTCTACAGTCTTTCCAAAAACGTGCACAAAATATTTATTTCCTGCAAATAATAAAAAATAAATTCTGACTTCAGCAAAGAGCAGGAAACTAGTGTTAACCAATTTAAAAACACCCTTTTCTTTGTCTTAGTTTCAGCTTAATAACGATCATCCATAATATTAGTTTCAGCTTAATAACGATCATTCATAATATATCTTAGTTTCTCTCCTCACACTTAGACACACACGCCTGTCATTATTCAGGATTCGATCCCCTTTGGTAGTTAAAACAAAAATATTTCCTCCATTTAAAACAAATATTGCAACTTTTTTTTTGTGGTATTATCTTTAAAGAAAAACGAGGATCGTCCTCTCTGCTTCCTAGCCCTCGAGCAGAACCCCAACAACCTTCCGACCCCAGCAATATAGTCGGCATCCCAAATGGCACCCTCATTACGTTAATAGTGCACTACATAGGAACTAGTGTGCAATTTGGGACACATCCTGAACATGACACGGGGTAAAAGAGAAGATAGAAAAATAGGAATGACAAGGAAACAAAAAAAATGTTTAAGGTGAAATGTGTTTGTACGTGTTTTTAAAGTATTTTCCATTAATGCTAGTACTGTTAGAGATATTTGTCATACCCAAAGCACCAGTAGTGACGACAACACAAGCTCCATGTTTCCCCCTTTGGTGACAAACATTAAATCAAGGTGAGTTTCTGCAGATATTCAATGAATAAAATGACTAGAGGGGTTTAAATATGCACGGGAAAAAAACAGTCAATCTATTTTTATTTTAGAGGCTTTTATTTATTTTTTCCTTTTCATTTTTGAAGAAAAAAAAAAATCTACCTTTTACAGAATTAAACCTTCAAATTATTCTCCTCTATCTAGTCTTTTGTGACAGTGTAAAGACAGACAAGGAGAGCTTTCATTCCCCCCCAAAAAATAAAACTATCTAAGAATAAATCATTAAAACTTTCAACACGGACTCAAAAGGGACCTAAAAACCAAATTGTTTTCTTCGTAAAAACAAATGAATGCAGATAAACAAATTATTATCATTTTAAAATGGGTGGGTGGTGTGATTTTAAATGACCAAAAAAAAGAAAAAAAAAAGTTAAACTATGTTGGATAGTTGCATTGAGCACTAAAGGAGAGCTGAGTGATGGAAAGATGACTGGTAGAAGGTAAAATGTGTGGGGGGAGGGGGGGGTTAGTGCAGATCACATCTATGCAGAGCCTGTTCTATCAGTTGGTCGCCAGTCCTGTTGCTTCAGATGAGAGCCTGGAGACACACATTGAGAGATCGAAGGGGGAGAGAATAAGCCAAGCTGTGCGTTTCAAATCAGACACGATAAAACCTTTTTACAATTTAAAACTTTTACAAACTCACCGAAGGTTCTTACAGTTCACAATGCAAAACATCTACCCAATAGAAACAAACCCCCCTCTGTTGATTCAAATATCCAAATCAGCTGAGAGGATCCCGTGTCCTTGACATCACATCCAAATGCTAACAACTCATTCAACTTCTTTCCTATACTCTGAATTGTTGCTCTGAAAAGCAGCGATGAGCAGCATTTGAGCTGGCCATGCAGTAGGTCTATGGCTCGATTCAATCATTCTAAAACTACTTTAGTTACGAAGACATCAATTTCCTGAAGTCATAGAGGTCCAATGACCCAAAAATGAGGGTGATTTAAAATGAGATAACATATGATAGTCGAGGATAAACTATTGAAGTGAGCATGACACCCAGTGAGACTACTTCAACATGTTGCACTAAATATGTTCAATCAAGGATATCAGCAATATAATAAACAGTTTACAACAAATGTAACTAGCTACCACACATATTACCCAGGTATGGCAAAGTTCATATTCCGATCTTTTCCTCAGAATAAATGAAATCCAGTTTGAGATCTCAATATAAAGAGGACATGAGAGGCGTTACCTGAGCTTACAGAAAGAAGAGAAACCAACAACAAGATTTTAGTCAATAAGTCAGTCTGAGAACAGAGTGTCCATGCTGATGCAGAGTGTCATTAGATAGAAAGAACAGGGACTCGAGAGTCCTTTGGTGAAGGTGACAAAACCAAGCAGTGGAGCCACAACACATGGGGACGAGACCTCAGGCCACATTTGGGCATTTAGCTTTTTTGTGTGTGTGGCTTTTTCCATTTTATTATTATTTTTAATTTTTTTTTAAGTTAAGAAGCATGATGCACAGCCAGGTACAACGGTAGAGCAAGACCCAGTACAGACAACACTAAGCTTGATTACATCCCAAATAGCACCCTATTGCGCATAGGGCCATGGTCAAAAGTAGAGCACTATACAG
Organism: Oncorhynchus masou masou; assembly: GCF_036934945.1. Classification (NCBI taxonomy): domain Eukaryota; kingdom Metazoa; phylum Chordata; class Actinopteri; order Salmoniformes; family Salmonidae; genus Oncorhynchus; species Oncorhynchus masou. Next base: position 83,627,312 of record NC_088216.1, read on the forward strand.
GAAGTGTCATTTGGGACGTACTTCATGTCTGTAGTGGTGTTAGTAAGGGGAAAGCCTTCGCCTCTTAGACTTGGAACCCAGCTCTGGGGAGAGCTTTGGCTCAGGATTGGCTGAGTGGAGGGCCAGGAGGGGGAGGGGCTTAAGACTGAGCAGACTGGAGACACAGGGGATAGTAGGGGAGTCAGAGGGAGTGTCTGGAGGAACCAACAAGGACAGAGAGATGGAGGAAGGGGGCGCCAAACAGGAGGAAGAAGAGGAGGAGGAAGAAGCAGTAGAGGAAGTAGCAGCAGGAGAGGAGGTGGTAGTGGTGGAGAGAAGAGGAGGGCAGAGGAGGCTGGTGCTGTGGGTCTGTTCGGGGTTCGAGGAGGAGGGTTTAGAGGACTCTACGCTGTAGAAACAACAGAGACAAGGAAAAAGAGGGACAGTCGGGACGGTTACAGGAAAGGCTGGTGAGTATGAAGGGAGGGATGAGGGGTGGGGGGGGGCAGACAGTCAGGGGAGGGAGGGAGACAGACAGACAGTCAGGGGAGGGGGATGAGGGGGGGGGCAGACTGACAGTCAGGGGGGGGGGGGGGGGGGTGACAGTCTGATAGACAAGGCAAAAGGACAACTAGGCATAGCAGCCGTCAGTGAGGACACGGGAAGATGACATCAGTACAAGTCTGACTCATGTTTCTAGAGACAAGTGTGCGTATTTGAGACAGACAATGTTGCAGCCGGACTGCACAGAGTCGCTGAACTACAAATCACCTTGAATCCCAAATAGCTACTCGTTATGTGATCAAGACGAATGATTGTGTTGACTGTCTTGTTTTAAACTGATGCCCTCAAAACACACTGAAGTATTCAGCAGAGAGCCAGTACAATAACAGTACATGATATAGAGGTTGGTGTTAGGAGGCTAGGCAGTCAGTCGAACACAAACACATTGTACTGTATTACTGGGAGGCGCCCAAATGTCAACGGCCCAAGTACAGTGGTGCGGGGTGGTGGGTTGATACCAGAAAGGGCATGGTAGAATACTGGGTTACTATAGTTCTGGAGAGCTGCAGGCTTCTGTTCCAACCCAGCTCTGTGTTAGTTAGTGTTGGGCCAGATCAAAAGCCTGCTCCACCAACCAAGACCAGAAACTAAAAGTCAAGAATGTCCCAGAACCCAAAGACCACCGGTTGGAGGATTCCAGGAACCAGGAGGGACCATGCCGGAAGTCCTCCACCGGGGTAACAGTCATCCTAGGAATTTTGGGGAACGTTTCTGGAATTTTGCAACGGCCAAGTCAATCTCTCTCTCTCTCTCTCTAGGAATAACAGATTTGGTATTTGATCGAACTGTGATGTTGTGTCTGACCTGGCGTTGATGAGGTACTCTGCCAGGCTGATGGAGGCAGCAGAACCAGTTATGGTGACCGGTCTGTCTGCGGAGCCATCCACAGGGTTGGCGATCTTTATCTGGGCACCCGACATCTGACGGATCTCATTGATCTTAGAACCCTGGCGACCGATTATGCAGCCAATCAACTAGAGGGAGGGGAGGAACAGGAAATCAGTTAAGCCAATCAACTAGAGGGAGGAGAGGAACAGGAAATCAGTTAAGCCAATCAACTAGAGGGAGGGGAGGAACAGGAAATCAGTTAAGCCAATCAACTAGAGGGAGGAGAGGAACAGGAAATCAGTTAGAGGGGAGGGGCGACAGAAAATCAGTTAAGCCAATCAACTAGAAAGAGGGAGAAAACCAGGTAGTCAATTAAGCCAATCAACTAGAATGGATTTGATTGACAGTTTGAACTGTCCAACCACTTAAAAAATGGGCGGGTCAGAGTCGTCACTGTGGAAATACTTACATCATTTGGAATGGTCATCTCATGGGAGCTGGTCTGGGCAGACGCATCCATCCCTCCTAAATCAACAAGACAAAAATACAACCATGTATAAATAAACAACCAGGACCAAGAGGAAACATGGGGCTATTCATTATATTTAAACACTGTTAATGTGGTAGCATGTTCATTGAAACAAAATGTTCAAAAAAAACAGCAGGTGAAGCATTCGTCAAGGAGTTTGTTTCTATCAGGGTGACACACGAACGATGGCCTTAACAGCCAAAACATTGGTCTTTCACGCCGGTTGCCTTGTTTAAGCTCTGAACTCTAGGGGCAGTATTTCATTTTTGGATTAAAAAAACGTTACCGTTTTAAACAAGATATTTTGTCACAAAAAGATGCTCGACTATGCATATAATTGACAGCTTTGGAAAGGAAACACTCTGACGTTTCCAAAACTGCAAAGATATTATCTGTGAGTGCCACAGAACTGATGCTACAGGCGAAACCAAGATGAAACTTCAAACAGGAAATTAGCAAAATTTTTGAAGCGCTGTTTTCCAATGTCTCCTTATATGGCTGTGAATGCGACAGGAATGAGCCCACAATTTCTGCCGTTTCCCCAAGGTGTCTGCAGCATTGTGACGTATTTGTAGGCATATCATTGGAAGATTGACCATAAGAGACCACATTTACCAGGTGTCCTGCGTCGAAATTGGTGCGCAAACCTCACCTGCAAGTATTTTTCCATGGAATTTAGAGAAGAAAGCAGGCTTCCACGAATGATATATCAATGAAGAGATATGTGAAAAACACCTTGAGGATTGATTCCAAACAACGTTTGCCATGTTTCTGTCGATATTATGGAGTTAATTTGGAAAAAAGTTTGGCGTTTTGGTGACTGAATTTTCGGTTTGTTTTGGTAGCCAAAAGTGATGTACAAAACAGAACGATTTGTCCTACACAAAGAATCTTTCAGGAAAAACTGAACATTTGCTATCTAACTGAGTCTCCTCACTAGGGTAGCCTAGTGGTTAGAGCGTTGGACTAGTAACCGAAAGGTTGCAAGTTCAAATCCCCAAGCTGACAAGGTCAGGACAAATCTGTCGTTCTGCCCCTGAACAGGCAGTTAACCCACTGTTCCCAGGCAGTCATTGAAAATAAGAATTTGTTCTTAACTGACTGCCTAGTAAAATAAAGGTAGAAATTGAAAACATCCGAAGTTCTTCAAAGGTAAATGATTTTATTTGAATGCTTTTCTGGTTTTTGTGAAAATGTTGCCCGCTAAATGCTACGCTAGCTATCAATACTCTTACACAAATGCTTGATTTGCTATGGTTCAAAAGCATATTTTGAAAATCTGAGATGAGTGTTGTTAAGAAAAGGCTAAGCTTGAGAGCTAGCATATTTATTTCATTTCATTTGCAATTTTCATAAATAGTTAACGTTACGCTAATGAGCTTGAGGCTATAACTGGATACAGTTTTTTTCCGTAGCCAAACGTGAACAAAACGGAGCGATTTGTCCTACACAAATAATATTTTTTGAAAAACTGAACATTTGCTATCTAACTGACAGCCTCATTGAAGACATCTGAAGTTCTGCAAAGGTAAATGATTTTCTTTGAATGCTTTTCTTCTTTTTGTGAAAATGTTGCTGGCTGAATTCTAGACTATTAGCTATGCTAGCTATCAATACTCTTACACAAATGCTTGAAAAGCATATTTTTGAAAATCTGAGATGACAGTGTTGTTAACAAAAGTCTAAGCTTGAGAGCAAATATATTTATTTCATTTCATTTGCGATTTTCATGAATAGTTAATGTTGCGTTATGCTAATGAGCTTGAGGCTATAAATAGGATCCCGGATTACTCGTCGCATGAAGTTAATAAAACATTTTTTTTTTTTAAATGCCTTTTTTAAGCATCAAATATCTTGAGTGAAACCTAATGCTGATCTCATTTTGGTCCAAACACACCTGTTCTGAGCGCAGTGGTTTACAGAACCTTTAAAAAAAACGTTATTTCTACAAGCGATTGTATCGTCGAGTCCCTAGTACCTTGGAACCCTGTGTTGTTAGGGCCCATGGGAAAGGGGCTCTGCTGCATGGCCAGCTGGTGGAGCTTGGTGAGCTGTGGAGAGATAGAGGCAGAGGAAGACTGTGAGGGTAAGAGATGGGGCAGGGGGGGGAGAAACGAGAAAAGAAGCATGGTCAGTACAGAAACCATTTCATTCACCACAACATTCATCCAGACATGTATAATAGTAGATGAGGTCGTGCTCATTGGGTACCAAACACCTACGTGAGAATACTGTTCATTGACTACAGCTCAGCGTTCAACACCATAGTACCCTCAAAGCTCATCACTACGCTAAAGGACCCTGGGACTAAACACCTCCCTCTGCAACTGGATCCTGAACTTCCTCACATGTCCAATAAGAAATGCTAATTTACTATTGGCAAAACCTTTTTTTTTGCCAATAGTTGCAATGCATGGCATACCCTAGTGAACAAGAGCCAGTTGTCTTGACCAGTTAGCGCATTTTTATCCTCAAAACTGTTGCTCTAAAAGGGACGTTTGTTGCGTGGCTTGGGCAATCATTCTATTAATTTATACTCCGTGGTCTTTCCACTGCAACTCAGGACAACTCGGGACTCCGTTTGGAATGGTTTCTTACAGTCTTCTGGCGGATGGATAGGACAGAACGTATGTAGTATCTCTCTCTCTCCTGGGCCCCGACCAAAACCAACCAGGCATAATCAACACAGGATCACAGAGGCAGTAATACAAGGCTCTTCCTGAACTAACACCTCATTCCTAAACCCATAGTGATATGCTGAGGTGGTGAGCTGTCAATACACCAGCAAAACTGAGAGGATAGGTAGAGTAGAGATGGAGAGAGGATAGGATAGGTAGAGTAGAGATGGAGAGAGGATAGGATAGGTAGAGTAGAGATGGAGAGAGGATAGGTAGAGTAGAGTATGGAGAGAGGATAGGTAGAGTAGAGTAGAGATGGAGAGAGGATAGGTAGAGCAGAGTAGAGATTGAGAGAGGATAGGTAGAGCAGAGTAGAGATGGAGAGAGGATAGGTAGAGCAGAGATGGAGAGAGGATAGGTAGAGTAGAGTAGAGATGGAGAGAGGATAGGTAGAGCAGAGTAGAGATGGAGAGAGGATAGGTAGAGTAGAGATGGAGAGAGGATAGGTAGAGTAGAGATGGAGAGAGGATAGGTAGAGTAGAGATGGAGAGAGGATAGGTAGAGTAGAGTAGAGATGGAGAGAGGATAGGTAGAGTAGAGTAGAGATGGAGAGAGGATAGGTAGAGTAGAGATGGAGAGAGGATAGGTAGAGTAGAGATGGAGAGAGGATAGGTAGAGTAGAGATGGAGAGAGGATAGGTAGTAGAGTGGAGAGTAGAGATGGATGGAGAGGATAGGTAGAGTAGAGATGGAGGAGGATAGGTAGAGTAGAGTGGAGAGAGGATAGGAGAGTAGAGATGGAGAGGATAGGTAGAGTAGAGATGGAGAGAGGATAGGTAGAGTAGAGAGAGGATAGGTAGATGGAGAGAGGATAGGTAGAGGAGATATTTGAGGACAGAGTAGAGATGGAGAGAGGATAGGTAGAGTCAGGGAGGATAGGGAACAGAGATTGAGGACAGTAGGTAGAGTAGAGATGGAGGAGGATGGTAGATCAGGGAGGATAGGGAACATATTTGATAGACAGTGAGATGGAGGAGGACATGGTAGATCAGGGAGGATAGGGAACATATTTGAGGACAGTGAGAGTAGAGATGGAGACATGGTAGATCAGGAGATAGGAGAAGGATATAGAGTTGAGATGGAGACAGTGGTAGAGTAGAGGGAGGACATGGTAGATAGGGAGGATGGGAAGAGAGGATAGGTGAGTAGAGTAGAGATGGAGACATGGTAGATCAGGGAGGATAGGGAACATATTTGAGGACAGTGAGTAGAGGAGGACATGGTAGATCAGGGAGGATAGGGAACATATTTGAGGACAGTGAGAGTAGAGGAGGACATGGTAGATCAGGGAGGATAGGGAACATATTTGAGGACAGTGAGAGTAGAGGAGGACAATGGTAGATCAGGGATAGGATAGGTAGAGATGGATTTGAGGACAGTGAGAGTAGAGGAGGACATGGTAGATCAGGGAGGATAGGGAACATATTTGAGGACAGTGAGAGTAGAGGAGGACAATGGTAGATCAGGGAGGATAGGGAACATATTTGAGGACAGTGAGTAGAGATGGAGAGAGGATAGAGGAGGACAATGGTAGATCAGGGAGGATAGAGGAATGGAGAGAGGATATTTGAGGAGAGTGATAGGTAGACATGGAGAGAGGGATAGATCAGGGAGGAGGGAACATATTTGAGGACAGTGAGAGTAGAGATGGAGGAGGACATGGTAGATCAGGGAGGATAGGGAACATATTTGAGGACAGTGAAGTAGAGATGGAGAACATGGTAGAGTCAGGGAGGATAGGGACACAGGATAGGTAGAGTAGAGATGGAATAGGTAGAGTAGAGATGGAGACAGGACTTACGTAGAGATGGAGGTAGAGCATAGGTCCTAGAGATGGAGAGAGCGTAGGTAGAGTAGAGATGGAGACAGGACACAGAGCCTAGATGGAACAGGTGTAGAGTAGAGATGGAGACAGGATAGGTAGAATGGAACAGGATAGGTAGAGTAGAGATGGAGAGAGGATGGCAGAGTAGAGATGAGAGGATAGTAGAGATGGAAGAGGATAGGTTAGAGATGGACAGAGCATCTCAAATGGAACACTAGGTAGAGTAAATGGAAAACTTTATTAGTCACATGAGATGGAGACAGGATTACAACAGGATGGAGAAGACCTTAGTGGAAATGCTAGGTACTTACAAATGGAGAGAACAACAGTAGCAGTTGGAGAAATAAAAGTAGCAATAGGTAGATAATTAAAGGATAGTAGCAATAATTAAAGAGGTAGAGTAAAATGGAACAATAGTGAGTACTATGGACAAGGATAGGGGTAGAGATGGAGGGGATAGGTACTAGAGATGGAGAGAGTCAAGATGGAGGGACAGGAGTTAGGGAGAGAGAGAGATGGAGAGAGGATAGGTAGAGTAGAGAGGATAATAGGTACAGTAGGATGGAGAGATTAGGTAGAGTACATCTGACTAGATGCATGAAAAGAGGAGAGGATAATAGTAGAGTAGGGGGTAGATGGAGAAGGATAGGTAGAGTAGAGATGGAGACTTGGATAGGTAGAGTAGAGATGGAGACCCTCTTAATAAGATGGAGGAGGATAGGTAGAGTAACTGGAGGTGATTTCTTCTCTAGAGATGGAGACCCCAGGATAGGTTTAGAGATGGACCAGGATAGTTTGAATAAAATAAAATATATCAAACATGGAGTCCTCCAGCAAAGATGATGGAGAGGGATCCTAGAAGGTTTGGAGTCGGATAGGTAGGGATGGTGACCCCCTAGAGTAGAGGGAGACTAGGTAGGTAGAGTAGAGATGGAGAGAGATAGGTAGAGTAGAGTAGAGATGAGGTTAGGTAGAAGTAGAGATGGAGAGAGGATAGGTAGAGAGTAGAGATGGAGAGAGGATAGGTATAGAGTATGGAGACAGGGATAGGTAGAGTAGAGATGGAGACAATGCTTTCAAAAGAATGGAAGAGATGCTGTTAGAGTAAAGAGATGGAAGAGGATAGGTAGATTTGGAGACAGGATTAATGAGATGGAAAATGGTATAGTTAGATGGAGAGATTAAAGTAGAGATGGATCTGAGGATAGAGATGGAGAGAGGATAGGTACACTTACCTGAGCATAGGTAGAGTAGAGATGGAGAGAGGATAGGTAGAGTAGAGATGGACTAGAGAGTAGATGGAGGACTGGTAGGTAGAGATGGAGAGAGGATAGCGAGTAGAGATGGAGAGAGTTCTGTAGAGTAGAGATGGAAGAGTATAGGTCCCCTAGAGATGTACCTGATACCTAGAGTAGAGATGGAGAGAGGATAGAGAGTAGAGATGGACAGAGAGATTGACTGAGTGGAGAGAGGATAGGTAGAGTAGAGATGGAGATAGGTAGAGTAGAGATGGAGAGAGGATAGGTAGAGTAGAGATGGAGAGAGGATAGGTAGAGTAGAGATGGAGAGAGGATAGGTAGAGTAGAGAGATGGAGGAAGATAGAGTAGAGATGGAGAGAGGATATGTAGAGTAGAGATGGAGACAGGTCCTCTAGGAGAGATAGATGAGATACTATGGTTTCTCTCCTGGAGAGAGGACCAGTGTTAATGAGAGGATCCTCTAGAGATGGAGAGAGTACTAGGTTTCTCTCTCCTCCACCCACCAGTGATTCTGAGTGAGATCTAGCAGATAGATGGATAGGTAGAGGTTTCTGGAGAGAGGATCTCCCTCCACCCACCAGTGTTAGAGATGGAGAGAGGATAGGTCTAGCAGATAGATGTACTATGGGTTTCTCTCCCTCCACCCACCAGTGTTAGAGATGGAGAGAGGATCTAGAGTAGAGATGGAGACAGGATAGGTAGTTTAGAGATGGAGGAGGACATGGTAGATCAGGGAGGATAGGGAACATATTTGAGGACAGTGAGAGTAGAGGAGGACATGGTAGATCAGGGAGGACTGGTTTCATATTTCCACCCACCAGTGTTAGAGGAGGCATCCTAGATCAGGGAGGATAGGGAACATATTTGAGGACAGTGAGAGTCCACCCACAGGTGATCAGGGAGGATAGGGAACATCTGAGGACAGATAGCTGTAGATCAGGTTTCATATTTGAGGACAGTGAGAGTAGACCCACAGTGATCAGGGAGGACAGGCTCCTTGAGGACAGTGATAGCATGTAGATCAGGTTTCTAGGGAACATATTTGAGGACAGTCCACCCACCATGGTAGATCAGGGAGACAGGGAACATATTTGAGGACAGTGAGAGTAGAGGAGGACTCTAGGGAGGACAGGGAACAGATGAGCTGTACTCTGGACATGGTCCCTCCACCCAGGATGGGAACATATTTGAGGACAGTGAGAGTAGAGGAGGACAATGGTAGATCAGGGAGGATAGGGAACATATTTGAGGACAGTGAGAGTAGAGGAGGACAATGGTAGATCAGGGAGGATAGGTTTCTCTCAGTGACCAGGAGGACAATGGTAGATCAGGGAGGATAGGGAACATCAGTGAGTAGAGGAGGACATGGTAGATCTCTATTTGAGGACAGTGAGCATGGTAGATCAGGGAGGACAGGGAACATATTCTCTCAGTGAGAGTAGAGGAGGACATGGTAGATCAGGGACCCACAGTGTTTCAGTGACAGCTCCTCTAGATCAGGGAGGATAGCTGTTGAGGACAGTGAGAGTAGAGGAGGACATGGTACCCAGGGAGTGTTAGGGACATATTTGAGGACAGTGAGAGTAGAGGTACATGGTAGATCAGGGAGGATAGGGACACAGGAAGTGTTTCTGAAAGCTGACTAGCAGATACATCACTCTGGTCTCTCTCCTCCACCCACCAGTGCTGGGGTCCTCTAGCAGATAGCTGTTGTCCTTGAACTCTCGTCGCCTGAAACAACAACAACAACAACAACAGCGTGTTCACAGGCATTCCATCAACATCTTGACACAGACACAAGAGCCACTTCCACACACACAGAGCATCTCAAATGGAACACTACTTCAAATCAAAACTTTATTAGTCACATGTGCCTATTACAACAGGTGTAGACGACCTTAGTGAAATGCTTACTTACAAATGCTTAACCAACAACGCAGTTAAAATAAAAGTAGCAATTGGCAATAATTAAAAAGTAGCAATAATTAAAGAGTAGCAGTAAAATAACAATAGTGAGACTATACACAAGAGGGCTCCTCTGGTAGATAGTCTGTACACCAGTTAGTTGAGATAATATGTACATCTAGGTAGTTATTAAAGTGACTATGCATGTGTAAAAGAGGGGGAGAGGACAATGAAAATAGTCTGGGTGTCCATTTGACTTGATGTTGGGGGTAGACGATGTTTAGAAGCCTCTTGGACCTAGACTTGGCCCCCACCACCACCTCTGAACCCTCTTAATAAGTACAGGAGGATAACAGACCAACTGCACGGTGTTTTCTTCTCTAAGCAACCCCCCCCCAGTCCCCTTTCAAGCACCAGTAGTTTGAATAAAATAAAAATATATCCTCTAGCAGATACCTGTCCTCCAGCAAACCAGTGACAGGGGATCCTGAGATAGCTGTTTGGTTTCTCTCCCTCCACCCACCAGTGTTACTGACGGGATGGTGACCCCCTTAGGGGGAGACTGTAGGACACAGAAGAGAGAAGGAGAATGGGTTCAATTCAACAACTGCTTTCAAAAACATTTGTATAATTGAGCAAGAGATGCTATTACCAAAGAGAATGGAAGGGTAATTTCTTAATGAAGAAAATGTATATTTATGTTGAATTAAATAGATGATCTGAGTTTCTTACTCCACACCCTGTTAACTGACACAGATCTCCTCACACTCGATAATGGACTGAGGCGTCCCTGCGATAGTAATGGCCCGTTCTGTAGAGTTAGTAAGCATGTCCCCTGCCACCTGTACCTGAGCACCTGTCGACTAGAGAGGACAGAGAGAGAGGACAGAGAGAGGTTGACTGGTCTGGACTTCATTTGCTACAATGTGCAAATAGCCTTGGAGGTGAAAAGGCAAAACTATTTTGTTGAACTTACAAGAATGATACTTTCACCAGACATTGTTGTTATGTTTCTGACAGCTCCTCTAGCAGATAGATGTACTCTGGTTTCTCTCCCTCCACCCACCAGTGTTACTGACGGCTCCTCTAGCAGATAGCTGTACTCTGGTTTCTCTCCCTCCACCCACCAGTGTTTCTGACGGCTCCTCTAGCAGATAGCTGTACTCTGGTTTCTCTCTCTCCCTCCACCCACCAGTGTTACTGACGGCTCCTCTAGCAGATAGCTGTACTCTGGTTTCTCTCTCTCCCTCCACCCACCAGTGTTACTGACGGCTCCTCTAGTAGATAGCTGTACTCTGGTTTCTCTCTCTCCCTCCACCCACCGGTGTTACTGACGGCTCCTCTAGTAGATAGCTGTACTCTGGTTTCTCTCTCTCCCTCCACCCACCGGTGTTACTGGGAGAATGAATTGAATCCCTAAAGGCATCTGCTAGGCAGTGAATAGGTCCCATAAGAATTAAAACATTTAGCTATTATAATCTGTCGGTGTTTTCGTTTGCTTTAATATCTCTTTAAAATGTATTATACAAATGTATTTTATGTATGGCATTGATCATGTCCTCATTTTTAATTGAGATTCTATATATCGATTGTGTTTCAAGTGATGATCAGGGGTCAGTTGTTGGGATTCCATTCTACATCCTCCTTTATAGTCTAACTACCAACCTCTCTTATTTCTTTGATCTTGCAGCCCCCTTTGCCGATGAGGGAGCCACATTGGCTGGCTGGCACCACGATGCGTAGGGTGACCGGGGGCTTGCTAGTGGCCGTGCTGTTCGTCATAGAGCTGCTGATGTCCTGGGAGACAAAGGGGGAGAGGTTAAAAAATATATAAATAAATTGAGTACTTACTCTCTAGCTCCACTTTTAACCACAATGGTCGATGGATATGAGGTGTTCAGTCACTGAGGACAACTAGAACTTGAAATACAAAAACAAGATAGTTAAAAACAGTTTATATTAACTTCCATTTTTTTCTTAAAAAGAGCAGCTAAACACGTCTTCTCCAGTCTGTTCATCTATCCTGCACCTTGGCTGGACTGAGGAAGCAACATCATACTTCCTACAGGTGCCATAACGACAAATGAAACTGTCTGTCCGACCTAGTACAGTGTTACCGCAAGTTACCTCTTCCAGCTTTTCGATGATCATGGAGAATGCTTTGAAGATGGCGGTGGTGGGGCCTGCCAGAGTAATGATCCTCTCAGGACAGTTCCCCTCTGAGATGTTAATGCGAGCCCCGCTCTGGAAACCACAAGGAGAGGAGACGAGAAGTTAGGCAATGAGGAAACGTGACCTTCTAGCAGCAGCATATGCACAAACACAAAACGTGTGTGTGTGTGTGTGTGTGCTTCTCACCTCTTCTCTCATCTTTTTCACAGATTCACCTTTCTTGCCGATGATGCTTCCGACTTCCTAAAAGAGAACAGATGATTTTTTTTTTTTAAATCATTCAAATCAAAGTGTATTTGTCACATGTGCCTAATACAACAGGTGTCGTAGACCTCACAGTGAAATGCTGACTTACAAGCCCTTAACCAAAAATGCAGTTAAGTATAAAAAATAAAATTTAAAAAAAGGTATTTGGTAAACAATAGATAAGTAAAGTAGTGAGTCTATATACAGGGGTACCGGTACAGAGTCAATGTGGAGGCTATATACAGGTGGTACCAGTACAAAGTCAATGTGCAGGGGCACCGGTTAGTCAGGCTAATTTATTTATTTTTATTTTCCCAGGCAAGTCAGTTAAGAACAAATTTTTATTTTCAATGACGGCCTAGGAACAGTGGGTTAACTGCCTGTACCTTGTCAGCTCGGGGGTTTGAACTTGCAACCTTCTGGTTACTAGTCATTTACATTTACATTACATTTAAGTCATTTGGCAGACGCTCTTATCCAGAGCGACTTACAAATTGGTGAATTCACCTTATGACATCCAGTGGAACAGCCACTTTACAATAGTGCATCTAAATCATTTAAGGGGGGGGGGTGAGAAGGATTACTTTATCCTATCCTAGGTATTCCTTAAAGAGGTGGGGTTTCAGGTGTCTCCGGAAGGTGACTCCAACGCTCTAACCACTAGGCTACCCTGTCGCCCCAATTGAGGTAGTATGTACATGTAGGTATAGTTAAAGTGACTATGATAAGCAGAGTTGCAGCGTAAAAGAGCAGTTTGGTCATTTGAAAAGATCACAAGGACCATTAATAGGGGTGGTTTGGCAAACCATGTTTAAATGGGTAACCTGGTCTGAGAGCTGAAGACTTGTGTTTGCTCCCCAAGCTTAATGTCTAAGAGGATTTTGCTCAGTGGGCCAAAACATTCTAGTTACACCCTGCTGTTACCTGCTCTGGGAGGTCACACACAGTGCCGTGCATCAGCAATCGAAAGGTCATGGTGACATTGCCTAGCCTTTATCTCTGTGGCCTAACAGTCAAGTCACACCTTCTGTGGGCGGCCACTCACCTTGCCATGCATCAGCAATCGAATGGTGAGGGTGACATTGAGTCCTCCTTCAATCACACCGGAGTCCATAATTAGTACTGGATGGGAGAAGCTGTAGTTTAATGGGGTCAAAACTGGGGGTCTTTGGTCACAAAGATGGGATCTGGAGGTCAAACAAGAAGAGTAAGACATTTTAGAATAGTGCATAGGATGAAGAGTATGGGGCTGAGGGACAAGCAGGAGAACAATTGCGTATAGAATGTGAGATCAGTGAACAGTATGGAATAGCGGGTTTTTGGTTCTTACCCATCAGCCTTTGCACACTAACACCAAATAGCTAGCTTGCTATTGATCGCTAAAAACGTAATAGCATATTACGGTTTACAAGAGGGTTTCTTAAACTATGGGTAGGAAACACAAAGTAGGCACTGGGCATGTACTCACGCGGGGCACGAGTTACGAGAATACATCTATAAATCACGCGCCATTTATTTTTTTCCATTTGGGGCATGGGAGGACGTTACATTTTAAAATTGGGTCTAGATCTGAAATAATTGAACGACCCCCTGTTTTACAAGTAAGCTGCTGAAAAACCATCCAAATAATGCCAGATTTCTTTCAGCAACAGCAGCGTTTAGTTCTAAAACGGATTGCCATTATTATAAGAGGGGAAATAAATTAATTTGCAAATACAAGAATGTAGTCAAGTATCTTGACTCCATGGTAGTATCGTGTGGAGTTGAGATATGATTGGCAAACAAGAAATGGGGCCTTCTAGTGTGAGGCTGTTGCACGCATGATTATTTTTAGTACTATATGATTCATGCACAGTAAATTGCCTTTAGGCTAAAAGTAACAATTAACTTCGTTCGAGTGGTCATCATAGCAATGATTCATGTTCACGTGCATCTTTAAGTTCGCTAGTAACTTAGCACATTACTGGCGAGAGATACATTTCGCTAGCTAGCATGTTAGGCTAACTAACAAGCTGGTTAATAGTCCCCCCAAGAGTGAATCCCGAGCGAAACAAACAACTTTCTGTTCAAGTTCGTGAATTAATAGACAATGTGTTCGATTACTTGGCTGCATTGAATTCAATTTCACTCATAAATAGCTGCGTGCAGTTGAGCCTCACCGGCCGGCGCCCTCCCTGCTAGCTTCATGACCTAGCATAGCATACTGGGTGGCTAGCATCCGTGTGTGGAGCATGTGGAGGAGCTATATCGTTTGAATGACTGTCTATTTGACATTCACGCTAGCAATTTTTAAAAACAATACACATCGGTTTCATATTGGCTACACACACCCTAACACTGATCATTTACAAATAAACACGCGTAAATAGCAACCAAATGACTGATAAATCAGCTCGTGCTGGCTTTATTATGAGCTGCGTGCAAGTACTGCGGCCTGGCAAATCCACGTGAAGCCTGGCTGTGCGTGCTACCAGCTAGCCAGATGCGGTGTGCGTTTCTTATTTTATTGCACACGTATATATAGAGATATATTAAATGTTCTTACCTGATCCGTGTTTTGAGATGTGTTGTCGGGGGGAGGGTGGGGTAGAAGGGGAGAGGTTTGGGAGGGTAGAAACCCAGGGGAGAGTTTTAAAAGGATTCGGGGAAGAGGGAAGAGTGATAGCGTGAGATCGGGCGCTCCACTGCTTTACACAAAGACAACAGAAGTAGAAGGTCTGAACTTCCCCTTTCACCGAAACCTCCCAGAGCCACGATAAACCCGCCTATCTGGTTACAAAGAAACTGCGCACAAAGTTACAGTAGGTAATGTTAAATGTGACGTTCCAAAGCTATGCATGTTGCAATTAGCTGTTACAATGTAACAAACTACTCGATAATCTACATTGGAATTGTTACAGTATCACGTGGATACAAACGTAGCTAATATTTGTCTCTGTCAGAGCTGAAATATAAAGTCAAACCGATACATTTTGTGATGTAAATACAGTACTTCAAAAAAAATCAAATCAATCCAGTAATAAAATAAATATTTATTTGTTGTTGTTTTTTACTGGGGAAATTCCACACATCTCGCTCACTCGCTCAGCTATAGCCTATATATTATTTATAGTTGGAAATATAATCAACCATTTGAAATATTACTTATCATCCGTGTAAAGGCATAATATTATACATTATAGTGCATATCCTCATGACTGTGCACACATTCATAGGCCTACATCCCTAAAATGTTAAGACTATGGAAGGCATAATTGTGTTCATTATACATACTTTTGTTACAGTGTTAAACAATTAATATTCAAATAATTTTCCAATCAATTTTTCCCCATTCTTAATAAAAGTCGTCGCCCCCCATCCTAACACGTTCCTTTAACCTCATTGCAATTTAGGTAGAAGAAGAGGCCATTTTCCCCATTTAATTCAAGGATGTCTTTCCGACACTGTTGGATGTTGTTAGTGACATCACTCCTAGTCGCTGCTGCTGCTGCTGCTGCTGCTTGAAGAGTGCTGGAAAAACATGAACATTTAGGTCATTTAGCAGACTCTCTTACCCACAGTGACTGACAGTCAGTTCATTCAACTAGGTAAGACAACCACATAACAGTTGTAAGTTCATCAATAAAGAAGCTATCAGTGAAATCCGTGCTAGTAAATGACAAGTTGTCTCAACGACTGAATAAAGAAAGGAGGCATCACTCACACAACCCCACCAATGAAACAAGAAGAAAATAGGTGGACAGAACCTCAGAAACCCAGAAATAAAATATTGCATCAGATGTTCAATTAAGTCATGGGGATATACATTTTTAAAAGATACAGGCAGGGTGACAGCTCTACCCCATCTCAGGCAAGCCTCACTCTCTCACAACAAAACAATAACATTTTTGACAGCAGGATGAGAAATGAGATTACTCACACAAATAAACAAAAAGTTTGGTTCACACACACATGATTAGTTCTCAGGGCAAGAGCCTCGATTTCCAGTCTTCCTAGTCGTGTGATGAACAAAACTTGTGAGTATGTTAATGCAAAGCAAACAGGGCAGTAAAAATGCCTCAGAGGGGATCACACAGTGGCTTGATCCCAAATGGCACCCTATTGCACTACTTATGACCTGGGCACTATAGGGAATAGAGTGCCAATTGGGAAGCACAGAGTGAGTCATGGTACCATCAGTGGGAGGTACAGTCACCTGTCAACTGCACTCAAAATCCACAGACCCTCCCTGTTATTGATTGACACACAGACACACACAAACAAACAAACAGAGAGAGACACCCACCTTCCTGTGGCCTCCATGATGCTTCAGGTGTTTGTCGGCTTTGTGCGCCTTCTTCCCCTTCGCCTTCTTCATTTTTTTGTGTGCCTTGTGTCCAGTGACTCCCATCCCGAATCCCGCCACACCCCCAGCCATGCCGGGATGCATGCCCCCAGGGTAGACTCCACCTGGATGGACCCCACCAGGGTAGGGCCCTGGGTGAACTCCTGGGTAACCAGGTGCACCTGGTCCAGCTGGATAAGGGTGTTGTCCTCCTGGGTATTGTCCGTAAGGCATGGATCCTGGAGGCATGGCTGGATTCATACCAGGGGCCATACCGGGGGCCATACCAGGGGCCATACTGGGGGCCATACCAGGGGGATAAGCAGGGTTTGTGCCAGGTGCGTACATGGGGTTCTGGCCTTGAGGGTGTGCTGGGTTTGGACCAGAAGGGAATCCAGGGTTGTAGGCTGGGGGGAAGGCCGAGTTCTGGCCAGGGGGACCTGAACAGGATTTCATAAACGTTGTAATATATCCGACTGATAGAACTTTGGCGATAACATGAAGATAGTTATGGCATAATATAGTATTAATATATTCTACCTACCTTGGTTAGGCCACATGTTGTGTCCTGAATAGGAATATGAAAAAGTGATGATCTCCTGGAAGAAACAAAAGTACTTTAAACAAACGAATATCAGAAAGGTAAATTATATGCAACGTATTCATAGTCCAGTTATTATAGCCTATTCTAATGATACATCCACTCGATGTTGCTATCACAACCACATTCCCACATAACATGAACAGGTTCGTCCACTACAGAGCTTGGCCAATTATAGCAAAATATCGACAAGTTACTATACAATAATATAAGTCTATAATAAATACTGTCGAGTATCCTATGTAGATAACACATTTAATGCTTATCAACGATCTGCAGTTTGACTTTCATACCTGCGGTAGCTTCTTGATGTCGATCTGAGAAAGTTTCTCACGAATTCGTTGCCGTTTCTCTTCCGGATAGGGGTGTGACGAGTAGGGAAATACAATCCTCGGAATTGGCAAGCATGCCCCGCCCGTCAATAAAATGTTACGTGTGCTCTCTCACCAGTCTCTTCGATATTATTTATTGCGATGATGCGCTTGTATCGTTGGTAATGGATAGGTCATGGTAGGGAATTCAACTCAACAATACTGAATTGTAGGCTATTGCACAATTGGACATGACAGTCAAATGGATTTCAATAGGGTACTGTATGTGCGTAAAAGATGTGCTTATCATCAGACAACCCCATAACATGTCGGTGTGCAGTATGCGAACACAACTCTATGGGTCGGCCTAATGGACAGAATGCGTAAAAGTGTCGTAAAAGATGTGCTTGTTGTCAGACAAACCCATAACATAATGAACATACGTGCTAAAATAATATGCGAGAAGATAACACATGACGCGTAGACAAAGTTCAGATTCTGCAGTCTTGAAGAAATGTAGAAGATGCCATAGCGCCCAAAAATATTAGCAGTGTTTCAATCGAATTGGGGTTCTCAATGTCTAGGCTATTGCAGTGATTTGGTCCCTTTATTGTACTGTATATATTTTTAAGCGAAAGATCTCGTCAGTTGTACAACTGAATGCCTTCAACTGAAACGTGTCTTCCGCATTTAACCCAACCCCTCTGAGTCATAGAGGGTTAACTGCCTTGCTCAGGGGCAGAACGACATATTCTTACATTGTCAGCTCGGTGATTGGAGCTAGCAACCTTTCGGTTACTGGCCCAACGCTTTAACCACTAGCTAGTTTACCTGCCGCCCCTCCTCACCAAGGTAAAATGTGTTTTATATAGGATATTCGGATTTCTCTTATCTATAGCTATTGAACATGACTATGAGATGGTATATTCTGAATCAGGGTGGATGTTGAAAAATCCACACCTTTTTTTAATACTTTTTATAATAATAAGATTTCTGTTTTTTAAATCTTCAAAAGCTCCTAGACAAAGTGTGCCATAACTATGAAAATTATCAAAAGTATGTGGACACCCTTTCAAATGAGTTAGATTCAGCTATTTCAGCCACACCCATTGCTGACCGGTGTATAAAATCGCGAGAAGAGCCATGCGATCTCCATAGACAAACATTGACAGTAGAACGGCCCGTAATGAAGAGCTCAGTGACATTTAACTTGACACTGTCATAGGATGCGACCTTTCCAACAAGTCAATTTGTCAAATTTATGCTTTTTTAGAGCTGCCCCATTCATCTGTAAGTGCTGTTATTGTGAAGTAGAAATGTCTAGGAGCAACAACGGCTCAGCCACGAAGTGGTAGGCCACACAAGCTCCCAGAATGGGACCGCCGAGTGATGAAGCGCATAGCGAGTAAAATTTGTCTGTCCTCAGTTGCAACACTCACTATAGAGCTCCAAACTGCCTCTGGAAGCAACATCAGCACAAGAACTGTTCGTCGGGAGCTTCAAGATGTCACAAGCTTAAGATCACCATGCCCAATGCCAAGCATCGGCTGGAGTGGTGTAAAGCTCACCGCCATTGCACCCTGGAGCAGTGGAAACTTGTCCTCTGGAGTGATAAATCACGCTTCACCATCTGGCAGTCCGACACACAAATCTGAGTTTGACGGATGCCAGGAGAACGCTACCAGCCCGAATGCATAGTGCCAAATGTAAAGTTTGGTGGAAAAGGAATAATGGCCTGCAGCTGTTTTGTCATGGTTTGGGCTAGGCCCCTTAGTTCCTGTGAAGGGAAATCTTAATGCTACAGTATACAATGACATTCTAGACTATTCTGTGCTTCCAACTTTGGGGAAGGCCCTTTCCTGTTTACACATGACAATGCCCTTGTGCACAAAGTGAGGTCAATACAGAAATGTTTTTTTGAGATCGGTGTGAACTTGACTGTTCTGCACAGAGCCCTGACCTCAACCCCATCGAACACCCTTGGGATGAATTGGAACGCTGACTGCGAGCCAGGCCTAATCACCCAACATCAGTGCCCGACCTCACTAATGCTCTTGTGGCTGAATGGAAGCAAGTCCCTGCAGCAACGTTCCAACATCTAGTGGAAAGCCTTCCCAGAAGAGGGGAGGCTGTTATAGCAGCAACGTTCCAACATCTAGTGGAAAGCCTTCCCAGAAGAGTGTAGGCTTTTATGGCAGCAAAGGAAGGGACCAACTCAATATTAATGCCCATGATTTTGGAATGAGATGTTCGACGAGCAGGAGTCCACATAGTGTCCACAAAGTGTCCACAAGGTGTCCACATAGTCTATATTCAGAATCAGGGGAGGATGGACAAAAATCCACTGCTTTTTTGTTGTTGTTGAAATGTCCTTTTTCTTTTTTTTTTACATTCAATCTTCAAAAGCTCTTACACAAATCGTGCCATGACTATGAAAATAGATATATTCTGAAGAGGATGGACAAAAATTCCAGGCTTAAAAGATAATCTAACAATAATTTCAACAACATCTTTTAAGCCTGGAATTTTTGTCCATCCTCCCCCAATTCAGAATATATCTATTTTCATAGTCATGGCATGCTTTGTGTAAGAGCTTTTGAAGATTGAAAGTTTAAAAAATAAATTTAAAAAAGGACATTTCAACAACAACAAAAAAGCAGTGGCTATTGAGACAATACAGACTAGCCACTGAATATCCAGTATAAAACACATTTTACCTAGGTTCCCAAAACTGTTGCAATCCTATTATCCACTACAGCTCTCGCTCTGATGATATTAAAATTGACAGTATTAATCATTACACAGTCTAGTAACTCTACATGGGATGGCAGGTAGCCTAGTGGTTAGAGCATTGGAATGGTAACCGAAAGGTTGCAAGATTGAATCCCTGAGCTGACAAGGTAAAAATCTGTCGTTCTTCCTCTGAACCAGACAGTTAATCCAGGCCGTCAATGAAAATAAGAATTTGTTCTTAACTGATTTGCCTAGTTAAATAAAATACATCATAGGCTACAATCACAAACATGCCCTGAGCCTAATATTAGAGGAATGTGGTTTGGCAGGTAGCCTAGCCGTTAATAACATTGGACCAGTAACCAAAAGCTTGCTGGTTCAAATCCCTGAGCCAACTATGTGCTGCTGAGTAAAACACTCAAACCTCAACAAAGTTGCCCTATTACTACATTGTAATGTGAATGCTAGTGGACCATTTTCCAGCTCCTCTTTTAAAAATAATTGACAGACTTGTGAGACAATGAGATTCTGAAGTGACAATTACAACAACAAAAAACCTACATATAAATACTTCAGTAACCTTAACCCAACACACAGCAAGCTCGTTAAGAGGTTTAAGAGGTATGGAACTCTTGGCATAGCAGGTGTTGGGTTGACAGTCGCTGGAGCTGGTTTTGACTTCTGATCGGGGCTACACCTACCCAATTCGCTACATCGGTGTCAGAAGTGGGATGATGCCTGTGAAGCCATCGGAGAGGCATGATATGCGTGAGGGACTTGGTATAGAGAAGCATTGAGGGGAACGCTCTCCCAAAGGAAGTTGGTAGTGTAGCGACCTTAAACCAACACTATTATCGACCTTATCAAGAGGTTAAGATATCTTGGCTTAATGGTTTGACAGTGACTGGACCTGGGTTTGATTCCAGTCGGAGCTGCCCCTGGAATTCGCTACAATACCGTCCCAAGGAATAGTCCGTGTGGACATTTTCACAGTTGGGTTGATGTTTCAAAGGTTATTCATTGCCATAAATATAAACAACAATTGTACACCCAGAATATTCCCTGGCTGACATTATGTATTGCTGGTGGTATTATAGTATCCAAAGTTCAGCTGGCTGCCCAACCCAGAAGGTGAAAGAGCGATATGCTATCTCAGAGGTGCACAAACACATTTTCTCAAGCAATCTTCAAGAACAGACCATGAAAATGTTTCAGGGATTTGATGTCCTGAAGTTTGAGTGGTGATTCTAGCCATAACAAGGTAAGGAACCAAATGTATTATATGAAATCATATGGATTGGATTGTGTAATCCTTTTTAATTGAGGAAATCTGTTACCAAGTATTCCCAAGCATAAATAGAGAGACTATGTAGTCATATCCCAAGGTTTGAAATTATTATGTTTTTGCTAAATACTGTACCTGTTTGGGCTTCTTGTAGTCAATTTGCAGTGTACAAATTATTTGTAAATTGAGATTTCAACTCTCATCACTGACAACTTTAGCATTTTAGCTAAATATGAACTTTTTAGCTACATTGCAACTGCTTGACATGTTAGCTAACCTTTCCCATAACGTTAACCCTTTTAGCTAAGCTAACTCCTAACCTTTCCCATAACGTTAACCCTTTTAGCTAAGCTAACTCCTAACCTTTCCCATAACGTTAACCCTTTTAGCTAAGCTAACTCCTAACCTTTCCCATAACGTTAACCCTTTTAGATAAGCTAACTCCTAACCTTAACCCTTTTAGCTAAGCTAACTCCTAACCTTAACCCTTTTAGCTAAGCTAACCTTTCTAACCCTTTTAACTCTCCTAACCTAACTCCTAACCTAACCCTTTTAACTCCTAACTAACCTTTCCCATAACGTTAACCCTTTTAGCTAAGCTAACTCCTAACCTTTCCCATAACGTTAACCCTTTTAGCTAAGCTAACTCCTAACGTTAACTTTTAGCTAAGCTAACCCCTAACCGTAACCCTTTTAGCTAAGCTAACTCCTAAACTTAACCCTTTTAACTAAGCTAACTCCTAACCTTAACCCTTTTAGCTAACCTTTCCCATAACGTTAACCCTTTTAGCTAAGCTAACTCCTAACCTTTCCCATAACGTTAACCCTTTTAGCTAAGCTAACTCCTAACCTTTCCCATAACGTTAACCCTTTTAGCTAAGCTAACTCCTAACCTTTCCCATAACGTTAACCCTTTTAACTAAGCTAACTCCTAACCTGTTCCATAACGTTAACCGTTTTAGCTAAGCTAACTCCTAACGTTAACGCTTTTAGCTAAGCTAACTCCTAACCTTAACCCTTTTAGCTAAGCTAACTCCTAACCTTAACCCTTTTAGCTAACCTTTCCCATAACGTTAACCCTTTTAGCTAAGCTAACTCCTAACCTTTCCCATAACGTTAACCCTTTTAGCTAAGCTAACTCCTAACCTTAACCCTTTTCACTAACCCTTCCCCTAACCTAACTCCTAACCTTAACCCTTTTAACTAATCCTAACCTATCTCCTAACCTTAACCATTTTCACTAACCCTTCCCCTAACCTAACTCCTAACCTTAACCCTTTCCCTAACCTTAACCCTTTTAACCAACCCTTCCCCAAACCTAACTCCTAACCTTAACCCTTTTAACTAACCCTTCCCCTAACCTAACTCCTAACCTTAACCCTTTCCCTAACCTAACTCCTAACCTTAACCCTTTTAGCTAACCTAACTCCTAATCTTATCCCTTTTAACTAACTCTTCCCCAAACCTAACTCCTAACCTTAACCCTTTTAACTAACCCTTCCCCTAACCTAACTCCTAACCTTAACCCTTTTAACTAACCCTCCTAAACCTAACCCTTTTAACTAACCCTTCCCTAACCTAACTCCTAACATTAACCCTTTTAACCTAACCCCCTTTAACCTGTCTCCCTAACCCCCTTTTAGCTAACCTAACTCCTAACCTTAACCCTTTTAACTAACCCTTCCCCTAACCTAACTCCTAACCTTAACCCTTTTAACTAACCCTTCCCCTAAACTAACTCCTAACCTTAACCCTTTTAACTAACCCTTTCCCTAACCTAACCCCTAACCTTAACCCTTTTAACCTAACTCCTAAACTTAACCTTAACCCTAACCCCTAGCATCGCTAATGTTAGCGAGCTAGCTAACATTAGCCTCCTAGCTAGAATTCATAACATATCGTTTTTGCAAATTCGTAACATATTGTAATTTTAGGGAATTCGTAACATATTGTACGTGTGCAAATTCAGAACATATTGTAAGTTTAGCAAATTCGTGACATATAATAATAATTGTAATTCGTAGCATATCAATCAAAATTGGTGATGGAAATCCACAAAATGATTACATATCATATGAAACGTAACATATTGTAAAAACTATTGGTCGCTAAATCCGGAGAAATTACAGACCATGTAAAAAAAAAAGTTGGTTACCGTCTAGATGGACCACGTAAAAACGGTTGGCTGGTATGCTCTCACCTGTCTAGAGCGGTCGGCTGTGAATGCCCTCACCCATCTGAATGGTCAGCTGTGAATGCCCTCACCTGTCTGAATGGTCAGCTGTGAATGCCCTCACCCATCTGAATGGTCAGCTGTGAATGCCCTCACCTGTCTGAATGGTCAGCTGTGAATGCTCTCACCTGTCTGAGTGGTCAGCTGTGAATGCCCTCACCCATCTGAATGGTCAGCTGTGAATGCTCTCACCTGTCTGAGCGGTTGGCTGTGAATGCCCTCACCCGCTATATACTTCTAACTGATTGGTCTGGTTCTGTCGTCTATAGTGCTGTCCTGTTAGAACATGATGTTGAGGTCTATCACTGTACTCTTGATAGTCACCACCAGACACAGACACAGACACAGACACACAGACAGCTGTTTCCATTTGAAGATGTTGATATGATTCTGGTCATTCAGATGACATGGAATGTTACTGTTGTGGTTCTATAAGACAAAGATATGAACACATGTAAACAGTATTAGTTAAAATGTACATGTACATGAGTAAATGCATTTGGCATTACACTTATAACACGTCTATAAAGGGCTATAAACACGGCATCAATATAAAAAATAAACTTCAACATTCACCTCTTAGAGAGAGAGAGAGAGACAGAGAGACAGAGAGACAGAGAGACAGAGAGAGAGAGACAGAGAGAGAGAGAGACACAGAGAGAGACAGAGAGAGACAGAGAGAGAGCGAGAGAGAGAGAGAGAGAGAGAGACAGAGAGAGAGAGAGAGACAGAGACAGAGAGAGAGAGAGACAGAGAGAGAGAGAGAGAGAGACAGAGAGAGAGACAGAGAGAGAGAGAGACAGAGAGACAGAGAGAGAGAGAGAGAGAGAGACAGAGAGAGAGAGAGAGAGACAGAGAGAGAGAGAAACAAATTACTTGGATTGACAAAGGGTCAAGATTTATTATGTCTGCCCTGGCGCCACTGGGTCGTATGTTCCTCTGAGCTCCAAGGACTGTCTTGAGACGACTCCTAAAGCTTGCGGATATCATCGTAACAAAACTCCTTTTATAAAAGGCCACTATGGAAAACGTTGTGGTTCATGTAAAATACTATATTTACCAATACAACAATTAATCCACTTCTGCAAATGTACTTGTGCAACTAGTGCAATGTATCCCGCATGTTATCTTGGCCAGGTCGCAGTTGTAAATGAGAACTTGTTCTCAACTAGCCTACCTGGTTAAATAAAGGTGCAAAAAATAAATTAAAAATGTTGTGTAACTAGCTCCAACAGTTCAGTAGTATCTAACAATTCACAACAATACACACAAATCTAAAAGTAAAAGAATGGAATTGAGAAATATATAAATATTAGGACGAGCACTGTCGGAGTGCCATTGACTAAAATACAGTAGAATAGAATACAGTATATACACATTTACATTTAAGTCATTTAGCAGACGCTCTTATCCAGAGCGACTTACAAATTGGTGAATTCACCTTCTGACATCCAGTGGAACAGCCACTTTACAATAGTGCATCTAAATCATTTAAGGGGGCGGGGTGGGGGTGAGAAGGATTGCTTTATCCTATCCTAGGTATTCCTTGAAGAGGTGGGGTTTCAGGTGTCTCCGGAAGGTGGTGATTGACTCCGCTGTCCTGGCGTCGTGAGGGAGTTTGTTCCACCATTGGGGGGCCAGAGCAGCGAACAGTTTTGACTGGGCTGAGCGGGAACTGTACTTCCTCAGTGGTAGGGAGGCGAGCAGTGATTCCATGTCTTTGCACAGTGCCTCTGGAAGGTATTCAGACCTCTTGACCTTCTCCACATTTTATGTAGACAGCCTTATTATAGAATTGATTAAAACATTTTTTTTTTACTCAGCAATCTACACACAATACCTCATAATGACAAAGTGAAAAATACCTTATTTACATAGGTTTTCAGACCGTTTGCTATGAGACTCGAAATTGAGCTGGGGCGCATCCTGTTTCCGTTGATCATCCTTCAGATGTTTCATCAACTCGATTGGAGTCCACCTGTGGTAAATTCAGTTGATTGCACATGATTTGGAAAGGCACACACCTGTCTATATAAGGTCCCACAGTTGACAGTGCGTGTCAGAGAAAAAAACAAGCCGTGAGGGCAAAGAAGTGTGTGTAGGGATCCGAGACAGGATTGTGTCGTTGCATAGATTTTTTAATTTTATTTAACTAAGCAAGTCAGTTAAGAACAAATCCTTATTTTCAATGACGGCCTAGGAACAGTGGGTTAACTGCCTGTTCAGGGGCAGAACGACAGATTTGTACCTTGTCAGCTTGGGAAAGTCCCCCGGAACACAGTGACATACATCATTCTTAAATGGAAGAATTTTGGAAATATCAAAACTCTTCCTAGAGCCTTGCCGCCCAGCCAAACATAGAAGTTAGGCTCCTGGGTGGTGCAGTGGTCTAAGGCTCTGCATCTCAGTGTTAGAGGTGTCACAGCCCCTGGTTCAAATCCAGGTTGTATCACAACTGGCTGTGATTGGGAGTCCCATATGGTGGTGCACAATTGGCCCAGTGTTGTCCGGATTTGGCCGGTGTAGGTTGTCATTGTAAATAAGAATTTGTTCTTAACTGACTTGCCTGGTTAAATAGAGGTTATAAAAAAAACATTTAAAAATGGGGGAGAAGGACTCTTGGTCAGGGAGGTGACCAAGAACCGATGGGCACTCTTTTTCTCCCCAATTTCATGGTATCCTATTGGTAGTTACAGTCTTGCCTGATCACTGCAACTCCCGTACGGACTCGGGAGAAGTGAAGGTCGAGAGCCGTGCGTCCTCCAAACAAAACACAACCCAACCTCACTGCTTCTAGACACAATGCACACATAACCCGGAAGCCAGCCCCACCAATTTGTCGGAGGCAACACCGTACACCTGGCAACAGTGTCAGTGTGTACTGAGCTTGGCCAGCCAAGGACTTCGTTACCTGTAATAGCTATTGGGCCAGTAACCAAAAGGCCAGCTGCGACAGGGCCTGGACTCAAACCCAGAATCTCTAGTGGCACAGCTAACACTGTGATGCAGTGCCTTAGACCACTGCACCACTCGGGAGGCCACTCCGACAGAGCTCTAGAGTTCCTCTGTGGAGTTGAGACAACCTTCCAGAAGGACAACCACCTCTGCATCACACCACCAATCAGGCCTTTATAGTAGAGTGGCAATACAATAAAAGGCACATGACAGCCCACTTGGAATTTGCCAAAAGGCACCAAAAGACTCTTAGACCATGAGAAACAAGATTCTCTGGTCTGATGAAACCAAGATTGAACTCTTTGGCCTGAATTCCAAGTTTCACGTCTGGAGGAAACCTGACACCATCCCTATGGTGAAGCATGGTGGTGGCAGCATCGTGCTGTGGGGATGTTTTTCAGCAGCAGGGACTGGGAGACTAGTCAGGATCAAGGGAAAGATGAACAGAGCAAAGTACAGAGAGATCCTTGATGAGAACCTGCTCCAGAGCGCTCAGGACCTCAGACTGGGGTGAAGGGTCACCTTCCATCAGGAAAACAACCCTAAGCACACAGCAAAGACAACGCAGGAGTGGCTTCGGGACAAACCTCAATGTCCTTGAGTGGCCCAGCCAGAACCCGGACTTGAAACTGATCGAACATCTCTGGAGAGACCTGAAAACAGCTGTGCAGCAACGCTCCCCATAATACCTGACAGAGCTTGAGAGGATCTGCAGAGAATAATGTGAGAAACTCCCCAAATACAGGTGTGCCGAGCTTGTAGCATCATAGCCAATAAGACTCAATGCTGTAATCGCTGCCAAAGGTGCTTCAACAAAGTACTGAGTAAAGGGTCTGAAAACTTATGTAAATGTAATATTTCCATTTTTTATTTGTAATATATTTGCAAAATGTTCTACAAACCTGTTTTAGCTATGTCATTATGGGGTATTGTGATGTCATTATGGGGTATTGTGATGTCATTACGGGGTATTGCGATGTCATTAAGGGTTATTGTGATGTCTTCACGGGGTATTGCGATGTCATTAAGGGTTATTGTGATGTCATCACGGGGTATTGTGATGTCATTACGGGGTATTGTGAGGTCATTACGGGGTATTGTGATTTCATTACGGGGTATTGTGATGTCATTACGGGGTATTGTGATGTCATTACGAGGTATTGAGATGTCATTACGGGGTATTGTGATGTCATTACGGGGTATTGTGATGTCATTACGGGGTATTGTGATGTCATTACGGGGTATTATGATGTCATTACGGGGTATTGTGATGTCATTACGGGGTATTGTGATGTCATTACGGGGTATTGTGATGTCATTACGGGGTATTGTGATGTCATTACGGGGTATTATGATGTCATTACGGGGTATTGAGATGTCATTACGGGGTATTGTGATGTCATTACGGGGTATTGTGATGTCATTACGGGGTATTATGATGTCATTATGGGGTATTGTGATGTCATTACGGGGTATTGTGTGTAGATTGATGAGGGGAAAAAAACATGTAATCCATTTTAGAATAAGGTTGTAATGTAACAAAATGTGGAAAAAGTAAAGGGGAAAAAGTCTAATATTTTCTGAAGACACAGCTTTCTAAGGTGCATGGTTGAGTAGCCTGGTGGTAGCTGGCTAGTGATGGCTATTTAACAGTCTGATGGCCCTGATGATTGAAGCTGTTTTTCAGTCTTTCGGTCCCAATACACAACGTAGCATTGGTAACTCTTAACATTGAAGAATAGTAACAGTTATACAGTAGAACAAATGGCGGAAACGTATCAAAGTAACATGAAGTAATTAGTGGTAATTATCTATTATTACACAGCATGTAAAAAAAAATAAACCCCTCCCTGCAACATTCAGACATACGTGTTACTGTTGAAAAATAAAACTTCCTCCGAAACATTCGTCTTTTCCCTTCGGATAACGATAACACTGACCTGAATGGGTGAGTGTACAGATTCGCACTTCATTTGGAAAACTGTTCGGGAACAATAATAGTCTCATGTTTTCACAACAAAGCGTTTAATTAAACCGTTGACAGCCCCTTTTCTCTGCGCGCTCGAGAAAGGCAAGAAGGACAGAGAGAGAGAGGAGGAGTTGGAAACGTCCCCGGTGGTGAGATATTCTGCAGCTCTTACAGGTAACGTGTCAGCCTATTAGATATGATAATATAACAAATTCCCTATTACTAGACTATTGAAAATGAAATAAGGTCTACAAATTCAATAGAATTGTAGGCTAACTCTGTAAGCAACCAACATCATCGCCTCAGGCTATACGTTCTCTTCCAGACATGGATGTAAGGTTTGGATGGTAGCATATATTAACCAGTCCATCTACGATTATTATTTTATATCAGTTTTTTTCTTTTTTCAGGCTTGGGCTCCTATAGGCCTGTGCATATGAATAAACTGTAATATGCATATGGGTGTTTTTAATTAGTCATCACCGTAGAAAGCATCACTTTCTTCAAATTGATCGATCACAAGTTAACGTGAGTTTTAAAAGCATTGATACTGTTTTGATGATAAGTGTTTTGATGTGATTTTCCATCTCATTTGCATTGATGTCAGAGTTGTTAGAGGGACAATAGATCCCTGACTACCAGGCCGTTAGCGACCTGATGATCACGAGCGAGTTGGGTACTACTAATACATGTCCAGAGTGAATAAAAGGTGATGACCGTGGAATTTGACAGCTGTCATGACTCATCACTACCGGTATGACGGTTTTAAGGTCACCTTGTTGTTGAGGACCCCTGGTAGAAAACTAAGCCTGTGCTATGTAGTTGTCTCACTTAGCTATCTGAAGATGAATGAACCGACTAAGCCTATGCTATGTAGTTGTCTCACCTCGCTATCTGAAGATGAATGCACTGACTAAGCCTGTGCTATGTAGTTGTCTCACCTAGCTATCTGAAGATGAATGCACTGACTAAGCCTGTGCTATGTAGTTGTCTCACCTAGCTATCTGAAGATGAATGCACTGACTAAGCCTGTGCTATGTAGTTGTCTCACCTCGCTATCTGAAGATGAATGCACTGACTAAGCCTGTGCTATGTAGTTGTCTCACCTCGCTATCTGAAGATGAATGCACTGACTAAGCCTGTGCTATGTAGTTGTCTCACCTCGCTATCTGAAGATGAATGCACTGACTAAGCCTGTGCTATGTAGTTGTCTCACCTCGCTATCTGAAGATGAATGCACTGACTAAGCCTGTGCTATGTAGTTGTCTCACCTCGCTATCTGAAGATGAATGCACTGACTAAGCCTGTGCTATGTAGTTGTCTCACCTAGCTATCTGAAGATGAATCCACATGTTTGGTGCCCGGGGAATATTAATCAATCAATCAATCAATCAATCAATCAATCAATCAATCAATCAATCGTATTTATAAAGCTCTTCTTACATCAGCTGATGTCACAAAGAGCTGTACAGAAACACAGCCTAAAACCCCAAACAGCAAACAATGCAGGTGTAGAAGCACGGTGGCTGGTGGGTTAAGAGCCTTGCTCAGGGGTAGGATGACTAATTCTTACCTTGCCAGCTCGTGGATTCAATCCAGCAACCTTTTGGTTACTGGCCCAACGCTCTAACCAAGAAGCTACCATTGACCCTGGATCAGAGGAGCTTTGTATGGCTAATGTTCATGTGCCTCATTGTGCTTCAACTTGTGTTTCATGACCGTCTGGATTTTTGCCTAACGTTACTGTAACTTTCTGCTTCATGTCTTTGGTTAGGTTCAACGAGTCTCTCTGAGGAGGGAGAGCAGTGGGCACTGCCTCTAAGATGAGTCTCTCTGAGGAGGGAGAGCAGCGGGGCACTGCCTCTAAGATGAGTCTCTCTGAGGAGGGAGAGCAGTGGGGCACTGCCTCTAAGATGAGTCTCTCTGAGGAGGGAGAGCAGTGGGCCACTGCCTCTAAGATGAGTCTCTCTGAGGAGGGAGAGCAGTGGGCACTGCCTCTAAGATGAGTCTCTCTGAGGAGGGAGAGCAGCGGGGCACTGCCTCTAAGATGAGTCTCTCTGAGGAGGGAGAGCAGTGGGGCACTGCCTCTAAGATGAGTCTCTCTGAGGAGGGAGAGCAGTGGGCCACTGCCTCTAAGATGAGTCTCTGGAGAACATGACTCCAACTCAAAAGCTGAAAGGTGGGAGGAAAGGGACAGATAGAGAGTGTGTGTGTCTGTGTATCTGTGTGTGTGTGTCTCTGTCTGTCTGTCTGTCTGTCTGTCTGTCTGTCTGTCTGTCTGTCTGTCTGTCTGTCTGTCTGTCTGTCTGTCGTGGAAATTTCCTCTGTTTACCAAATCATTGGAGCAAACCACACACACAAGTCAGAGTTAGTTATCAAAGTCCATCTTTAATTATATGAGCTCTATAGCATTTTCTGTGACTCTCAACAGTTTCAGTATCTCTACTGAAAAGTTGAGAGCCCCCACACAATGGCAAATGGGATCCTTTATAGTGAAGATCCACCCCCCCCCCTCCCCCTAGACGACATGACAATTCACAGGTCCCAGGAACTTACACAAAGAAAAGACTTTACTCCAGAGAGGAGTATCCCCTAGCCAGACAGTTGGCTATAAATTATCATTCAGTTTTGTCTCCTTTCTCAAACTCAGAACCATAAACTAATCCTCCATATCAACATGCATATATCAAATTGTCATTAGATACAACCAATTCTAAATACAACCAATCCTGGACAAGATCACAGAGGCACATAGACATTGTGGAGCAAAAGTTATGTTTACACATGATGACACTTTGACCTCTCCCCTCTCTGCGGCCCATGCAACTTAGTCTTGACATAGAACAGATAACTGCAACCTCGCCACAGTATTATACAAAAACACCATTCTTGATGAGAAGTAACTTACAAACATATGATGAATATAAAACATCTTACATATGTTAAAAACAAATTCTGATTATTCTCTAACAGTGTGTGTGTGTATGTCTGTCTACAATAGCATACATGTGTGTTCTGTCTGAACCTTTACAGTTTGTGACATCATCATTACAGATTAGAGGCTGAATGTCTGTCTCTGTTGTGTTGAAGCCCAATCCAGCAGAAGAGACCAGTCTCACCTGTAACTAGCTGTGTGTCCATGAAGTGTGACCCATTTTTCATTTTACTAGGCAAGTCAGCTAAGAACAAATTCTTATTTTCAATGACGGCCTAGGAACAGTGGGTTAGCTGCCTGTTCAGGGGCAGAACGACAGATTTTGTACCTTGTCAGCTCGGGGATTTGAACTTGCAACCTTTCGGTTACTAGTCCAATGCTCTAACCACTAGGCTACACTGCCCCCCCCCCTAATCTATGGGACATCCAGAGCTTTTCAGGATGAGAGATGGTTCTAGTAAACAAAGGTATGAGAAATGTATTACACAGGTAGATCATCCATGACAGTGTGTGTGAGTGTCTTCCTGGTACTATATGTAGGGTAATGTGTATAATCCTGTTGTGTTCACAGACACCAACAGAACAGACCAAAGTCAGAGATTCCTAAGTGGTCAGTCTGCCCAGAGTCATCAACAAGACCTGCCCGCTATACTAAAAGTGAGATGTTTTACATTGGTCTCGATTACCCCAGTAAAGAAACTTGATATAAAAGCATAGTTTTACAATATGCTGAAATTAAATTGGTATTCTTTTGATCTGAATTTATGTATTTTTGTGTTCAGTCACTTGAAGAAAATTTCATCACATTTGTGAAGAATGACTTGAAGAATATCAACAGGATTCTATGTTCTGAGAGTCCAGATCACCCAGTATTCTTCGGGAGTCAGACCGAGGATAAAGAAGTGGATAAACCGGAGAGGATTGCCCGAGAGGGTGCTCTAGACATCTCACTGTACATCCTGAGGAACATTAACCAGAAGGAGCTCGCTGACAAACTGGAGAAAAGTACATTTCTCAAAATGTAGTTTAAGGCTCAATTTATGATATGCGAGCCAAAGAAAGTGTGTTGGTTTAAAAAACAAATCCCATTAGTTTAGGTTAGGTGCTTATAATCAGATTGTACAGTTACCCCCTGGGGCGGCAAGGTAGCCTAGTGGTTAGAGTGTTGGACTAATAACTGAAAGGTTTCAAGTTCAAACCCCTGAGCTGACAAGGTACAAATCTGTTGTTCTATCGTTCTGCCCCTGAACAGGCTGTCATTGAAAATAAGAATTTGTTCTTAACTGACTTGCCTAGTTAAATAAAGGTAAAAAATAATATGCTAAATATATAATATGTGTGCAGACTTTAATCTTGAGATACATTAAATCAAAACTCTAGTCATCTTGAGATCCTAGATACAGTAAATCAAAACTCTAGTCATCTTGAGATCCTAGATACAGTAAATCAAAACTCTAGTCATCTTGAGATCCTTGATACAGTAAATCAAAACTCTAGTCATCTTGAGATCCTAGATACAGTAAATCAAAACTCTAGTAACCTTTCATATTGAGATCCTAGATACAGTAAATCAAAACTCTAGTAACACGTATGGTTAAGTTTAGCTTTATTTTGCATACATGTACAAACAAATTGTCAATGTTGGTGAAGCTACTCAGACTATTTTTGATTTATTTAACCTTTATTTAACCAGGCAAGTCAGTTAAGAAAAAAATCTTATTTTCAATGACAGCCTAGAAACAGTGGGTTAACTGCCTGTTCAGGGGCAGAACAACAGATTTGTACCTTGTCAGCCCTGGGATTTGAACTTGCAACCTTCCGGTTACTAATCCAACGCTCTAACCACTAGGCTACCCTGCAGCCCCATATAGATAGTTTACCAATGTGGCATTCTAATAATTTAAAATCCAAACAGTCCCCAAGCTTGCTTCATTCAAGATGACCAATTCATCAATAATTCTCAAAAAGCAGTCAAAGAACAAAAAGCTGATACAAAATGGCAGTACATTTAAAATATATATATATATATCAATTAAATATGAATTAATGTAAAAAAGGGTTACCGGGAGCGATCATCCTCTGATCATCATTCCTCTGCATTGTTTTTTACATGTTTTAGATACAGCTGTCATGAAGAGCCAGCGTAAGCTAAAATCTCATCGGGAAAAATACGTTTGAATGTGTATTGGAGGGAATAGAGAAACAAGGAAACTCCAGACTTCTCAGTAAGATCTCTACAGAGCTCTATATCACAGAGGGTAGAAGTGGAGGAGTCAATAATGGAAATGAGATGACACAGATTGAGGCAGCATCCAGGAGACCAGCAACACATGAGGCACCAATAAAATTTAATGACATCTTTCAGCCCTTACCTGGACAAGATAAATCTATCAGAACTGTGCTGACGACGGGAGTCGCTGGCATTGGAAGAACAGTCTCTGTGCAGAAGTTCATTCTGGACTGGGCTGAAGGGAAAGCAAACCAGGAGCTTCAATTCATATTTCCACTTTTCGGGAGATGAATTTGATGAAGGAGAGAAACCACAGCATGACGGAACTTCTTCATCGCTTTGTCATGGAAACCAAAGAATCAGGAATCTCTAACTATGACAAGAACAAAATTCTGTTTGTCCTTGATGGTCTGGATGAGTGTCTACTTCCTCTAGACTTCAAGAACAACAAGATCTGTTTTGATGTCACAAGAGTCTACCTCAGTGGACGTGCTGCTGACAAATCTCATCAAGGGGAATCTGTTTCCCTCTGGATAAGCTCCCGACCTGCAGCAGCCAATCAGATCCCTCCGGGGTGTGTTGACCAGGTGACAGAGGTACGAGGGTTCAATGATCCACAGAAGGAGGAGTACTTCAGGAAGAGAATCAGTGATGAGAATTTGGTCAGCAGAATCATCTCACATATCAAGATATCAACGAGCATCCACATTATGTGCCACATACCTGTCTTCTGTTTGATATCTGCTACAGATTTCGAGAACATAATGAAGACCGAAAAAAGAGTGATGCCCAAGACTCTGACTGAGATGTACATGTATTTCCTCATATTTCAGTCCAAACAGACACCGGTGAAGTTTGAAGGGAAAGTGCAGATCGATCAACACTGGGATAAAGAGAGCATTATGTCGGCGGCAGGGTAGCTTAGTGGTTAGAGCGTTGGACTAGTAACAGGAAGGTTGCAAGTTCAAAACCCCCGAGCTGACAAGGTACAAATCTGTCGTTCTGCCCCTGAACAGACAGTTAACCCACTGTTCCTAGGCCATCATTGAAAATAAGAATTTGTTCTTAACTGACTTGCCTAGTAAAATCAAATTTAAAAAATGTCACTGGGGAAACTGGCTTTCCAACAGTTGGAGATAGAAAATCTGATTTTCTATGAGGAAGACCTGAAAAAATTTGGTATTGATGTCAGAGAGGCATCAGTGTATTCAGGACTGTGCACACAGATCTTCAGAGAGGAGAATGGGCTGTACCAGGAGAAGGTATACTGCTTTGTTCATCTGAGCATCCAGGAGTTCATGGCTGATGGGTATTCTTTATTTCACCTTTATTTAACCAGGTAGGCTAGTTGAGAACACCTTTATTTAACCAGGTAGGCTAGTTGAGAACACCTTTATTTAACCAGGTAGGCTAGTTGAGAACACCTTTATTTAACCAGGTAGGCTAGTTGAGAACACCTTTATTTAACCAGGTAGGCTAGTTGAGAACACCTTTATTTAACCAGGTAGGCTAGTTGAGAACACCTTTATTTAACCAGGTAGGCTAGTTGAGAACACCTTTATTTAACCAGGTAGGCCAGTTGAGAACACCTTTATTTAACCAGGTAGGCCAGTTGAGAACACCTTTATTTAACCAGGTAGGCCAGTTGAGAACACCTTTATTTAACCAGGTAGGCTAGTTGAGAACACCTTTATTTAACCAGGTAGGCTAGTTGAGAACACCTTTATTTAACCAGGTAGGCTAGTTGAGAACACCTTTATTTAACCAGGTAGGCTAGTTGAGAACACCTTTATTTAACCAGGTAGGCTAGTTGAGAACACCTTTATTTAACCAGGTAGGCTAGTTGAGAACACCTTTATTTAACCAGGTAGGCTAGTTGAGAACACCTTTATTTAACCAGGTAGGCTAGTTGAGAACACCTTTATTTAACCAGGTAGGCTAGTTGAGAACACCTTTATTTAACCAGGTAGGCTAGTTGGTAGAACACCTTTATTTAACCAGGTAGGCCAGTTGAGAACACCTTTATTTAACCAGGTAGGCTAGTTGAGAACACCTTTATTTAACCAGGTAGGCTAGTTGAGAACACCTTTATTTAACCAGGTAGGCTAGTTGAGAACACCTTTATTTAACCAGGTAGGCTAGTTGAGAACACCTTTATTTAACCAGGTAGGCTAGTTGAGAACACCTTTATTTAACCAGGTAGGCTAGTTGAGAACACCTTTATTTAACCAGGTAGGCTAGTTGAGAACAAGTTCTCATTTGCAACTGCGACCTGGCCAAGATAAAGCATAGCTCATGCAAAAGGCACGAGGAGGTAGGCAAATAATTACAATTTTGCAGATTAACAGTGGAGTGATAAATGATCAGATGGTCATGTACAGGTAGAGATATTGGTGTGCAAAAGAGCAGAAAAGTAAGTAAATAAAAACAGTATGGGGATGAGGTAGGTCAAATTTGGTGGGCTATTTACCGATAAGACTATGTACAGCTGCAGCGAACGGTTAGCTTCTCAGATAGCAGATGTTTGAAGTTGGTGAGGGAGATAAAAGTCTCCAACTTCAGCGATTTTTGCAATTTGTTCCAGTCACAGGCAGCAGAGAACAGGAACGAAAGGCAGCCAAATGAGGTGTTGGCTTTAGGGATGATCAGTGAGATACACCTGCTGGAGCGCATGCTACGGGTGGGGGTTGCCATCGTGACCAGTGAACTGAGATAAGGCGGAGCTTTACCTAGCATGGACTTGGTAGATGACCTGGAACCAGTGGGTCTGGCGACGAATATGTAGCGAGGGCCAGCCGACTAGAGCATACAAGTCGCAGTGGTGGGTGGTATAAGGTGCTTTAGTGACAAAACGGATGGCACTGTGATAAACTGCATCCAGTTTGCTGAGTCGAGTGTTGGAAGCTATTTTGTAGATGACGTCGCCGAAGTCGAGGATCGGTAGGATAGTCAGTTTTACTAGGGTAAGTTTAGCGGCATGAGTGAAGGAGGCTTTGTTGCGGAATAGAAAGCCGACTCTAGATTTGATTTTCGATTGGTGATGTTTGATATGAGTCTGGAAGGAGAGTTTACAGTCTAGCCAGACACCTAGGTACTTATAGATGTCCACATATTCAAGGTCGGAACCATCCAGGGTGGTGATACTAGTCAGGCGTGCGGGTGCAGGCAGCAAACGGTTGAAAAGCATACATTTGGTTTTACTAGCGTTTAAGAGCAGTTGGAGGCCACGGAAGGAGTGTTGTATGGCATTGAAGCTTGTTTGGAGGTTAGATAGCACAGTGTCCAATGACGGGCCGGAAGTATATAGAATGGTGTCGTCTGCGTAGAGGTGGATCAGGGAATCGCCTGCAGCAAGAGCAACATCATTGATATATACAGAGAAAAGAGTCGGCCCGAGAATTGAACCCTGTGGCACCCCCATAGAGACTGCCAGAGGACCGGACAGCATGCCCTCCGATTTGACACACTGCCCTCTGTCTGCAAAGTAGTTGGTGAACCAGGCAAGGCAGTCATCAGAAAAACCGAGGCTAAAAAATAAAAAAAAACAGCCCTGTGTTCCTCTCAGTCATCAACAACAGCGTGAATCTAATGGCCAATCCGCAATCAACCTCTGCCAAGCTGCGGACACTGTCTATTGACAACTGTCTAATCGACCTGGCAAGGAGTGCAGTGGATAAGGCTTTAGAGAGTGGGAGTGGACACCTGGACCTGTTCCTCCGCTTCCTTCTGGGCCTCTCATTGAAGTCCAATCAGACTCTCCTACGAGGCCTACTGACACAGACAAGTAGCAGCTCACAGACCAATGAAATGATTGTCAAGTACATCAAGGCAAAGATCAGGGACAAGCCCACCTCAGAGAGATGCATCAATCTGTTCCACTGTCTGAATGAGTTGAATGACCATTCTTTAGTGGAGGAGATCCAAAGCTACCTGAGATCAGGAAGTCTCTCAGAAGCCAGCCTCTCATCTGCTCATTGGTCAGCTCTGGTCTTTGTGTTGCTGACTTCAGAAGAGAAGCTGGAAGTGTTTGACCTGAAGAAATACTCCAGATCAGAGGAAGGTCTTGTTAGGCTGCTGCCAGTGGTCAAATCCTCCCGAACAGCACTGTAAGTACATGGATATTAAAAACATAAACATCTGAAATAATGTTTATATTTACACCACAATAAAACATAATTACTGTTTTTTTTTTTTATCAAATAACATGGCACGCACACAATTGTGAACATTTCCTATTTCTACTTTCCATTTAGGCTGAATGGATGTAACCTCGCAGACAGCTGCTGTGCTTCTTTGGCCTTGACTCTCAGCTCAAACTCCTCCCAACTGAGGGTGCTGGACCTGAGTAACAATGACTTGCAGGATTCATCAGGAGTGAAGCTGCTCTCTGCTGGGCTGGAGAGTCCACACTGTCAACTGGAGACACTGAGGTCAACATGTACTTATTATAGTTCCACTATACTGTAGGCTGATACACACTAAACACAAACGCTTCTGTGCCCAAAACAAAAGGGTTATTTGGCTTGTTGCCATAGTGGATCCCGTTTTGGTTCTCTATAGAACCTTTTATGAATGTTCTATAAAGAACCATGCTAATAAGGTTCTAAATGGAACCTATAATGAACCCTTTCCTATTCACCCCCAAAAAAGTTCCCCTTTCTTTGGTTCTTTAACAAACCTTTATGGAGAATGGTTCTATAGAGATAGATCCTATTGAAGAACCACACATATATATTTTTTTAAATTCTGGCTATCCATATTATACACATTTAAAAAACGGCTGAATAAGATTTGTTAGTTCTGTAACAGCAGGGAGTCTCTGAGGAGGTCATTATGAACTACTGAGTTACTCAACCGTTCTCAATTGACAGAAGGACATACAGTATATGACGCTATCCCAAGACACCGTCACAGGCCACAGTCATGTGATGGCCTAACACAACATTAGATATACTGGTAAACACTCTCACGAGTGCACAAAAAGAGCTGTTTGCAAACCACGCCCCAAAATATTAGAATGGGCCACCACCCTTACATTTTAATTATCACTCAAAGAGGAAAGGGACCCTTTTGTGAACCGCAAAGAACCATTAAAGGTCCCACATTTCCCAAAGAGCCATTAAAGGTCTCAAAGAGTTCTTAAAGGTCTCAAAGAGTTCTGCGAGGTTCCATTTTCCCA
The DNA here is from genome assembly GCF_036934945.1 of Oncorhynchus masou masou. Classification (NCBI taxonomy): domain Eukaryota; kingdom Metazoa; phylum Chordata; class Actinopteri; order Salmoniformes; family Salmonidae; genus Oncorhynchus; species Oncorhynchus masou. Next base: position 83,666,052 of record NC_088216.1, read on the forward strand.
AAGAACCATTAAAGGTCTCAAATTTCCCAAAGAACCATTAAAGGTCTCAAAGAGTTCTGCGAGTCATTATGGTTCCACATAGAACCATCACACTTCCAAAAGAACCCTTGAGGAACCTTCTTTTCTTAAGTGTGTACCAGCCTAATATATTTGGGCATGAGAACTGAGTATTCACTGCTCCCAGTCTGTATTTTGTTTTAAAAAAAAGACTGCTTCCTTGTCATGTTCGTTATAGGAAGAGATGTATTAACTAAAATCAATGTACAATAAACCACTCATTCGCTTTTGTAATAAATAAATTAATAATATAATATAAATATATATAAATAAATTCATTGCAGTTGTTTATCTGGCAAAAAGAATGAAAAGATAGCTGCCCACTTAAGATTTTAGCAGTCCGTGTATAAAATAATGTTGGTGTGTAATGTGGAAATGCTTTACGTGTAGAAATGATGATCAACTCTCTGCAGGCTGTCAGGTTGCCTGGTCACAGAGGTAGGCTGTGCTTCTCTGGCCTTAGCTCTGAAGTCAAACCCCTCCCATCTAAGAGAGCTGGACCTAAGCTACAATCACCCAGAAGACTCAGCACTGAAGCTGTTCTCTGCAGGACTGGAGAAACTCAAGTATTTTGAGTGTTTCCCTCTATCAGTATTGTCTGCCTGCATGTGAGTGTGTTCCTGCATGCATGCGAGTGTGTTCCTGCATGCATGTGAGTGTGTTCCTGCATGCATGCGAGTGTGTTCCTGCGTGTCAAACCTGAGTTAGTAAGCAGCCTATCAGATGGAAGGAGACACTAGTGATCAAACCTGAGTTAGTAAGCAGCCTATCAGATGGAAGGAGACACTAGTGATCAAACCTGAGTTAGTAAGCAGCCTATCAGATGGAAGGAGACACTAGTGATCAAACCTGAGTTAGTAAGTAGCCTATCTTTGATAGAGTGGGCGCGGCTCGCCTTGTTCCTCCCGACAGTCAAACAAACAGTGAGATATAGATTTTTTTTTTCTTCATGAAAGTAACTCAACGTAATGTAACTAGTAATATAATGTGTTACTTTCCAGTCATATTGTCTGTAATATTGTTAAATGTAACGAGTAACTAATCCCAACACTTCATGTGTGTAAGTCTGATATATATGAATCATTAACTTTTTTTATCCTTTTTTTTACATCATCTTTTACAGTTTGGACAATGGTGAAGCGTGCCGGTTACAGCCAGGGCTTAAAAAATGTAAGTGATGAATGCTTAAGTTAAAAAATTTATTGAGCTGAAACAGGGCTGTGGAGGCTCTGATGCAAAGTTCTGATTCAAGTTCCATATAGTGACCTGCGTTTCTTCCTAGACTCTAGGGCAGGGCTTGGCAACCCTGTTCCTAGGCTGCGTTTCTTCCTAGACTCTAGGGCAGGGCTTGGCAACCCTGTTCCTAGGCTGCGTTTCTTCCTAGACTCTAGGGCAGGGCTTGGCAACCCTGTTCCTAGGCTGCTTCCTAGACTCTAGGGCAGGGCAAGGCAACCCTGTTCCTAGACTCTTCCTAGACTCTAGGGCAGGGCTTGGCAACCCTGTTCCTAGGCTGCGTTTCTTCCTAGACTCTAGGGCAGGGCAAGGCAACCCTGTTCCTAGGCGGCGTTTCTTCCTAGACTCTAGGGCGGGGCTTGGCAACCCTGTTCCTAGGCTGCGTTTCTTCCTAGACTCTAGGGCAGGGCTTGGCAACCCTGTTCCTAGGCTAGACTCTTAGGGCAGGGCAAGGCAACCCTGTGGGCGTTTTCTTCCTAGACTCTAGGGCAGGGCTTGGCAACCCTGTTCCTAGGCTGCGTTTCTTCCTAGACTCTAGGGCAGGGCTTGGCAACCCTGTTCCTAGGCTGCGTTTCTTCCTAGACTCTAGGGCAGGGCAAGGCAACCCTGTTCCTAGGCTGCGTTTCTTCCTAGACTCTAGGGCAGGGCTTGGCAACCCTGTTCCTAGGCTGCGTTTCTTCCTAGACTCTAGGGCAGGGCTTGGCAACCCTGTTCCTAGGCTGCGTTTCTTCCTAGACTCTAGGGCAGGGCTTGGCAACCCTGTTCCTAGGCTGCGTTTCTTCCTAGACTCTAGGGCAGGGCTTGGCAACCCTGTTCCTAGGCTGCGTTTCTTCCTAGACTCTAGGGCAGGGCAAGGCAACCCTGTTCCTAGGCTGCGTTTCTTCCTAGACTCTAGGGCAGGGCTTGGCAACCCTGTTCCTAGGCTGCGTTTCTTCCTAGACTCTAGGGCAGGGCTTGGCAACCCTGTTCCTAGGCTGCGTTTCTTCCTAGACTCTAGGGCAGGGCTTGGCAACCCTGTTCCTAGGCTGCGTTTCTTCCTAGACTCTAGGGCAGGGCTTGGCAACCCTGTTCCTAGGCTGCGTTTCTTCCTAGACTCTAGGGCAGGGCTTGGCAACCCTGTTCCTAGGCTGCGTTTCTTCCTAGACTCTTAGGGCAGGGCTTGGCAACCCTGTTCCTAGGCTGCGTTTCTTCCTAGACTCTAGGGCAGGGCTTGGCAACCCTGTTCCTAGGCTGCGTTTCTTCCTAGACTCTAGGGCAGGGCTTGGCAACCCTGTTCCTAGGCTGCGTTTCTTCCTAGACTCTAGGGCAGGGCTTGGCAACCCTGTTCCTAGGCTGCGTTTCTTCCTAGACTCTAGGGCAGGGCTTGGCAACCCTGTTCCTAGGCTGCGTTTCTTCCTAGACTCTAGGGCAGGGCAAGGCAACCCTGTTCCTAGGCTGCGTTTCTTCCTAGACTCTAGGGCAGGGCTTGGCAACCCTGTTCCTAGGCTGCGTTTCTTCCTAGACTCTAGGGCAGGGCAAGGCAACCCTGTTCCTAGGCTGCGTTTCTTCCTAGACTCTAGGGCAGGGCTTGGCAACCCTGTTCCTAGGCTGCGTTTCTTCCTAGACTCTAGGGCAGGGCTTGGCAACCCTGTTCCTAGGCTGCGTTTCTTCCTAGACTCTAGGGCAGGGCTTGGCAACCCTGTTCCTAGGCTGCGTTTCTTCCTAGACTCTAGGGCAGGGCTTGGCAACCCTGTTCCTAGGCTGCGTTTCTTCCTAGACTCTAGGGCAGGGCTTGGCAACCCTGTTCCTAGGCTGCGTTTCTTCCTAGACTCTAGGGCAGGGCAAGGCAACCCTGTTCCTAGGCTGCGTTTCTTCCTAGACTCTAGGGCAGGGCTTGGCAACCCTGTTCCTAGGCTGCGTTTCTTCCTAGACTCTAGGGCAGGGCAAGGCAACCCTGTTCCTAGGCTGCGTTTCTTCCTAGACTCTAGGGCAGGGCTTGGCAACCCTGTTCCTAGGCTGCGTTTCTTCCTAGACTCTAGGGCAGGGCTTGGCAACCCTGTTCCTAGGCTGCGTTTCTTCCTAGACTCTAGGGCAGGGCTTGGCAACCCTGTTCCTAGGCTGCGTTTCTTCCTAGACTCTAGGGCAGGGCTTGGCAACCCTGTTCCTAGGCTGCGTTTCTTCCTAGACTCTAGGGCAGGGCTTGGCAACCCTGTTCCTAGGCTGCGTTTCTTCCTAGACTCTAGGGCAGGGCTTGGCAACCCTGTTCCTAGGCTGCGTTTCTTCCTAGACTCTAGGGCAGGGCAAGGCAACCCTGTTCCTAGGCTGCGTTTCTTCCTAGACTCTAGGGCAGGGCTTGGCAACCCTGTTCCTAGGCTGCGTTTCTTCCTAGACTCTAGGGCAGGGCTTGGCAACCCTGTTCCTAGGCTGCGTTTCTTCCTAGACTCTAGGGCAGGGCTTGGCAACCCTGTTCCTAGGCTGCGTTTCTTCCTAGACTCTAGGGCAGGGCTTGGCAACCCTGTTCCTAGGCTGCGTTTCTTCCTAGACTCTAGGGCAGGACTTGGCAACCCTGTTCCTAGACTGCGTTTCTTCCTAGACTCTAGGGCAGGGCTTGGCAACCCTGTTCCTAGGCTGCGTTTCTTCCTAGACTCTAGGGCAGGGCAAGGCAACCCTGTTCCTAGGCTGCGTTTCTTCCTAGACTCTAGGGCAGGGCTTGGCAACCCTGTTCCTAGGCTATTTTTCTTTGGTAGACTCTAGGGCAGGACTTGGCAACCCTGTTCCTAGACTGCGTTTCTTCCTAGACTCTAGGGCAGGGCTTGGCAACCCTGTTCCTAGGCTGCGTTTCTTCCTAGACTCTAGGGCAGGGCAAGGCAACCCTGTTCCTAGGCTGCGTTTCTTCCTAGACTCTAGGGCAGGGCTTGGCAACCCTGTTCCTAGGCTGCGTTTCTTCCTAGACTCTAGGGCAGGGCAAGGCAACCCTGTTCCTAGGCTGCGTTTCTTCCTAGACTCTTAGGGCAGGGCAAGGCAACCCTGTTCCTAGGCTGCGTTTCTTCCTAGACTCTAGGGCAGGGCTTGGCAACCCTGTTCCTAATTTCCTAGACTCTAGGGCATTTAAAGGCAACCCTGTTCCTAGGCTGCGTTTCTTCCTAGACTCTAGGGCAGGGCTTGGCAACCCTGTTCCTAGGCTGCGTTTCTTCCTAGACTCTAGGGCAGGGCAAGGCAACCCTGTTCCTAGGCTGCGTTTCTTCCTAGACTCTAGGGCAGGGCAAGGCAACCCTGTTCCTAGGCTGCGTTTCTTCCTAGACTCTAGGGCAGGGCTTGGCAACCCTGTTCCTAGGCTGCGTTTCTTCCTAGACTCTAGGGCAGGGCTTGGCAACCCTGTTCCTAGGCGGCGTTTCTTCCTAGACTCTAGGGCAGGGCTTGGCAACCCTGTTCCTAGGCTGCGTTTCTTCCTAGACTCTAGGGCAGGGCTTGGCAACCCTGTTCCTAGGCTCGTTTCTTCCTAGACTCTAGGGCAGGGCTTGGCAACCCTGTTCCTAGGCTGCGTTTCTTCCTAGACTCTAGGGCAGGGCTTGGCAACCCTGTTCCTAGGCTGCGTTTCTTCCTAGACTCTAGGGCAGGGCTTGGCAACCCTGTTCCTAGGCTGCGTTTCTTCCTAGACTCTAGGGCAGGGCTTGGCAACCCTGTTCCTAGGCTGCGTTTCTTCCTAGACTCTAGGGCAGGGCTTGGCAACCCTGTTCCTAGGCTGCGTTTCTTCCTAGACTCTAGGGTAGCGCTTGGCAACCCTGTTCCTAGGCTGCGTTTCTTCCTAGACTCTAGGGTAGCGCTTGGCAACCCTGTTCCTAGGCTGCGTTTCTTCCTAGACTCTAGGGCAGGGCTTGGCAACCCTGTTCCTAGGCTGCGTTTCTTCCTAGACTCTAGGGCAGGGCTTGGCAACCCTGTTCCTAGGCTGCGTTTCTTCCTAGACTCTAGGGCAGGGCTTGGCAACCCTGTTCCTAGGCTGCGTTTCTTCCTAGACTCTAGGTGAAATGCTGGCAACCCTGTTCCTAGGCTGCGTTTCTTCCTAGACTCTAGGGTAGCGCTGTGTTCCTAGACTGCGTTTCTTCCTAGACTCTAGGGCAGGGCAAGGCAACCCTGTTCCTAGGCTGCGTTTCTTCCTAGACTCTAGGGCAGGGCAAGGCAACCCTGTTCCTAGGCTGCGTTTCTTCCTAGACTCTAGGGCAGGGCTTGGCAACCCTGTTCCTAAGCGGCGTTTCTTCCTAGACTGTACGTAAAAACAAATGGAAATAAGTTAGAAATTGTGCCACTAATGCACAAACACGTTTCGTAAAATTAATTATATTTTTCTTTGGTTAGCTTTTGGAAATTCTTCAGAAGTTCCAGCTAGGCAGGCTAACGTTAGATAGCTAATTCATGTGCTAGCTATCAAATTCAGAGTGTTACAGTTAAAATAAGTAGACATGCATTCATAATTGACTGTAGGGCATATAAAGCACCCACAAGCTACCAGCGGCTGAAAAAATAATTGCGGGACGAACGAGTGACGAATTCAGGGCAAGGGCGGTCCATTTCAAATTCATTCCTTCCTTCCTCGCCCCTTTGCCTGCAAGTGTGAACTCGTCAGACGTCGTGATACGTAATCAAAAGTGTCCGCTTAAATTTGTGGGCTGAGGGGAGAGGGTGCGTCTGTTAAGTGTTTGGAATGCAGCTCTGGAGTGGCGGAAGTTTGCAGGGTTTTGTTCCAACTCGGCACCACACCTGAACAACTGAGCTAATTGATCAGTTTAGTGATTGCCTAAATTCAACACACCTGGTTTTCATATCAAAAGTCAAATCAAATGTTATTCGTCACATGCGCCGAATACAACAGGTGTAGTAGACCTTACAGTGAAATGCTGAATACAACAGGTGTAGTAGACCTTACAGTGAAATGCTGAATACAACAGGTGTAGTAGACTTCACAGTGAAATGCTGAATACAACAGGTGTCGTAGACCTCACAGTGAAATGCTGAATACAACAGGTGTAGTAGACCTCACAGTGAAATGCTGAATACAACAGGTGTAGTAGACCTTACAGTGAAATGCTGAATACAACAGGTGTAGTAGACCTTACAGTGAAATGCTGATACAACAGGTGTAGTAGACCTTAGAGTGTAATGCTTACTGACGAGCCCTTAACCAACAATGCAGTTCAAATAAATAGAGTTAATAAAATATTTACTAAATAAACTAAAGTTTAAAAAAATCAAAACACATTTATGTTTTTTAAATGTCGTTCCACTTCATGATTGTGTCCCACTTGTTGTTGATTCTTCACAAAAAAATACAGTTTTATATCTTTGTTTGAAGCCTGAAATGTGGCAAAAGGTTGCAAAGTTCAAGGGGGACCGAATACTTTCGCAAGGCACTGTAGGTAGGGGTGTAGTGACTATGCATATATAAACAATAACCAATGTTGTTTATAAAGTTAGTTGACTAGATTGGACAAATGTAACTTGTAATGTGTTTTTGTTGGTTTCGCCATCAGATGAACTCACACTGGATCCAAACACAGCAGGCAGACAGCTCATTCTGTCTGAGGACAACAGAAAAGTGCCATCGGTGGAGAGTTTTAAGGACCGGCCACAGGTGCTGTGTAGAGAGGGTCTGAATGGGCGTTGTTACTGGGAGGTAGAGTGGAGTGGGGGAAAAACTCGCTTGGCAGTGACCTATAAAAGAAAAAGGAGTTTTGATTCCAATCTACTTGGAAGCAATGACATATCTTGGGGTCTGGGATGCTATAGTGATGGTTATACTGCCTGGCACAATGGTAATCACACGACCATACTGGCCCCTTACTTCAATAGAGTTGGAGTGTATCTGGACTGGCAGGCTGGTTCTCTTACCTTCTAGAGCATCTCCTCTGACACACTGACCCACCTGCACACATTCCACACCTCATTCAATGAGCCCCTCTATCCAGGGTTTTTGGTTGAGGAGACGGTGTCCCTGTGCAGGGTGATTTTTAGCTTGAGCTGCTAGACCTGTTAGACCTGCTAGACCTTATTGTTTCTTAGCAACTGGACCTTCCAGGTAAATCTCGCTATTCAAATCCTTCTTTCTTCTTCTTCTTTGGTACAAAATACAGTTTCCTCATCAATAGAAGAAAATGTTACGTAGCATATTATGTATTCAAGCCTACAGATATTATACAATTAAAAATAATTCAACATGAAGAAGAAAGTTAAGCGATGTTGCCATAGACCTGATATATTGACCTTTACACGGAACCCAAACCGGCTGCGCTGGTGCGCCATCGTGCATAAATGGATTTTGCCCCCCCCCCCCCCCCCCCCAAACCAAATGCAATCACGACACGCAGGTTACAATATCAAAACAAATTCTGAACCAATGACATTAATTTGGGGACAGGTCGAAAAGCATTAAACATGTATGGCAATTTAGCTAGTTAGCTTGCACTTGCTAGCTAACGTTAATTTGTCTTATTTAGCTAGCTTGCTGTTGCTAGCTAATTTGTCCTGGGATATAAACATTGAGTTGTTATTTTACCTGAAATGCACATCCGACAATTAATCCACACATAAAACGGACAACCGAATTGTTTCTAGTCGTCTCTCCTCCTTCCAGGCTTTTTCATCTTTGAACTTATATGGTGATCACATCTAAACTTTCAATGTATTACCACAACAACCGGCAACAAAGTTCATCTTTCAATCACCCACGTGGGTATAACCAATGAGGAGATGGCACGAGGGTACCTGCTTCTATAAACCAATGAGGAGATGGGAGAGGCATGACTTTCCGGGCGATCTGCTTCAGAAATAGGAATAACTTCTATTTTAGCCCTTGGTATCTAGACGTCATTGGCGCGCGCGAGCAGTGTGGTTGCAATAGTTGAATAACATGGATTTCTAAATTGATTTTGTGAAGCTCGCGCACGACATCTGGTCTGGTCAGCATGCAAGGTTAGATAATGGTAGCCTATGGACCTAATAGATAGGCCTAAGAATATTGAAACAGCTCAGACAGAGTCTAATGGCTTAATACTAGGTAGGTCTATCGATTGAATATACATGAAAGTGATGTCAATATATATCCTAATAATCTAGCTATTATATAATTCAGTTATTTTGCTTCGCTTGTTTTTAACATTGCAAACTTTTTAAGCAATTTATATTAAACTGTGACGTTTTTGGTGGTCACAGAGAGACAGATCACCGTTTATGAATATGTTTGTCTAACGATTAATTTAGCTGTTCTACGAGTTGTCTGAGGCAGGCGTTAGATTACGAGCAATTTCAAGTGCAATGTTAATAAAGACGGTTTTGGGAAACGCTCGGTAATGTAAATATGGTTTTTAAGAACGTTCTAACGATGAATTTAGCCTTAAGATGTATTTGGGAAACCGGGCCCTAATCGAAAAAAACATGTATGTTTTTACGGTATATGACTATGCACTTATGTTCCTCGTCAGTGTGAATGCCTATCCCTAAACCCAATTTACGGGTGTAGGGGTATACCGCCACCCTCTGCTCACTCCAGGGAATTTCAGGGTATTGGCAAATTACCTGGGCCTCGTTTCCCACTTGCGATGGAGCCTAATTTAAAGCAATACGATGATCGTACGCTACCAGCTTTCACATAGTGTATCGTTAGACAACCTGGTCTCATAGCTTTTCGTATTATTCTGTAGATCAATTCGATACACTCCACATAGTATTATTATTTTTGATTTAACCTTTATTTAACTTGGCAAGTCAGTTAAGAGCAAATTCTTACTTACAATGATAGCCTACCCCAGCCAAACGCTAACCTGGACGACGCTGGGCCCTATGGGACTCCCAATCACAGCCTGTTGTGATACAGCCTAGAATCAAACCAGGGTCTGTAGTGACACCTCTAGCACTGAGATGCAGTACCTTAGACTGCTGCGCCTCAGGAGCCCAAAATGATATGTTTTGTATGGTATGTATTAGTCCTAATTTGTGGATTTCCATCACCCATGTCGTATGAAATGTTATGAATTTGTAAAACGTATGATATGTTACGAATTTGTGAAACATGTTACGAATTTGTGAAATGTATATGTTACGAATTTAAAAAATGTATGATATGTTGTAAATTTGAAAAACATTATTATTATTTTTTTACATTTCATGTGTTACGTCTAGTCTATGAGACCAGGCTGCGTTAGACTGTAGATATTGATAGGATCGAAAGAAAATCAGTGCTGCTCAAGGATCAGATTTCTCCATTAAAATCTTACCTTTAACATTACAATTATACAACAATATTGATGACATAAGTTCCTAGTGAAATATTACCTATGGCTGCAAATATTGAAGGTGCTTGTTATGCTTAGCCAATAATAGATCTAATACATCACAGATTGGGCACATGTTGTCACACATCGTGAAACATTTTGAGGCAAAAATGACAGACTGTAAGTAGCCTAGTGGAAAAATATAACTCGATATGATTTCAAGGCTCAATTATCCAATTTATCTTTTTATGAAGTCATCTCGGTTTTCATTTGAAGCATTGTGTTATCTTTCATTTTTTTGCAGTGGCAACCCGTCATTTACCTGTTTAGCTTAAAAAATAAAAACGTTTGGTTGTTGTTGCCTATTTTGCATGTTATTTTGCCATTAATACGTGTCACATATCAGTTTGCAAACAATGTAAAATAAATAGATAATTGAGTTAATGAAGATGCATACAAACATGGTCTCTTTTTTGCTTTCTTGAGTAAGGCAGCTCCAAAATGCAGGTGTTTCAGCCTAGCTCAGTGCTTTCTGTGGTGTTGGGGCAGACAGCGGAAAATATGGAGTTTAGGGGATTGGTAATGTTCTCTAGTTGCGCTGTGATTGGCTCAGTGTTCTGTTACACATGGGGACACTACGTCACCGCAAAATCTACGGGTAGAGCTCGAAAATTCAAGCCCCTTGGGTGCTGCCATAGAGTTACATTAGAATTGCCTATCCAATAAGGCTCAAGGTCATTGGACAGATCGTCGTCAAATCACGTTATATCTACTTTAGCTTTGATTGGACACGTCAACATCATACTTACAAAAATCGTAGCTAGCAAGCTAGCAGTCATCATCATGAATCAAGTCGACAATCTACTGGCAAATCATTTTTAAGCCTTGTCATATGAATAGAAATTATAGATAATGTATCGGTGCTCATCGGCCATTGGACATAAGCATTATACGACAAGTTGGAAATCGACTATTCAACACTGAGTGGTTTGGAAGGAATCAGTGGGGTGGGTTTGTGGGCCAAGTCTCTTTTCCAAGCTTAAAATGATAAACATTCAACATTTGCCATGCTGTCAATCCAGAATGACTTCTGGAACGTCTGGAAACTTGGAACAGAGAAATCTCATACTTCAGTGAGTTCAAGACAACTGGGAACTCTGAAAAAAGAATGACTGGGAAAATACGTTTTGAACGGTCATCCAACTCGGAATTCCAAGTGAGGAACTCTGATCTCTTCCTAGAGCTCTGACCTGAAGATCACTAACATCATCATATTGGCAGCATTTGATTTAGTGGATCATGAAATCATTTTGACAAAATTAATGCATTATGGTATTAAGGAGGTAGCATTGAATTCGGTACAGTCATATCTCACTGACAGGAAACAGTCCACCTATATTAATGGTTAATTTTCTTCCCCTCATGTGTTAAACTGTGGAATACCGCAGGGCAGCTGCCTTGGGCCACTTCTTTATTTAACATATACCAACGACCTTCCCTATGCCTTGGTTGAAACTCAAGCTACTATATTTGCAGATGATACTACAATTTATGCAGCAAGACAATCGGTTCAACAGGTACAGCAAGCTTTACAAGGAGATTTGGAGATTATCAGGAAATGGGTTTGCCAAAACAAACTTGCTTAAAACACCCAAAAAACCAAAGTTATGTTGGTCTAATCAACTAGGAAAAGGCCAAAACAGCATGCGACACAATTAAGTATGGGAGGAGTACAAATTGAACAAGTGGCAGAAACCAAACAAGACAACTGCTTATCATGGTCGTCTCAAATAACTCATCTATGTAAAAAAAAAAAATGTTTTATTAAAACAGCATGCATAATCAGAAGGATAGCTAAATATTTACCAGGGAAAATCCTTCAGCAAATAACACAGGCATTGGTTGAGAGTCAAGTGAACTATTGTTCGGTAGTCTGGGGAAATGCATCATCTAGTGAAGTTAGGAGGCTGCAGAATGCACAGAATAAAGCAGCAAGGATTGATTTAAGGTGGAGATATGGTTCTCCTGTTGTAGTCATGCGCAGTGTTCTTGGTTGGTCATCAATTGACAAGGTAATAAAAAAAACATGCTTATTTTATTTTATAATATACATCATTTCAAACGGCCAAGTTCTATTCACAACGGTTTTCAGTTGGTAAGAGACAGACATTCAGTAAATACTAGGAATAGATTGTCCACCATCTATGCGTTATCCAGACAGAAAAGAGAAATAGGCAAAATAACATTTTGATTTAGAGCAATAAAGAAATGGAATAAATGAACTGAGCAAACTAGAAACCTTTCAATATATACATTTAAACATTATTTTAAAACAATAGAAATATAGTATATAGAAATGTTGTGGACTATAGTAGATGAAGAATCAATATTTTTTAGATTGAGTATTTATTAGGTCATTATGCTAGTATATTATGTATGTTGGTAATAGTGTGTTATATGTGGAAAAGTGTTTGTATTATAAATTGTATTTTAATGTTTAAGGACTCTTGGAAGATTAGTCCAAATGAGGACTAAAGGAGATCCTAATCAAATCAAATCATGATTTGACCTTGTTTTTTCCCCCCCAGAGTTCCCAGTTGTTTTACGGTTTGCCTCTTATCCTCTCGTCGTCCCCTTACGCCATAGTTTGGACATCTCAATTGTCAGTAGAAACCACATTTGTTTAAGCAAGTCAGCCATATTAGCTATGTGTGTTTTGTTTTTAAATCAGCTGAGGCATTAAATTAGGCTGCCAGACAAGACTCCGCTGAAAGCCAGGTGTAGCAGTGGTAAGGTGTCGGGACTCTGCTGTTGTAGGTGCTAACAGTTTGTGGGCACTGTTTGTCATGGTTATAGTATAAGTCATGTATTGTTTAGTGTTGTGTAGTGGCTTTGCTGGCATGCATCTAAAAAAATGTGGCTAGTTCGCCCCACCACGATTTACACAGTGGTGTAAAGAAAATAATGTAAAGTACTACTTCAGTTGTTTTTGGGGGTATCTGTACTTTGCTTTACTATTCATATTTTTGCTAACTTTTACTTTGACTTCACTACATTGCTAAAGAAAACAAGTGTTACGGCTTTCGTTGTGGGAAGGAGAGTCGGACCAAAATGTGGCGTGTAGATTACGATTCATGTTTAATGACAAACACACTAAACACAAACACTACAAAACAATAAACGTAACGAAAACCGAAACAGCCTATACTTGTGTAAACTAACACAGAATAAGGACAATCACCCACGAAACACTCAATGAATATGGCTGCCTAAATATGGTTCCCAATCAGAGACAACGATTAACACCTGCCTCTGATTGAGAACCACTTCAGACAGCCATAGACTTAACTAGAACACCCCACTAAGCTACAATCCCGATACAAACACGCCACATACAAAAAACCCATGTCACACCCTGGCCTGACCAAATAAATGAAGACAAACACAATATACTTTGACCAGGGCGTGACAACAATGTACTTTTTAGTTAATGCATTTTCACTGACACCCAAAAGTACTTGTTCCATTTTGACAGGAAAATTGTCAAATGTACACACTTATCAAGAGAACATCCCTGGTCATCCCTACTGCCTCTGATCTGGAGGACTCACTAAACAGAGAACGTCCCTGGTCATCCCTACTGCCTCTGATCTGGCAGACTCACTAAACAGAGAACGTCCCTGGTCATCCCTACTGCCTCTGATCTGGAGGACTCACTAAACAGAGAACATCCCTGGTCATCCCTACTGCCTCTGATCTGGAGGACTCTCTAAACAGAGAACATCCCTGGTCATCCCTACTACCTCTGATCTGGAGGACTCACTAAACAGAGAACATCCCTGGTCATCCCTACTGCCTCTGATCTGGAGGACTCTCTAAACAGAGAACATCCCTGGTCATCCCTACTGCCTCTGATCTGGCAGACTCACTAAACACAAATGCTTCGTTTGTACATTATGTCTGAATGTTGGAGTGTCCCCCTGGCTGTCCGTCGATAAATTTAAAAAAACAAGAGAATTGTGCCGTCTGGTTTGCTTAATGTAAGGAATTTGAAATGGTTTATACTTGTTATTTTTGATACTTAAGTACATTTGAGGAATTCCATTGGCTTTCAATACTTAAGTATATTAAAAACCAAATACTTTGACTTTTACTCAAGTAGTATTTTACTGGTTGGCTTTCACTTTTACTTGAGTCGTTTTCTATTAAGGTATCTTTACTTTTACTCAAGTACGACAATTGAGTACTTTTTCCACCACTGGATTTACATGCTAAAATCGCCACTACTTGTTTGTAACAATTGCAAATGTTTTATCAACTTTGTATGTGTAGTCAATTTAAAATTCTGAAGTTATAGATCGTCACAGTCAGACAGAACAGGCCAGAACATCTTGATTCTTTGTTTAGCGGAGATCTTCTGTGGAAAAAGTGTCGTGGAAGGGCAAAAATAAAAGTATCTAAGATACACTTTGGCTGCTCTATGAGGTAGTCTGAATCACTTGTAGATGTGGAAAGGTTTTAATGAGACAAAAAAAGGCTCTGGGAAACACCTTGGCTACTAAAGATTCATCATAAGATGGTTCTTTATTTACTTTTTTTTGCCCTTCCACGACACTTTTTCCACAGAAGATCTCCGCTAAACAGGCCAGGCATTAACATCTTGACTCTATCTTAATTAACTACTAAGCTCTGAGAGAGGAGGCCCTGTTCACATGTATTTTTGTATTTCTCATGCTTCCACCTCTGTTATAATTGTGCCACTAATTTCTTATAATGTACAGTGGGGCATAAAAGTATTTAGTCAGCCACCAATTGTGCAAGTTCTCCCACTTAAAAAGATGAGAGGCCTGTAATTTCCATCATAGGTACACTTCAACTATGACAGACAGAATGAGAGAAAAAAATCTAGAAAATCACATTGTAGGATTTTTAATGAATTTATTTGCAAATTATGGTGGAAAATAAGTATTTAGGACATCTACTTTGTGCATGACACAAGTTATTTTTCCAACATTTGTATACAGACAGATTATTTCACTGTATAACAATTCCAGTGGGTCAGAAGTTTACATACACTATGTTGACTGAGCTTTTAAACAGCTTGTAAAATTCCAGAAAAGGATGTCATGGCTTTAGAAGCTTCTGATAGGCTAATTGACATAATTTGAGTCAATTGGAGGTGTACCTGTAGATGTATTTCAAGGCATACCTTCAAACTCAGTGCCTCTTTGCTTGACATCATGGGAAAATCTAAAGAAATCAGCCAAGACCTCAGAAAACAATTTGTAGACCTCCACAAGTCTGGTTCATCCTTGGGAGTAATTTCCAAACGCCTGAAGGTACCATGTTCATTACATTTACATTTACATTTAAGTCATTTAGCAGACGCTCTTATCCAGAGCGACTTACAAATTGGTGAATTCACCTTCTGACATCCAGTGGAACAGCCACTTTACAATAGTGCATCTAAATCATTTAAGGGGGGGGGGGGGGTGAGAAGGATTACTTATCCTATCCTGGGTATTCCTTGAAGAGGTGGGGTTTCAGGTGTCTCCGGAAGGTTCATCTGTACAAACAATAGTACGCAAGTATAAACACCATGGGACCACACAGCCGTCATACCGCTCAGGAAGGAGACACGTTCTGTCTCCTAGAGACAGAATAGAACTGTTTGGCCATAATGACCATCATTATGTTTGGAGGAAAAAGGGGGAGGCTTGCAAGCCAAAGAACACCATCCCAACCGTGAAGCACGGGGGTGGCAGCATCATGTTGTGGGGGTGCTTTGCCGCAGGAGGTACTGGTGCACTTCACAAAATAGATGGCATCATGAGGAAGAAAAATGATGTGGATATATTGAAGCAACATCTCAAGACAAATGGGTCTTCCAAATGGACAATGACCCCAATCATACTTCCAAAGTTGTGGCAAAATGGCTTAAGGACAACAAAGTCAAGGTATTGGAGTGGCCATCACAAAGCCCTGACCTCAATCCTATAGAAAATGTGTGGGCAGAACTGAAAAGGCGTGTGGGAGCAAGGAGGCCTACAAATCTGTGTAACGCATGTGTCGTTGGATGTAGACCAAAGTGCAGCGTGGTGAGCGTACATTTTATTTTAAAATGTCGCCAACAAACGAAAGAAATAACCGTGGCACTTACAGGGCTAAGTGCCACAAACAAAGTTAACTACCCACACTCAAAGGAGGGGAAAGGGCTACCTAAGTATGATTCCCAATCAGAGACAACGATAGACAGCTGTCCCTGATAGAGACCCATACCCGGCCAAAACATAGAAATTAAGAAACATAGAAAACAAAAAATAGAATGCCCACCACACATCACACCCTGACCTAACCAAATAGAGAAATAAAACGCCTCTCTAAGGTCAGGGTGTGACAACCTGACTCAGATACACCAGCTCTCAGGAGGAATGGGCCAAAATTCACCCAACTTATTGTGGGAAGCTTGTGGAAGGCTACCTGAAACGTTTGACCCAAGTTAAACAATTTAAAGGCAATGCTACCAAATACTAATTGAGTGTATGTAAACTTCTGACTCACTGGGAATGTGATGAATGAAATAAAAGCTGAAATAAATTATTCTCTCTACTAATATTCTGACATTTCACATTCTTAAAATAAAATGGTGATCCTAACTGACCAAAAACGGAATTTTTACTAGGATTAAATGTCAGGAATTGTGAAAAACTAAGTTTAAATGTATTTGGCTAAGGTGTATGTAAACTTCCGATTTCAACTGTATATAATAAGCTTGCAAAGTCAGGATCAAGAGTTCAGTTACCACCAGAGCCCCCCATATGAAAATGGATCAAGAGTTCAGTTACCACCAGAGCCCCCCATATGAAAATGGATCAAGGGTTCAGTTACCACCAGAGCCCCCCATATGAAAATGGATCAAGAGTTCAGTTACCACCAGAGCCCCCCATATGAAAATGGATCAAGAGTTCAATTACCACCAGAGCCCCCCATATGAAAATGGATCAAGAGTTCAATTACCACCAGAGCCCCCCATATGAAAATGGATCAAGAGTTCAGTTACCACCAGAGCCCCCCATATGAAAATGGATCAAGAGTTCAATTACCACCAGAGCCCCCATATGAAAATGGATCAAGAGTTCAATTACCACCAGAGCCCCCCATATGAAAATGGATCAAGAGTTCAGTTACCACCAGAGCCCCCCATATGAAAATGGATCAAGAGTTCAATTACCACCAGAGCCCCCCATATGAAAATGGATCAAGAGTTCAGTTACCACCAGAGCCCCCCATATGAAAATGGATCAAGAGTTCAGTTACCACCAGAGCCCCCCATATGAAAATGGATCAAGAGTTCAATTACCACCAGAGCCCCCCATATGAAAATGGATCAAGAGTTCAATTACCACCAGAGCCCCCCATATGAAAATGGATCAAGAGTTCAATTACCACCAGAGCCCCCCATATGAAAATGTAAGTGTGCCGTACGTATTAAATACGCAATATGTCATGTTTTTGGCAACCCCACCAAATTCACTTAGAAATGTGAGTTATAGATCTGTCATTCTTATTGAAAGCAAGCCTAAGAAGCGGTAGATCTGTTCTATGTGCTCTATTTCTATGCTTCCTGTGTTTTAGTTTTTGTTCTTTTACTTTCGGGTTTGGACACCAGCTTCAAAACCGCTGAAAATACAATATTTTTGGTTATGGAAAACATTTTTCACCACATATTAGATGGTACAATGATTCTCTACACTATGACTGTTTGTTTTGACACATAAACTGAAATTAGGCAAAATATTAGAATTTAAGCAAACCAGGAAATGGCAGAGTGATTTCTGCTGCATATTGCACCTTTTAAAGCATTTGCTAAATGGCATACAGTATGTGATTCTATATTATTGCTATAGAAACATGTCAACATATTACACAGAGATCATCCAAAGTGAACACATTATGCCTATGATGTTTATCACTATGAGCTTTATTCAAACCTTCTGCACAAAATCAGCAAAGATAATCCAATCACGTTTCTGTCCTCCACCGTACAAATATCAACATAAAAATGTCAGAATATTACTGTGATCCATCATAACATGTAGATTTAAAAGCAGCTTTGACCTCAGTCGTACCTCAGCAACCTAACGTCTGATTCTGCTGTGCGGTTCATCACTAGGTTTATAGGATTCTACAACAAATGGCAAACAAGTCTTTAGCAAGAGCCCAATAGAGTTTCACTACAGTACATTTTCTGCATACACAAACATTAGGTAAAATAAACCAAAAATACGTTGGAAATGTGTCAATGAAGTCGCAAGCAGACACATCTATTCCAACTGTGACAGTGACAATAATGAGGTGACTAAGTATAGAATAGAATAAATATTATAGAATGGAATAGTATAGAATAGAATACAAGAGAATAGTATAGAATAGAATACAAGAGAATAGTATAGAATAGAATATTATAGAATGGAATAGTATAGAATAGAATACAAGAGAATAGTATAGAATAGAATAGTATAGTATAGAATGGAATAGTATAGAATAGAATATAATACAAGAGAATAGTATAGAATAGAATACAAGAGAATAGTATAGAATAGAATATTATAGAATGGAATAGTATAGAATAGAATACAAGAGAATAGTATAGAATAGAATACAAGAGAATAGTATTGATCTGAGTTATAGATCTGGGCTGTCAGTCTGGCATCTGAGTCATGGTCCCAACTGTCCAACAGGGGGGTAGAGACAATAGTCTGTCCCTGGCACACTGGGCTGTCAGTCTGGCATCTGAGTCATGGTCCCAACTGTCCAACAGAATGTCATGCAAGCCCTGCAACAGACAACCCATATTAATCAGTTTCCTAAAACCACAAGTGTAACATGCTTCACCTCATTGTCATTATTTCCAGGTGGTCTTTGAGCTAAAGATAATCTTTATGTTTTTGGGAAACTCGCCCCACAGGGTAGACAGTCATCACCTCTAATACTTTATACAACAACAGTAGTTAGACAGTAATAACCTGGGAATGATGTGTTTGTTTGTTTACTATCCTCTAGTCACTCAGTCAGGTCAGTCAGGTCAGACAGGTCAGACAGGTCAGACAGGTCAGTCAGGTCAGACAGGTCAGACAGGTCAGACAGGTCAGACAGGTCAGATAAATACTTGAAACTGAGTAGTTCCTAGAGAAATAACCTACCTGTTGCCAGTGTTTGGGTACTGAAGGACGTTCCCTTCTCTCAGATACATGGACTATGAGCTGCTCTAAAGAAGGACTGGCCCCGAGCTCCTCTTCATAAGGCAGTCTGTGTTCTGGCACTGGGCAGCCTGCAGGCGGAGACAGAGGTTAGGGTTAGGGTTAGTGTTAAGGGTTAGGGTTAAGGGTTAGGGTTAAGGGTTAGGGTTAGGGTTGGAGATGTAACTTCATAAGACAGTTTGATCTGGCACTGGGCAGCCTGCAGGCGGAGACAGAGGTTAGGGTTAGGGTTAAGGGTTAGGGTTAAGGGTTAGGGTTAGTGTTAAGGGTTAGGGTTAGGGTTAAGGGTTAGGGTTAGGGTTAAGGGTCAGGGTTAGGGTTAAGGGTTAGGGTTGGAGATGTAACTTCATAAGACAGTTTGATCTGGCACTGGGCAGCCTGCAGGCGGAGACAGAGGTTAGGGTTAGTGTTAAGGGTTAGGGTTGGGGTTAAGGGTTAGGGTTGGAGATGTAACTTCATAAGGCAGTCTGTGTTCTGGCACTGGGCAGCCTGCAGGCGGAGACAGAGGTTAGGGTTAAGGGTTAGGGTTAGTGTTAAGGGTTAGGGTTGGAGATGTAACTTCATAAGACAGTTTGATCTGGCACTGGGCAGCCTGCAGGCGGAGACAGAGGTTAGGGTTAGGGTTAGTGTTAGGGTTAGTGTTAAGGGTTAGGGTTGGAGATGTAACTTCATAAGACAGTTTGATCTGGCACTGGGCAGCCTGCAGGCGGAGACAGAGGTTAGGGTTAGGGTTAGTGTTAGGGTTAGTGTTAAGGGTTAGGGTTAAGGGTTAGGGTTGGAGATGTAACTTCATAAGACAGTTTGATCTGGCACTGGGCAGCCTGCAGGCGGAGACAGAGGTTAGGGTTAGGGTTAGTGTTTAGGGTTAGTGTTAAGGGTTAGGGTTAGTGTTAAGGGTTAAGGGTTAGGGTTAAGGTTAGTGTTAAGGGTTAGGGTTAGGGTTAGTGTTAAGGGTTAGTGTTAAGGGTTAGGGTTAGGGTTAGTGTTAAGGGTTAGGGTTAAGGGTTAGGGTTAGGGTTAGTGTTAAGGGTTAGGGTTAGTGTTAAGGGTTAAGGTTAAGGGTTAGGGTTAGTGTTAAGGGTTAAGGTTTAGGGTTAAGGGTTAGGGTTAAGGGTTAAGGGTTAGGGTTAAGGGTTAAGGGTTAGGGTTAAGGGTTAGGGTTAGGGTTAGGGTTAAGGGTTAGGGTTAAGGGTTAGGGTTAAGGGTTAGGGTTAAGGGTTAGGGTTAAGGGTTAGGGTTAAGGGTTAGGGTTAGGAGATGTAACTCTTCATAAGACAGTTTGATCTGACACCAGGCAGACTGCAGGGGGAGACACAGGCAGAGGGTTCGTGTTAGGGTTAGGGGGTAGTCTCCACTGACAAACATTTGTGGGCAGTGCACTTTGAGACCACAAGCGAGCTTAGGTTAACCTTAGGGTAACCCAATGATTATGATGGATGTCAGAAGGTGAATTCACCAATTTGTAAGTCGCTCTGGATAAGAGCGTCTGCTAAATGACTTAAATGTAAATGTAAAATGATAAACACTGAGAACTCTTAAGAGATTGAATTATCTCAGAACCAAATCTCACATGCGCTTGGCTAGCTAACAGTGAAACATAAATAATTAATTAACTAACTAGCAACGGAAGAGATTCTATAGTCCCAAAAGTAAAAACACAGCCAACCTGGCACTCCAGGAAGACTCAAGGAAGACTCAAGGAAACACTCAATAAATATTTAAAATACAATTTTGACCCCCCGGTTTGATATATAGCCTACCTATGAAAAGGTCTGAGCAGCGCATCAGCAGCTCCCAAAGCAGCGTTCCTAAGGAGTAGACGTCTCCCTGTATGAGACACCAGCCACTGCTCAGGTTCACACAGCCATCCAGGAGCTCGGGGGCCATATAGCACAACGTCCCCACCTGGCTCTGTAGATGGAGAGGAGAAAGGTTGAACGAAACTGAACACCGTGTGTATGATCCACTGCAATGACAACATCATTATCACCAATAACAACAACACGATCATCTCACTGCCTGGACGCTGGCCTATGGAGAGAGGAGAAAGGTTGATCTAAACTGAACACCGTGTGTATAATCTACTGCAATGACAACATCATTATCACCAATAACAACAACACGATCATCTCACTGCCTGGACGCTGGCCTATGGAGAGAGGGGAAAGGTTGATCTAAACTAAACACCGTGTGTATAATCTACTGCAATGACAACATCATTATCACCAATAACAACAACACGATCATCTCACTACCTGGACGCTGGCCTATGGAGAGAGGAGAAAGGTTGATCTAAACTGAACACCGTGTGTATAATCTACTGCAATGACAACATCATTATCACCAATAACAACAACACGATCATCTCACTACCTGGACGCTGGCCTATGGAGAGAGGAGAAAGGTTGATCTAAACTGAACACCGTGTGTATAATCTACTGCAATGACAACATCATCATCACCAATAACAACAACACGATCATCTCACTACCTGGACGCTGGCCTATGGAGAGAGTAGAAACAGAAGTTGCCTATCAAAAACATGTTTGTTGCTGTTGCTGCTATTAAAATGAGAGACTGGGTGGTGTAGCAGTTAAGGTTCCACAGCCTCTGGCATTATATACCAGCATTGTTTTGATAGGAGGGATAGAATCTCTCTGTCACTCTCTCTATATGTTCAATAAACTGAGAAAACATCGTAAAGAAGTAGAAGGGAGCCGGGGTTGGGGGACAGACAGGCCCACCTGTACGTTAACCATGTAGCGCTGCCAGCTGTGTGGACCGGCGCATGAGCGCAGGATGATGGAAGAGCCAAAGTCACACAGGACGCAGGTGCCATCGTCCCTCACTAGCACGTTGTTACTGCTGAGATCTCTGTGGGCCACCGCTGGCTTGTGCACCCCTGAGAACACAGGCATCAGACACACACAAACACACACTGTACAGCCACTGACAAAGGACATATAGGATTGGGGTCAGGCGTTATTCCTGACCACATGGTGAGAGCAGGAGAAGGTCTTCCTGGGCAGGTCACGTGGTCAGGAGAAACTGCAGTGGGGCTTTGGAGCTTTTTCCCGGTATGTTGTCTAAACTGTGACGTCCACAAATGATGCAGAAAAGCTCATCCAAATTAATCCATGCTTTTGTCACTTCTAGGTTAGACTACTGCAATGCTCTACTTTCCGGCTACCCGGATATGCACTAAATAAACTTCAGTTAGTGCTAAATACGGCTGCTAGAATCCTGACTAGAACCACAAAATGTGATCGTATTACTCCAGTGCTATCCTCTCTACACTGGCTTCCTGACAAGGCCAGGGATGATTTAAATGTTTTACTGTTAACCTACAAAGCATTACATGGCCTTGCTCCTACCTATCTTTCCGATTTGGTCCTGCCGTACATACCTACACGTACGCTACGGTCACAAGACCCAGGCCTCCTTACTGTCCCTAGAATTACTAAGCAAACAGCTGGAGGCAGGGCTTTCTCCTATAGAGCTCCATTTTTATGGAACGGTCTGCCTACCCATGTGAGAGACGCAAACTCGGTCTCAACCTTTAAGTCTTTATTGAAGACTCATCTCTTCAGTGGGTCCTATGATTGAGTGTAGTCTGGCCCAGGGGTGTGAAGGTGAACAGACACTGGAGCGACGAACCATTCTTGCTGTCTTTGCCTGGCCAGATCCCTTCTCTCCACTGGGATTCTCTTCCTTTGACCCTATTACAGGGGCTGAGTCACTGGCTTACTAGTGATTTCCCACAGTGGGGAAAAGTACTTAAGTAAAAATACTTTAAAGTACTACTTAAGAAGTATTGGTATCTGTACTTTACTTTACTATTTATATTTTGGCAACTTTTACTCCGCTATATTCCTAAATAAAATAAGGTACTTTTTAGTCCATACATTTTCCCTGACACACCCAAAAGTACTCGTTACATTTTGACAGGAAAATGGTCCAATTCACGCACTTATCAAGAGAACATCCCTCGTCATCCCTACTGCCTCTGATCTGGAGGTGTGCCCCTGGCTATCAGTAAATAAATAAATAAAAAAGACAATTGTGCCATCTGATTTGTTTAATATAAGGAATTTTAAATGATTTATACTTTGACTTTTGACACTTAAGTACATTTTAGCAATTCCATTTACTTAAGCATATTTAAAACCAAATACTTTTAGACTTTTACTCAAGTAGTGTTTTACTGGGTGACTTTCACTTTTACTTGAGTCATTTTCTATTAATGTATCTTTACTTTTACTCAAGTACGATAATTGGGTACTTTTTCCACCACTGCTCTCCCATGCCGTCCCTAGGAGGGGTGCATCACGTCGTGCTATACTCGACTTGAGTGGTTTGAGTCACTGACGTGATCTTCCTATCGAGTTTTTCTCCCCTTCGGGCTGGTGCGGGGGAGATCTTTGTGGTAGTGGGGTTGGTCGTCAGTTGATGGTTGAAGATATCCCTCTAGTGGTGTGGGGGAGATCTTCGTGGGCCATGTCTCAGGGTAGTAGGTTGGTGGTTGAAGATATCCCTCTAGTGGTGTGGGGGAGATTTTCATGGGCCATGTCTCAGGATAGTAAGTTGGTGGTTGAAGATATCCCTCTAGTGGTGTGGGGGCTGTGCTTTGGCAAAGTGGGTGGGGTTATATCCTGCCTGGTTGGCCCTGCACGGGGGTATCGTCGGGCGAGGCCACAGGGTCCCCCGACCCCCCCCCCTGTCTCAGTCTCCAGTATCTATGTTGGAATAGTCTATGTGCTGGGGGGCTAGGGTCAGTATGTCCTATCTGGTGTAATTCTCCTGTCTTATCTCATGTCCTGTGTGATCTTATGTATGCTCCCTCTAATTCTCCCACCTCTCTCTCTCTCTCTCCCTCAAACCAGAGGACTGGAGCCCTAGGACCATGCCTCAGGACTACCTGACGACTCCTGGCTGTCCCCACCCCAGTCCACCTGGTCGTGCTGCTGATCCAGTTTCTGCACCCTCTACAACCACTGTGATTATTATTTGACCCTGTTGGTCATCTATGAACGTTTGAACATCTTGAAGAACGATCTGGCCTTATTGACCATGTACTGTTATAATCTCTACCCGGCACAGCCAGAAGAAGACTGGTCACCTCTCAGAGCCTGGTTCCTCTCCACCCGGCACAGCCAGAAGAGAACTGGCCACCTCTCAGAGCCTGGTTCCTGTCCACCTGGCACAGCCAGAAGAAGACTGGTCACCTCTCAGAGCCTGGTTCCTCTCTACCCAGCACATCCAGAAGAGGACTGGCCACCTCTCAGAGCCTGGTTCCTTTCTACCCAGTACAGCCAGAAGAGGACTGGCCACCTCTCAGAGCCTGGTTCCTCTCTACCCAGCACAGCCAGAAGAGGACTGGCCACCTCTCAGAGCCTGGTTCCTCTCTACCCAGCACAGCCAGAAGAGGACTGGCCACCTCTCAGAGCCTGGTTCCTCTCTACCTAGCACAGCCAGAAGAGGACTGGCCACCTCTCAGAGCCTGGTTCCTTTCTACCCAGCACAGCCAGAAGAGGACTGGCCACCTCTCAGAGCCTGGTTCCTCTCTACCCAGCACAGCCAGAAGAGGACTGGCCACCTCTCAGAGCCTGTTTCCTCTCTACCCAGCACAGCCAGAAGAGGACTGGCCACCTCTCAGAGCCTGGTTCATCCTAGGTTCGTGCCTTTCTAGGGAGTTTTTCCTAGCCACCGTGCTTCTACACCTGCATTGCTTGCTGTTTGGGGTTTTAAGCTGGGTTTCTGTACAGGACTTTGAGATATCAGTTGATGTAAAAAGGGCTTTATAAATACATTTGATTGATTGATGATGATGATAGTGATTATAATAATAATGATGATGATAATAATAATGGTGATTATAATAATAATGATGCTGTCGATGATGATAATGATGACGATTGTGATAATGCGGATGGTAATGATGTTGATTATGTTGACAGTGATGATAATGCTTATGATGATGATAATGACAATGATGTTAAATAATAATAAAAATAATAATAATAATGATGTCGATGATGGTAATGATGTTGATTATTGTGTTGATTATAATAATGATGATGATGTTGATTATGATGATAATGATGATTATAATAATAATAATAATAATAATAATAATAATGATGTCGATGATGATAATGATGTTGATTATAATGTTGATTATAATAATGATGATGATAATGACAATAATGATGTTAACAATAACGATGATGTTGATGATTTATAATAATAATGATGATGATAATGATGTTGATAATGATGTTGATTATGATGTTGATTATAATAATGATGATGATGTTGATTATGATGATGATGACAATAATGATGATAACAATAACGATGATGTTGATGATTTATAATAATAATGATGATGATAATGATGTTGATTATGATGTTGATTATAATAATGATAATGATGTTGATTATAATAATGATAATGATGTTGATTATGATGATGATGATAATGACAATTACAATAACGATGATGTTGATGATTTATAATAATGATGTTGATGATGATGGCCCATACATACCATGCCTGTAGAAGTCAGAATGGAGGTAAGCCAGTCCCTCAGACAGAGACTGGGCCAGCTTCAGTGTTGTCGTCCAGTCACTGCTGTTCTTGGACAGGAAGGAGCTGAGAGAGCCCTGGATAGAAAGACAAGTCAAGAGTTTTTCCTTGTGTCACGTTCGTGTGGTTATCTAGTTAAAATGACCGTAACATAAATCAGTATTTAAACAAACAATAAACATGAAGCCTGGCATGGGAACTTTGGACAGTAAGCAGAATGAGGCTTTACGTCAAACCAAGCTAGAGAATCAGACAATTACTATGGTAACACTACGTATTAAAGCATCTGGTTATAAGGCTTTATAACTTGTTGTAATAAGCATGTATAAACCTTCATGTCTGATAAGAGGTATTTGACGTCGTCTCTCGGTGTAAACCGTGTTACTCACGCATGTGGCTAGCTCCAGGAGCAGGACACAGTCTCCACTATCTGACTTCCTGCCAGCTCCCAGGAAGTGTGCAATCCCAGCATGCACCAGGTGTGGTAGTCCGTACACTTCCCTCTCCACTGTGAACTCCTGTCTGCACCAGGTGGGGAACACCTTCACAGCCACCGTAGTCCCTTGGTAGCTTCCCTGCCACACCGACGCAAAGTGACCACTACCCACAATCTGAATGAATCAATAAATCAATGAATCAATCTGAAATGAGAATAGAAGACGTTCATAGAATGCCCACAATGTCCAGTGACCTACGTGAATACTTTCCTGTTGTAGTTCCATGCTGGTCAGGTCCATATCAGACTGTTTTGATGTGTGGCATGAGCACAGTGAGGTCAGAGATTCCTCTGGCAGAGATAGATGCTGCTTGTCATCTAAGAGGCGGGTGGAGAGAATTCATGTTCAGCCATTTACTGTTAATAAACGGGTGTATCCTAATTTAGGATAGGGTCGCATTTTCACTTAGTCTCCCATTGACATCAGTGCATAACTAAGTAAATGTTTGATTCTTCGGGAGGTTAGGATTCACCCTGTGGTAAAATACAATATAAACAAATAGACTCCGATATTTTAGACAATGTGACTTACTGATACAGTGTCGCATTAGTGTTGGGGCGTGCAGGTGGTCAGTCAGTCAGCCAGTCAGCCAGTCAGTCAGTCAGCCAGTCAGTCAGTCAGCCAGTCAGTCAGCCAGTCAGTCAGCCAGTCAGTCAGTCAGCCAGTCAGTCAGTCAGCCAGTCAGTCAGTTAGGCAGTCAGTCAGTCAGCCAGCCAGTCAGTCAGCCAGCCAGCCAGTCAGTTAGCCAGTCAGTTAGCCAGCCAGTCATCCAGCCAGCCAGCCAGTCATCCAGCCAGCCAGCCAGTCAGTCAGCCAGCCAGTCAGTCAGTCAGTCAGTTAGCCAGTCAGCCAGTCAGGAATGACTCAAAAGGAAAAGGAAGATAAGAAATCACGAGATTGAAAAAATAAATGAAAGACTGAAATGCAACAGCAGTGAAAAGTGCAAAGTGGTCTGAGGAAAAACCAAGGTCAGTGAACAAAAGAGGACAGTGTGTGGGAGGGAGGGAGGTAGAGAGAGAGAGAGAGAGAGAGAGAGAGAGAGAGAGAGAGAGAGAGAGAGAGAGAGAGAGAGAGAGAGAGAGAGAGAGAGAGAGAGAGAGAGAGAGAGAGAGAGAGGAGAGAGAGAGAGGGAGGGAGGGAGAGAGAGAGAGAGAGAGAGAGAGAGAGAGAGAGGGAGGGAGGGAGGGAGGAGAGGGGGAGGGAGGGAGAGGGAGGTAGAGAGAGGGAGGGAGGGAGGTAGAGAGAGAGAGAGAGGGGGGGTAGAGAGAGAGGGAGGGAGGTAGAGAGAGGGAGGGAGGTAGAGAGAGAGAGAGGGGGAGGGAGGTAGAGAGGGAGAGAGAGAGAGGGGGAGGTAGAGAGAGAGAGAGGGGGGGTAGAGAGAGGAAGGGAGGGAGGTAGAGGTAGAGAGAGAGAGAGAGAGGGAGGGAGGTAGAGAGAGAGAGAGAGAGAGGGCGTAGAGAGGGAGAGAGAGAGAGAGGGAGGGAGGTAGAGAGAGAGAGAGAGAGAGAGAGAGAGGGGGGTAGAGAGAGGAAGGGAGGGAGGTAGAGGTAGAGAGAGAGAGAGAGAGAGAGAGAGAGAGGGAGGGAGGTAGAGAGAGAGGGGGGGGTAGAGAGAGGAAGGGAGAGAAGTAGAGAGAGAGAGAGGGAGGGAGGGAGGTAGAGGTAGAGAGAGAGAGAGAGAGAGAGAGAGAGAGAGAGAGGGAGGGAGGGAGGTAGAGAGAGAGAGAGGGGGGTAGAGAGAGGAAGGGAGGGAGGTAGAAGTAGAGAGAGAGAGAGAGAGAGAGGGAGGGAGGTGGAGAGAGAGAGAGAGGGGGGGTAGAGAGAGGAAGGGAGGGAGGTAGAGGTAGAGAGAGAGAGAGAGAGAGAGAGAGAGGGAGGGAGGGAGGGAGGTAGAGGTAGAGAGAGAGAGAGGGAGGGAGGTAGAGAGAGAGAGGGGGGGGTAGAGAGGGAAGGGAGGGATGTAGAGGTAGAGAGAGAGAGAGAGAGAGAGAGAGAGAGAGAGAGAGGGAGGGAGGTAGAGAGAGAGAGGGGGGGGGTAGAGAGAGGAAGGGAGGGAGGTAGAGGTAGAGAGAGAGAGAGAGGGAGAGGGAGGGAGGGAGGTAGAGGTAGAGAGAGAGAGAGAGGGAGGGAGGTAGAGAGAGAGAGAGAGAGGGGGGGTAGAGAGGAAGGGAGGGAGGTAGAGGTAGAGAGAGAGAGAGAGAGGGAGGGAGGTAGAGAGAGAGAGAGAGGGGGGGTAGAGAGAGGAAGGGAGGGAGGTAGAGGTAGAGAGAGAGAGAGAGGGGGTAGAGAGAGAGAGAGAGAGGGAGGTAGAGGTAGAGAGAGAGAGAGGGGAGAATCTAGCTAGTAGGTTAATGGAATGATTCATAATAGTCATGTGAATGTAATTTCGGCCAAATCCCACATATCATTAACTCGATAACACCAACCCACAAGAGCGTTTTATCAATCTCTAGTGGCAGCCTACAACAAATATATATTTAATATACTTATGGGAAATACAAGGGATATATTTAAACTATTATGATGAAAATGACTAAAATGCTATAGAATACACTGAACAAAAAATAAAAAGCAACAATTTCAAAGATTTTACTGAGTGACAGTTCATATAAGGAAATCGGTCAATTGAAATAAATGCATTAGGCCCTAATCTATGGATTTCACATGGATGGGAATCCAGATATGCATCTGTTGGTCACAGATACCTTTAAAAAAAAGGATGGATCAGAAAACCAGTATCTGATGTCACCACCATTTGCCTCATGCAGCACAACACATCTCCTTCACATAGAGTTTATCAGGTTGTTGATTGTGGCCTGTGGAATGTTGTCCCACTCCTCTTCAACGGCTGTGAGAAGTTGCTGGATATTGGCGGGAACTGGAACACGTCGATCCAAAGCTTGTTTGGGAGCTCGATCCAGAGCTTCCCAAACATGCTCAATGGGTGTTATGTCTAGTGAGTATGCAGGCCATGGAAAAACTGGGACATTTTCAGCTTCCATGAATTGTGTACAGATCCTTGCGACATGGGACCGTGCATTATCATGCTGAATCATGAGGTGATGGCGGTGGATGAATGGCACAACAATGGGGCCTCAGGATCTCATCACGGTATCTCTGTGCATTCAAATTGCCATCGATTAAATGCAATTGTGTTCATTGTCCGTAGCTTATACCTGCCCATACCATAACCCCACCATGGGAACCCCACCATAATCACAACGTTGACATCAACAAACCACGCGCCCACAAGACGCCAAACACGCTGTCTGCCATCTGCCCGGTACAGTTGAAACCGGGATTCATCCGTTAACAGCACACTTCACTAATGTGCGAGTGGCCATCGAAGGTGAGAATTTGCTCACTGAAGTCGGTTACGATGCCGAACTGCAGTCAGGTCAAGACCCTGGTGAGGATGACGAGGATCTTGATGAGCTTCCCTGAGACGGTTTCTGACAGCTTGTGCAGAAATTCTTCGGTTGTGCAAACCCACAGTTTCATCAGCTGTCCGGGAGGCTGGTCTTAGACGATGCTGCAGGTGAAGAAGCTGGATGAGGAGGTCCTGGGTTGGCGTGGTTACACACGGTCTGCAGTTGTGAGGCCGGTTGAACGTAATGCCAAAATCTCTAAAACGGTAGAGAATTGAACATTAAATTCTCTGGCAACTGCTCTGGTGGACATTCCTGTAGTCAGCATGCCAATGGCACGCTCGCTCAAAACTTGAGACATTTGTAGCACTGTTTGTGTGACAAAACTGCACATTTTAGAGTGGCCTTTTATTGTCCTCATCAAAAAGATGCACCTGTGTAGTGATCATGTTGTTTTAATCAGCTTCTTGATATTCCACACCGATCAGATGGATGTATTATCTTGGAAAAAGAGAAACGCTTAATAACAGAGATGTAAACAAATTTTGGGCACAACATTTGAGGGAAACCTTTTTATTTCAAATCGTGAAGCATAGGATCAATACTTGACATGTTGCGTTTATAATTTTGTTCGGTGTATGTAGAATAAACTGAAATCAAAAGGGGATAAGTTAATATTATTCATATTTGATAAGTTAATAAAATAATATTTGTGTAAACATAAACTTACCGTAACCTCTGAAACGGTGTCTGCATTTAACTGCCACCACTAGGGTACACAGTAACATCCCAAGGACAACCACAGTGGCCGTGATCATGTCTGCAGACACAGTACAGTAACAGAATGCAGGACATGCTGTAGGTCAAATCTGCATTCGTAATGCCTACGGTACATGGCGCCATTGTGATAAATATATATATATACAGTATATGGATGACACCTTGCTATGTCTTTATGCAGCAGGGTAGATGTTTGTGTGACTGCGTGGGTGCAGACTGTGAGGAACAGGGAGTGAGGGGACGGGGGGGTGAGGAACAGGGAGTGAGGGGACGGGGGGGTGAGGAACAGGGAGTGAGGGGACGGGGGGTGAGGAACAGGGAGTGAAAGGGATGGGGACTTCACATGCTGGGCTTTGGTTCCAAGGTTAAACAACAGAACACAGAAAAGAGGAGTGGAAAGGGAGTGATCTCACAAGGTTGAATGGGCAGAGGAGAAAGGAAATGAATATGATGCCATCACAAAACACACATTAAACATGAACACTATTTAGGCGTTTACATATATATTTTTTTAATCACGAGTAAACAAAAAGTATCCCATACCTGCAGAGTGAGATGAGTGTTTGAGTTGAGGTTGCTTCTCTTCTGCGTTCCAGGTGATGTTGCCATTACAGAGGTTTGAGCTGCACTCACATCTGATGTAGTCTAAATGAGTGGTTGATGTAAAGCAGGCAGAATCTAGGCAGCCACCGACTACCATTTTGCAACCTACAGAGAATGACAAGATTAAAAAAGGTGTACACAAACGCCACTTTTAGGCTATTTGGATTTATTTTTGGACTGTTAATGAATGAGAGAGGTTTACATTTCGCCTGCTCCATTCCTCAGATTATCAAGCAAAGAGGCAGAAAAAATGATGTTGAAATTTCACAGTGTGCCTTTAATTTAAATCTGGTATCTGGTCGAATTGTGTCTGGTGTATGAAGGGTCTGTGGACATCTGTCACAAGGCCGTAACCATGGAGTCAACAACATAATCATGGGAAAACTCATTTCCTGCCATTCTAAAATATTTACAAATACACTAATCTATTGGCTGAACTTTTTAATTAATTTACATTTTTTTGGTAATAATATCTAATAATGTATCGTATTACATT
Source organism: Oncorhynchus masou masou (assembly GCF_036934945.1). Classification (NCBI taxonomy): domain Eukaryota; kingdom Metazoa; phylum Chordata; class Actinopteri; order Salmoniformes; family Salmonidae; genus Oncorhynchus; species Oncorhynchus masou. The sequence goes on from NC_088216.1 coordinate 83,697,174, forward strand.
TCTCTGTTTAATTATTATTATTATTTTATTTTTTAACCTTTTCTTGTTTCATTTTATGTAACGGCAGAGATGAGGAATTAATGAAGTACAACCATAACCCTAATCATATAAACAGAAATATATGCATTGTTATATGAAGACAAGTCCAGATATTGTGGCCAAGGTTTAGCAAATTGTTGTTTTTATTTATAAGTAAGCTTGGGCGGGCAGCAGGGGTGTTTGCTCTGCTCTCCTCTCCTCCTATCTTCTCCTCTCCAGCCCTCTCTCCTCCTCTCCTCTGGTCCTATATTCTCCTCTCCTCTCCAGTCATCTCTTCTCCTCTCCTCTCCAGTCATCTCTTCTCCTCTCCTATCCTCTCCTCTCCTCTCCTCTCCAGTCATCTCCTCTCCTCTCCTCTCCTCTCCTCTCCTCTCCTCTCCTCTCCTCTCCAGTCATCTCTTCTCCTCTCCTCTCCTCTCCTCTCCTCTCCTCTCCTCTCCTCTCCTCTCCTCTCCTCTCCAGTCACCTCTTCTCCTCTCCTCTCCTCTCCTCTCCAGTCATCTCTTCTCCTCTCCTCTCCTCTCCTCTCCAGTCATCTCTTCTCCTCTCCTCTCCTCTCCTCTCCAGTCATCTCTTCTCCTCTCCTCTCCTATCCTCTCCTCTCCTCTCCAGTCATCTCTTCTCTTCTCCTCTCCTCTCCTATCCTCTCCTCTCCAGTCATCTCTTCTCCTCTCCTCTCCTATCCTCTCCTCTCCTATCCTCTCCTCTCCTCTCCAGTCATCTCTTCTCCTCTCCTCTCCTCTCTCCTCCTCTCCTCTCCTCTCCTCTGGTCCTATATTCTCCTCTCCTCTCCAGTCACCTCTTCTCCTCTCCTCTCCTCTCCCCTGCTCTCCAGTCATCTCTTCTCCTCTCCTCTCCTCTCCAGTCACCTCTTCTCCTCTCCTCTCCTCTCCTCTCCCCTGCTCTCCAGTCATCTCTTCTCCTCTCCTCTCCTCTCCAGTCACCTCTTCGCCTCTCCTCTCCTCTCCTCTCCTCTCCTCTCCCCTGCTCTCCAGTCATCTCTTCTCCTATCCTCTCCTATCCTCTCCTCTCCAGTCATCTCTTCTCCTCTCCTCTCCTATCCTCTCCTCTCCAGTCATCTCTTCTCCTATCCTCTCCTCTCCTCTCCTCTCATATCCTCTCCTCTCCAGTCATCTCTTCTCCTCTCCTCTCCTATCCTCTCCTCTCCAGTCATCTCTTCTCCTATCCTCTCCTCTCCTCTCCTATCCTATCCTATCCTCTCCTCTCCTCTCCAGTCATCTCTTCTCCTCTCCTCTCCTCTCCAGTCATCTCTTCTCCTCTCCTCTCCTCTCCTCTCCTCTCCTCTCCTCTCCTCTCCAGTCATCTCTTCTCCTCTCCTCTCCTCTCCTCTCCAGTCATCTCTTCTCCTCTCCTCTCCTCTCCCCTGCTCTCCAGTCATCTCTTCTCCTCTCCTCTCCTCTCCAGTCACCTCTTCTCCTCTCCTCTCCTCTCCTCTCCCCTGCTCTCCAGTCATCTCTTCTCCTCTCCTCTCCTCTCCAGTCACCTCTTCTCCTCTCCTCTCCTCTCCTCTCCCCTGCTCTCCAGTCATCTCTTCTCCTATCCTCTCCTATCCTCTCCTCTCCAGTCATCTCTTCTCCTCTCCTCTCCTATCCTCTCCTCTCCAGTCATCTCTTCTCCTATCCTCTCCTCTCCTCTCCTCTCATATCCTCTCCTCTCCAGTCATCTCTTCTCCTCTCCTCTCCTATCCTCTCCTCTCCAGTCATCTCATCTCTTCTCCTATCCTCTCCTCTCCTCTCCTATCCTCTCCTCTCCTCTCCCCTCCTATCCTATCCTCTCCTCTCCAGTCATCTCTTCTCCTGAGCCGAAGTTGAAGTGTCAGATGAGCTGAATGATGCCATTTCTTCAAGGGCTGTCAGCATTGGGGCGACAGGTAGCCTTGTGGTCAGAGCGTTGGACTAGTAACCAGAAGGTTGCAAGTTCAGATCCCCGAGCTGACAAGGTACAAATCTGTCGTTCTGCCCCTGAACAGGCAGTTAACCCACTGTTCCAGGGCCGTCATTGAAAATAAGAATTTGTTCTTAACTGACTTGCCGAGTAAAATAAAGATTAAATAAAAAATTGACCCATACTGGCTGAGAACTGAGTGGATGGCAGAGGACTGTCCGCCTGGTGGGACAACGAGGTGAAACCATGCTTAGATTTTGCGATTTCCTGGTAAAATCAACTTGCCAGATTGATTAAAGAAGCCCCCCGATTCATGCACCAGACCCATTGAATCTCTTCCTAGTGGAGAGGCTACACAGGCAGCCTGCGTAACTAAGTTCACTCAGTGTGGACCACAGTGACAATACATAGCCAGCGGGTTGTTCTTTCCTTAAAATGTCTTGCACCCCCCTGCAATCGTCCAGCCATGCTTGCGGCACCTTCATAGGTTTGTCCTGGAAGTTGGGACAGAGGAAGGCCGAGACGCATCATCACATCACACACCATCTTGGCTGTATTTTGCCCTGTCGTTGATGACACTTCGTAGAGTCACAAGGATTTCTTTCTTTGGTTGTCGATCTGCAACTACAAAGAGTCAAACATATTCACTTCTGATCAATGCCTGATATATCCTGGGTGCGTTCAAACATATTGACTCCTGATCGACTCCTGATCAACTCCTGATATATCCTGGGTGCATTCAAACATATTGACTCCTGATCGACTCCTGATATATCCTGGGTGCCAACAAACATATTGACTCCTGATCGACTCCTGATATATCCTGGGTGCGTTCAAACATATTGACTCCTGATCGACTCCTGATATATCCTGGGTGCATTCAAACATATTGACTCCTGATCGACTCCTGATTTTCCTGGGTGCCAACAAACATATTGACTCCTGATCGACTCCTGATATATCCTGGGTGCGTTCAAACATATTGACTCCTGATCGACTCCTGATCGACTCCTGATATATCCTGGTGCATTCAAACATATTGACTCCTGATCGACTCCTGATATATCCTGGGTGCGTTCAAACATATTGACTCCTGATCGACTCCTGATATATCCTGGGTGCCAACAAACATATTGACTCCTGATCGACTCCTGATATAGCCTGGGTGCGTTCAAACATATTGACTCCTGATCAACTCCTGATATAGCCTGGGTGCGTTCAAACATATTGACTCCTGATGGTTGATTGATTGATTAGCACTCACAAATTGGCCCGTTTTCACCAAAAAAAATTGTTTCCACTCCATGCAATTACTGACACTTTGTAGCTATGCAAATGGTCTAATTCAAAACGTGGTCTAATTCAAAACCTAACTTTTTTCACTTTATAAATTAATTGAAACAATATGGCACTACTTTAACTAAAATGAAAAACAAAAAGGCAATTCAAACTTGTTGTATGATTAATGAATATAATTTGTTTGTTTAAGATTCCTGGCAATGTAAATAGTTTGTATGTATGCTTGTTTGCATGTGACTATTCCTCTTTTGCTAGTTGATATTTGTTAATATTTTTTTAACATAAAAAAATCTAAATAAATATCACCTTGTAGTTCTGCCACTGGCTGGCCCGCGATAATACGAAAGAAGCCGACACAGCAGTTAGTGTGGGCACAGTACTGGATTGTACCGTTAACGCGACCCTCCTCCATTTTCTTGGAGTTTCGGGAACTGGTCAGGAACACACAACTCCGTCCCTGCGCCACCGCTGGAGCAGGGACACACAGTGACAGACATCCTATACGAGAAAGGAAAGATACACCGAGTTTACAAAACATTAGGAACATCCATGACGTCGACTGACCAGGTGAATCCAGGTGAAAGTTATGATAACCTTAGTGATGTCACTTGTTAAATCCACTTCAATCCGTGTAGATGAAGGGGAGGAGACAGGTTAAATAAGGACTTTTAAGCGTTGAGAAATGGATTGGGTATGTGTGCCATTCAGAGGGTGAATGGGCAAGACAAAATATTTAAGTTCCTTTGAACGGGGTACGGTAGTAGGTGCCAGGTGCACCGGTTTGTGCCAAGAACTGCAACGCTGCTGGGTTTTTCCCTCAACAGTTTTCTGTGTGTATCAAGAATGGTTCACCACCCAAGGGACATCCAGCTAACTTTTACATATATATTTATTTTATTTCACCTTTATTTAACCAGGTAGGCTAGTTGAGAACAAGTTCTCATTTACAACTGCGACCTGACCAAGATAAAGCAAAGCAGTGAGACAAAAACAACAACACAGAGTTACACATGGAATAAACAAACGTACAGTCAATAACACAATAAAAAATAAAAATCTATGTACAGTGTGTGAAAATGTAGAAGAGTAGGGAGATAGGACATAGAGGTGAAAAATAATTACAATTTAGCATTAATATTGGAGTGATAGATGTGCAGATGATGATGTGCAAGTAGAGATACTGGGGTGCAAAAGAAAAAGAGGGTAAGAAATAATATGGGGATGAGGTAGTCAGGTGTGCTATTTACAGATGGGCTGTGTACAGGTACAGTGATCGGTAAGCTGCTATGACAGCTGATGCTTAAAGTTAGAGAGGGCGATATAAGACTCCAGCTTCTGAGATTTTTGCAATTCATTCCAGTCATTGGCAGCAGAGAACTGGAAGGAAAGGTGGCCAAAGGTATTGGCTTTGGGGATGGCCAGTGCATTATACCTGCTGGAGCGCGTGCTACGGGTGGGTGTTGCTATGGTGACCAGTGAGCTGAGATAAGGCGGGGCTTTACCTAGCAAAGACTTATAGATGACCTGGAGCCAGTGGGTTTGGCGACGGAATGTAGTGAGGGCCAGCCAATGAGAGCATACAGGTCGCAGTGGTGGGTATATGACTTGACACAACTGTGGGAAGCATTTGAGTCAACATGGGCCAGCATCCCTGTAGAACGCTTTCGACACCTTGTAGAGCCCATTCCCCGATGAATTGAGGCTGCTCTGAAGGCAAAAGGGCATGCAACTCAATATTAGGAATGTGTTCCTAATGTTTTGTACACTCAGTATGTAATAATTTAACTAAGCTAGAAACACTTACAATATTATTTCACTTGACTAGAATAGAACAGGACGAAACGAAACAGAACAGAATGATTAAATTACGTTAAATCAGGGAAAAACTGAAATTCAGGAATAGGTGTAACAGTTCAGCTTCCGTCCCTCTCCTCGTCCCTACCTGGGCTCGAACCAGGGACCCTCTGCACACATCAACAGCTGCCTCCTACAAAGCATCGTTACACATCGCTACATAAAAACCACCGCCCTTGCAGAGCAAGGCAAACAACTACTTCAAGTCTCAGAGCAAGTGACGTCGCCGATTGAAACCATACTAGTGCTCACCCCGCTAACTAGCAAGCCATTTCACACCGGTTACACAGACCTAGGTATACAATTATATAAAAACGGAGAAACTTCCTCAGAATTTTCCCATAAGAATTGCTTTCAAAACATTCTCATCCGTTTTCCTTTCTGCAAAAGTATGTAGGCTAAACTTTAAGGTCTTTGGTGATACACAAAGTACACAACAGAAACAATATTCTGCTTCAAAACCATGCACACTTCAAGGCCTTCAGATAGAAAACATTCAAACAGTGAATGGCAACTGATAGTCACATCAATAATTCTGCAATGATATTGAATTATGTATAAAATGTAAAGTATCCCAAATTGATAAAAACATAACTTACCAAAGATGACTAAATACAGCCCCATTTGTTCTGTCTCTCTGTGAGCTGGCTGTAGGCTAGGTCTGATGTATGTAAGCTGGCTGTAGGCTAGGTCTGATGTATGTGAGCTGACTGCTGGCTAGGTCTGATGTCTGTGAGCTGGCTGTAAGCTAGGTCTGATGTCTGTGAGCTGGCTGTAAGCTAGGTCTGATGTCTGTGAGCTGGCTGTAAGCTAGGTCTGATGTCTGTGAGCTGGCTGTAAGCTAGGTCTGATGTATGTGAGCTGGCTGTAAGCTAGGTCTGATGTCTGTGAGCTGGCTGTAAGCTAGGTCTGATGTCTGTGAGCTGGCTGTAGGCTAGGTCTGATGTATGTGAGCTGAATGCTGGCTAGGTCTGATGTCTGTGAGCTGGCTGTAAGCTAGGTCTGATGTCTGTGAGCTGGCTGTAAGCTAGGTCTGATGTATGTGAGCTGGCTGTAAGCTAGGTCTGATGTCTGTGAGCTGGCTGTAAGCTAGGTCTGATGTATGTGAGCTGGCTGTAAGCTAGGTCTGATGTCTGTGAGCTGGCTGTAAGCTAGGTCTGATGTATGTGAGCTGGCTGTAGGCTAGGTCTGATGTATGTGAGCTGGCTGTAAGCTAGGTCTGATGTATGTGAGCTGGCTGTAGGCTAGGTCTGATGTCTGTGAGCTGGCTGTAGGCTAGGTCTGATGTCTGTGAGCTAGCTGTAGGCTAGGTCTGATGTCTGTGAGCTGGCTGTAGGCTAGGTCTGATGTCTGTGAGCTGGCTGTAGGCTAGGTCTGATGTCTGTGAGCTGGCTGTAGGCTAGGTCTGATGTATGTGAGCTGGCTGTAGGCTAGGTCTGATGTATGTGAGCTGACTGCTGGCTAGGTCTGATGTCTGTGAGCTGAGCTGGCTGTAAGCTAGGTCTGATGTCTGTGAGCTGGCTGTAGGCTAGGTCTGATGTATGTGAGCTGAATGCTGGCTAGGTCTGATGTCTGTGAGCTGGCTGTAAGCTAGGTCTGATGTCTGTGAGCTGGCTGTAAGCTAGGTCTGATGTCTGTGAGCTGGCTGTAGGCTAGGTCTGATGTATGTGAGCTGAATGCTGGCTAGGTCTGATGTCTGTGAGCTGAATGCTGGCTAGGTCTGATGTCTGTGAGCTGAATGCTGGCTAGGTCTGATGTCTGTGAGCTGAATGCTGGCTAGGTCTGATGTCTGTGAGCTGGCTGTAAGCTAGGTCTGATGTCTGTGAGCTGGCTGTAGGCTAGGTCTGATGTATGTGAGCTGAATGCTGGCTAGGTCTGATGTCTGTGAGCTGGGATGGGAATGGAAGCTGAGTTTCCCACGCAGTCCAGCCCCCTTCACTATCACACACCTGTGACCTGCACACACAGACACGCACACACTGGCTGATAAGGAGGACACAAACACTAAATTGTTCAATAACAAATGCAGAGCAGCAAATTGTCTGCAATTAATAGCCTATAGCCAGGATTTTTTCTTCTTAAAGTAACTTTAGGTTATTAAAAAAGTTATTAAAATAACAAGTATGTGCGATATACTGTGTTACATTTCATTGTATAACATTACACACAATCTTAAATAGTTTGACATAAATGTATTTAATTTGTTCGTGTAAGTACCTTTATCAATGTGGCACGTTTCCTTCTCCTCCTTCTCCTCCTGTATGCCCCCTCATAGACAGCCCCTGCCCCCCTCACCTCATCTCTGTCAACCGTACCACAGACAGAAAGGGTAACTCAGATACGTCACAGGAGCTATAAAGTCGAAGCATCCGTTTAGAACGTTTTCTCACCCCCCAAATATGGTGGTGAGAGGAAGTCCAGTCGCGGGTAGTGGGAAAGGATGGAACTGGCTGAAAATGGGCCGACATTCTTCTAATTTTCTCATTGATGAAACATCTGATCTCAATACATTTTTCTGTTTCAAAAACTAGAATCTGTTACGAACACAGTGCACTATATTTTACAGATTTGACTCTTTGACAAATTAAAAAAAAATATATATATATATAAAAGGGCGCTGTTCAGAAGGAGTACAAGGTCTAAAGGAGATTCTGCGTACGCGCACTTCACAGAGGAGGCGTTCCCTAACGGAAATATGCAAATAACTGCTACAACGTGCCAATAGGATCTCGCAAGCTCGTGCTTGGCTCTGCCCACTTCCTTGCTTGTTCTGCCCACTATGCTTCATTTTCTCCCACTGAAAACGACACAGATTAACTATCTTCGGTTAGTTATAAATATATTTTTGACTGTACTGTTGAAAATAAGTAGGTTAGAGTAAAATTGTCCCGTTCCAAATCATCATCAATATGATATGTTAAAGGAACGATATTTAGTTTATGGTGCCTGACATAAACTAAATACGGTCTCGGAGCTCGTTTTTTCTCCCCGAGTTCCCAGTTGTTCGGAACGCTCGGACGTCGGATATATCCGCGTTCCCAGTGATTTTAACATGTGGAATGAATATTGGGTCATGTTCATTAAAGCAAGCAACGGAAAATATTTAGCAACGGAAAACAAACATTAACGTATTTTTATTGGACGCTAGGTAGTTCCTCTCTGTTTCAGTTCGTTTTCTTCCGTTTGGTGCCTAATAAACACGACCCTGATTAAGATTCATTTGAATAATTGGATAGGCTACCTTGCTCGGCTGATCAATAGGCTCCACAGCCAAGATTCTCAGTGCTGCATTTGACAAGAAATCAAACGCAATTGACAAAATGGAAAATGTAACTTTGTTTCGTCTTCTTTTGGTCTAAATGGATTCTAGTTACAATGTTTAACTGAACTAGTCGATATTTTGAATTGTTTTCTGTTCCACTTCTTCTAGACTGGTGATTTGGGATTATCTTTGCTCTCCAATAAACTCGCCGAGATTTTCACAGAAGATTCGGAAAATGACCGAACGTTCTATGGGTTTTCCGACTGTGAAAGTGATCTATGTGATAAGGTTTGCCATAAGTGTAATTTTGTGCATTTTATTTTGCACCTGTTTACGAATTATCCAGTCAATGAGTTTATGCTATTTAATCGGGTCCTGAAAAATCCTAATTTATACCCACAACGAGTTACTTTAGTAATAGGCCTAATTTCAAAATGTTTGGAGGGAATCAGATTTGTATGGACCTTGTTCTCATTCAGTGGTCCTATATGGTTGTCAAAAACGTGATAATATTCAGGTAGATTTGGTTATCAACTGTTTTTTTTCTATCTACCCGTCTTTCTACCAGAGTTCAGACAGTGGCAATCCAGTGGATCTCAAAGGCAGCCCCATAAAACAGCCTATACCCCATCGCTTCACATTACGGGTGGTACTGCGCCCCCGTAAACTAGCCACACCAACTCCTCACTCCAGTGAAGAAGAGGAAGAGAGGAAGAGGAAGGCTGAGAAGGGAACAGTCAGAGTTGAAGAGAAGCTGGTGACTGACGCAACACAGCCTGTTAAACAACAGTCGGGTTCGGATTCTGATTCTGATCTAGCAGAGTCTGGATCTTTTCTGGCCAAGAGGGCCCAGAACATCAAGACTAACAAAGCTATGGTAAACGTGCCTTGTGGTACAATTACCACACACTCCTGAGAGATGACACTCAAATAACGTCCCGTTTATCTGTACAACTAATGCTGTGTATGAACTTGTTTTAACTCCGTCTCCTGCAGTTGGCTCAGTTGATAGCAGACCTGCATAAGATGCCAGGAGAGGCCCTGCTGAAGAGTCACAAAGAAGGCAATCTTAAAAAGGAGAAAGGCTCTGTGAGTTGATTCCATGTTTCTTGCTCGCCATGGATGGGCATGTTCAATATATTGAAGTCCCTAGAGCGTATGCTTTGAATGCAGTGGAGTGAGGGAGATTGGGTGGGATAGATGCTGTTCAACTTTCAACACCTTTTCTATTGGCCAGCGCAGGTTTCTTCAGCTTTTCTATTGGCTAGTGCAGCTTCATTGCTCCTTGATCTCTTCCTATTTCCCCTGCAGCGAGCGCCCCGCTCCAAGGGCGCAGTAGGGAAGTCCAGGACGAGCCCTAACAGATCCTCCCAGAGACGAACCCGCTCCATGGGGGGGACTGAGAGCTTGGAGGCCCACCAGGAGGAGAGAGCGCTGGAGCTCAGCCTGGAGGAGGAACTATTGGAGGTTAACACCCTTTTGTCGCGATCATAACCAACCCAAACTGTGCCGCACCGAGGGTGGATGCCGTAACCAAGCTAGCTCAGTATTTCTTGGTTAAGTTCAGCTTTGTGTGTCCCCAGTACGGTACAATAACGTCTAGATTCACATAGTATGAAATGTAGCTTGTGATGTATAGAGATTTGTTCTGGTAATAGATTCATCAACGAGCTGTCCTCTTTCTGTTCCAGGTGCGTGGTGATCCGAGGCAGAGGCATGCTCCGCGTCCCAAACAGGCCAAACCTCACAACATAAGACCTGTGGAGGACATCACTGAGGATGTGCTACTGCTGGTGGCAGACCACACGACAGAGAAGGTGTACAACAGAGCCACAGTAAGTTTGGTCTCACCAAAGTCGAAGGGGTATTGTCTTGTGCACACGATACAATACAATTTTGTTGACCAATTTGCATCAAAAATGTATTTTTTGCGGGCTCTTGTTGATTTGACGTCTGCCTGATTCTCAGGGCTCAACGTGTCACCAGTGTCGCCAAAAGACTACCGACAGCAAAACGTGTTGCCGTAATGAGGAGTGTCGTGGTATAGTGGGACAGTTCTGTGGCCCGTGTCTGAGGAACCGATATGGAGAGGATGTCAGGAAAGCACTGCTCGACCCGGTAGGAACTCAATCACTGGTCTTTATACCCTTTTCATGTCAACCAAAATCTTACTGTGCTGGCTCTGATCTTTTTATTTTCTCACAGTTTCATAACCAGGCCAGCACAGTTAACGCCTGATGTGGCCTGGCTTGGTTCAGCTGTTGTGTGGGGAAAAAAAGCACTAATGATTCATCAATATTTTTTTAAGTCTTTAGTCTCCTTGCTCATAGAAAGTACTTCAGTGGGTAGTAGCCTACAGAGTTCATGGCTCCATTAACTATCCACATGGTAGCATGTGAATTGATTAACATGACCTTTAGAGCCAAGCTGCTTGCAAGAACTCTGTCGAGAGCCTATTGCAGGTGCATTGGGTATATGAGTCATTCGGACACTCTAAGGAGGTTATGAAAGTCTTAGTTAGACTGTATTTTTCATGTAACTATTCTTGTTGTCCCCTGCTGCAGGACTGGCGGTGTCCACCGTGTCGAGGCATATGTAACTGCAGTTTCTGCCGTGCCAGAGACGGACGCTGCCCAACTGGAATCCTGCTCCCTCTGGCTCAGTTCCAAGGCTTCTCTGATGTCCACTCTTACCTCAGCAGGTCAGCTCTACCCCCCTGAACCCTTACTCTCTCTGGCTCAGGATCCTGAGTGGCGCAGCATGAGGCGTCACTACAGACCCGGGGTTTGATCCCGGGCTGTATCACAACCGGCCATGATCGGAAGTCCCATAGGGCAGTGTAAAATTGGCCCAGCGTCAGGCTGCCATTGTAAATAAGAAATTGTTTAAAAAAAAAAATACCAGGGCTTTTGTCCACTCTTACCTCCGGTCGGGCCATGTGCATCTAGCGTCCGAGTGCTGATCTAGGATCAGTTTCATACATATGGCCCCTGAAATTCATCCTCTTATACTTTAGAATAGCAAGGGTTTTTCTTCCCTCGTATTGCAATTATGACATTGTATTTTTTTCTAGTCTTCACAGTAAACTGAGATGAGGACTGAGGATCTGAATGGGAGCCTCAAAGTCCTTCTGACCACCAGGGGTAGCAGTTGCAAATCACTGGTCCGGGAATACAGAAGTTTGGCACCTATCCAGATGAGGTTTATGTTCTATAGCTCTAACATGGTTTCTACTGCTGTTTTTGATATGAATGTTGATGATTTTAATCAGATTTTTTTTCAAATAAATGATTTGACGGTGTCTGATTTAGTCGTTCACTTTACTAAGGACTAGTCAACTCAGATGCTAAAGGGGCAGACAGGACGTCAGATTTAAAGAATATGCCATTTAGCAGACACTTACCCAAAGCAATTTAGTCACATGTGCATGGTTGGCCCCAGCGGGCATCAAACCCACAATCCTGGCGTTGTAGGTGCCATGCTCGACCAACTCAGTCAATAGGATCACAAATCTAAAAGAACAGAGCACACATTTTGTATTCATAATTTTTAATCCAGCTGTTGGCATTTGTAGTAATAACATTCAAAAAAAAAACTCCCTTTTTAAATGAAATAAACATTAAGGGCACTTGTCTGAACTAAATCGCAAGGATAGGAGTACAAATCAAATACTGAAACAATGCATTCAAATACATTTCCCACAACTTGTAGTTGATCAAGCTCGAAGTGGACATAAAGTCAAAAGGGAGTTAAGTACTTAACCCTCTTCAAATGTATCTAAAAATGGCACCCTACTCCCTCTAGGGCACTACTATTGACCAGGGCCCCATAGTACTACATAGGGAATAGGGTGCCATTTGATGCACACTTAGAACCCCAGCTAGTCAGTCTTCAATACATCTGTGACTGACCACACTACTGAAACTGACTGGATTAAAATAGTGACGAGGTCAAGCTTAACGTTTGATCGACCCTGGCTTTCTGTTTGAGACAACCTAATGATGCTGTTTACGTAATAAATCAGTACTTTCTTCCAAAACATGCAGGCCAATGCTGTTACAGAAGTAGGGTTGTATAAATGTGGTTTTCCAGAAGAGTTAAATTCCTGGAAAAGGGATTGCGTAAGCAGGAAATCCAGGAATACCTAACAAGATTTCATTAACCGAGGAATGTTACCGATCTTTTGCAACCATGATGCAGAAACCTAAGCTGTAATACTACCAGGTCCAGAGCCAGGTTATATTGACTGTCTAGAACTGATGACGAAACCTTCCATTCCACAGTTCTCTTAAAACAGAATATGGATTTTTGGTTTTAGCTGAATTGTTAGTTTTTTTGCATTATTTGGAAATAAGACAAAAAAAGGGTTAAAGTTGTCAAGGAAGAATTTGATATCCAAATGCATCAGAGAAAGAACTTGAGTATGAAGCAAATTGACAAATATACCAGAGAAGTAAATCATATGTACTGGGACTGGACTGTTGAATACATACATAGTTCATTCTATAGACAGAACACTTTTGAAATAGTTTAAACAAAATCTACATTTATATAAAAGTTTAGAATAGAAGTTTAAGATTGATTGTGTATGAGAGACTCACAACAGAAAGGCAATCTCTTGCAACCATATAAAGTTCAGTTGATCCTTCCTATGCTAAGAATTTCCGTAGCTTTACACGAAAGAGAAAAAAAAACATATGTACATACAAAAAGACTTGTCCCAAATGTTTTGTTTTTTGTTGCTATGATAAACGTATCAAAGCAGGATGGCTTGAGTGTGTACCTATATAATCATATAAAAAGGCAAAAAACAAGGAGATATTTCATGACGATTTTAGATTTGTGTCCCTGTTTAGTACGCTACTTTTGACCAGGACCCCATGTAGGTGATTGTGTCCCTCCCCCCTCCCTGCTGATTAATGCTTCTGGGGCTGGGCTGGATTCAGGGACATGAAACGTGCCAAACGCTGCAGATACAAATAGAAAAAAGAAACAAAGAGCCATTTCCTTTTTTTCTACACCATCTGAACGTTGTGTAACGTTACATCCTCCTGAACAGGCCCCAGAAGTCACTAGTGACCAAATAACCATGAGCCCCTCCCCCATCCACACTGGCCTCCAATGAGAAAGAACCAACGGTGATACCGGGCTAGACAAGAGAAGGTGTGAGAGACCAGGCGAAGGCCCAACCCACTCAACCAGCTAGTACAGTACTGAAGTTATCCCTGGTGTATACTGCACTATACCCAGACAGAGGGGGGTTGGACAAGAAGAGACCTGAGAGAGGGGGGGGACTGAGTAGCAGTAGTGCGTTTCTGCGTTATGTACAAATAGAGATTGGAAGTGATGGATTTGTATTGTGTTCCAGGGAAGGAGCCTTTGTGAATGTGTTACTAGGACAACCACTGTAGTAGTACCATTCATTCCCTTCCATCATCGATCAGATCTAGGTAACTAACATCTAGACTGCTCTCCACCCGACTCACAGCCAATGAAATGGGTAAGGTCATGGAAATGCACCATAGCAGTTTATCTGAAGGGACTCCCTGGATCCTGTCTCAGCTCTCAAAAATATCTAAACAGAGCTCTCCCCTCCCTTCCTATTATTAGCCCTTAGTTTTACTGTATATAATCTAGAAACATATAGCCCTTATAGATCAATGTCCGCTGCTCCACTACCGTCCTGATCCCCACATCCAATCAACCAATCAGTAATCAATATCCATTACTGTTGATGGAGTGCAGGTCAGCCACCTGCATCACGTTGATGCCGCTGCTGGCCAATCGGGCGATGCCCTCGGGCGACAGTGTCTCCATGGCAATGAGGGCGTGTTGGTCATTGACCACACCCCCGGCCCCGCCATCTGTGGCTCCGCCTCCACCCGACTGAGGGGCGGAGTTATCGGAGGTCACAGCGCCACCGGTGGCTCCTTTCTTGTTGAGGTGGGTCTTGAGGTGTTTGGAGAGGTGGTCGCTGCGCATGAAGCGCTTTGGACACTCCGTACACGTGAACTTCTTCTCACCTAGATGGCATGAAGAGGTTACAGGTTAGTAGTGATTATTCTTGTAACCTGGAGAAATGTCTCCTTCAAAACAGAACAAATGTCTGGCATCAGTGGTTTCTTTCATCATGATTATTCAGAAAATAAAAACAAAAAAACACATACCTAATCTGCACAGAGGTCAGTGTTATGTTGCGACCAATAGGAGAAAGACAAGTGTCTGTAAATCATTACGCAATAGGGTCTAAGGTTATTCCCGAGACCTGGTTATCACCATATAATAACCTAGTCAGAGGTTGTAACTAGGGCCCCAGAGTTGTTCCTCGTCCAGTCATCACAAGGTCAGCAGTGACAGGCAACAACCATAGAGATGCACTATGCAGATATCACTCCATTATTTCCTGGTTAGCGAGCCTAATTTCAGTTTGTGTGACAAAAAACAAACAAGTATAATGTAGAGAATCAGTCGATCTAAACCTCTCTGAAAAATCTAGCAGATCTACAGCGCACTCCTCGAGACCGATCTACAGCGCACTCCTCGAGACCGATCTACAGCGCACTCCTCGAGACCGATCTACAAATCAAATGTTTTTATATAGCCCTTCTTACATCAGCTGATATCTCAAAGTGCTGTACAGAAACCCAGCCTACAACCCCAAACAGCAAGCAATGCAGGTGTAGAAGCACTCACTACTCACTCACTCCTCTAGACCGATCTACAACTCACTATAGACAGATCTACAACTCACTATTCTATGTGAAATTGGTCAGGTCGCACAAAAGTGACATATTGCAGCTTTAAAATGACTAGAGGGGCCGTTTCAAACTCGGTCTCAGAATGGGGTGAAAATGAAAGCCATATTGGTCAGGGATATATCCAAACCAGTCGTGTGGTGAGGCTAGGTACGGTGACATTCACAACACCACCTTGTGATTCTGGATGGTCAGATAGCGAGTAACAATGACAAGAAACTGCCATATGGGGAATCCTAAGTGACCGATTTCAGCTAGTTTGACCTGGTTCTCGATACCATGTCATGTTATGAGGCTATTATGGACGTCACAGCTAACATTAGCTAGCTAGCCAACAACTGTAACAACGCATTAGAGAGAAGTGTTCAATATGCAACTTGATTTAATGTTTACAATAAAACATTGGAGATTAAATATATACTTTACATGTTGCCGACCCAGTCTGTTTTGCTCCACAGTTGCGTGCGTCGGTTTTGTCGCTAAACAACCAACCATCGTCTCTGTATAACTTATCAATAAAGATGTCATTTAAAAATCGGCTTTGGCCATCTCACCTGTGTGTGTCCTCTTGTGGCGTTGCAGTTCGTCTGAGCGAGTGAATTTCTTCCCACAGAAGGACCAGCCACAGACGAAGGGTCGTTCTCCAGTGTGCCAGCGAAGGTGAGCTCTCAGGTGAGATGTCTTACCGTACACCTTCCCACAACCTGGCATGTGACAGATATGCTGCTTCTTCTTATTGGGATCTCTGAACAGGAAAAAGGTAGAAATTGACAGTCATGTTGCTGTTAGGCTATTAGATGTGTGCCCAGTCTTCACATATCATGCCGCTCAAATATACTTCCCAACCGGTCTCTCCGATTAGCTTGCATTGTTATTATTTTATTATTCCCCCCCCCCCCCTCTCTCTCTGGCATCAGCATTTGTTTTATTCATCAGGATCACTCTTAAATGAAAATCTAATCTGCACAGAGGTCATTGTTACGTTGGGACCAATAGGATCAACACAGAAGTAAGTATGTGCATATGAGTCATAGGCAATAGTGTCAGTGGTTCTTCCTGAAAACTGGTTATAAACCACATAACCTGGTTCCTGGCTACATCATCGTAAAAATCAAGAGAAAGGCATTCAGGTGATTAAAAAAACCAACATTTGACCCAGCTCTTGGCGTTTCCCCGATAATGCAATAGCGTTGACAGACTCAGATGTTATGTACCTGGCCTCCCCGTCCTTGCAGAAGGGACAGGTGCAGGCTTCCCTGCGTGTTCGGCGGTTCTGAGGCTGGGGGGACGTGTCTCCCTCCTCCATGACTGTGCCGTCATCCAGACTGTCTCCCCCGGCCTGCAAACCCTGGTCTCCTGTGGAGGAATAAACAGGAACTTCTGCCGTTACAATAAACATACAGTATATTCAGTGTTTACAAACATCATTGGCCTTCCCGCTCATGAAAGCTTACTGTGACGAATCAATTGCGTTAGGTGTGTATCTAGAGCCATTGGGCATTACAGATACAAAATCACCTTCAAGTAAAATCAACATTTATTGGTCACGTACACAGTTTAGCAGATGTTCTAGCGGGTGCAGAAAACTGCTTAGCATAAAGAGAGCTGCTTAGCATAAAGAGAGCTGCTTAGCATAAAGAGAGCTGCTTAGCATAAAGAGAGCTGCTTAGCATAAAGAGAGCTGCTTAGCATAAAGAGAGCTGCTTAGCATAAAGAGAGCTGCTTAGCATAAAGAGAGCTGCTTAGAATAAAGAGAGCTGCTTAGAATAAAGAGAGCTGCTTAGAATAAAGAGAACCTCATGACAGTCAACAGACCAAATACAATAGCATGTGATTAATTATTCTGTCATTGTACTGTGGAGACTAAACCAGTTTAAACAACTTATTATCCTACCTACCCAAATTAAAATTACAAGTCCAACCAGTATGGTCAGGTTGAGGCATTGGGGAAATCCATGTTGAATTTCATGTCTAATTTCAGGACAGAAAAACTATAGCCAAGCCATAAAATGTAAATGCTGGTAGGAACAGGGCAAACTTGGACACGCCCACATAACGTGTGTCTGTCTGTGGGGGCCCGGATAAGACACTGACAGCATGGGTGGGGTGGTTACACCCCCTCATCTACTCCAACTGACTGCCTGACCAGACAAACCTCTTACTAGCTGACCAGACAAACCTCTTACTAGCTGACCAGACAAACCTCTTACTAGCTGACCAGACAAACCTCTTACTAGCTGACCAGACAAACCTCTTACTAGCTGACCAGACAAACCTCTTACTAGCTGACCAGACAAACCTCTTACTAGCTGACCAGACAAACCTCTTACTAGCTGACCAGACAAACCTCTTACTAGCTGACCAGACAAACCTCTTACTAGCTGACCAGACAAACCTCTTACTAGCTGACCAGACAAACCTCTTACTAGCTGACCAGACAAACCTCTTACTAGCGAATTGTCACTGACCGACGGAGGAGTAAAGGAAATGCTTAGTCAATGCCCGTCAGTTACTCTGAACACACACCATGTCGATACTAGCACCATGTAGCGTGAACAAGGCAAACCAGTTGGCTTACTTAGCGCTTACCTTCGCATTCCAGGCATCAAGCTACATTTGTTTGTTGACATGAAATAATTCAAAACCGATTGAATGAAAACCTTTCTTCTGATCACAACAGTTAAAGTGCAGATATGGGTCAGTGCAGATATGGGTCAGTCTACAACTGTGACCACCCGTACATCAAGCGAAGTAACATTAAAAAATAAAATTAAAACCTCCAGCAAAATCAGAAATGGGCTGCGTCTCAATCCACCACATCCGTCGAGGTCAGCCTTCCGCGCCGGCTTCGAAAACTATTATGACCAATCGACGGAAAGAGAATCTCGCGAACATGATGGCGTTCTCCATCGTGCACTACGACCTACACAAGTGTCACGAGACTCGTCTGAAGGACTCATACAAAACAGAAGTATGGAGGTAATTTGGTGCCCGCCCTCAAAAAAGGGGTTACACACACACACACATACATATAATTTTTTGAGCTCTCACATCTCCTAGACATAGTACAGACACTCCAAAACCTTCATTTATACCAGTCCTTTGTTTCATTTATGAATGCCTTTCTATGGGCTGTTAGTAAAAGACTAATTCAAATTCAATAGGATAAGTGTTAATTCAGTCCTCAGCAGAACACGTACCAGCTGTGTTAGAGATGGTGATGGGGACTCCTTGTAGCTGGTGCATCTGTAAACCAGAGTTCTGCAGTGTGTTGAGGTTGATGGTGTGCAGGCCAGGGAGTTGCATGGTACCTCCCTGGGCCTGGCCCAGCTGAGAGAGACCCTGCATGGGGGCCAGGGTGATCTGGGTCCCCGCTGGGCTCTGCAGCTGGAGGGTCTGCCAGCTCACCTGGAGGGATCAAATCAAATGTATTTATATAGCCCTTCGTACATGAGCTGATATCTCAAAGTGCTGTACAGAAACCCAGCCTAAAACCCCAAACAGCAAGCAATGCAGGTGTAGAAGCAGGATGAGGTAGAGGAATTGATTAGCAGATCGAGGAAGTCCGTATTGATCGATTAGGAACGGACACATTTAAGTTATATTTTCCATTTTGTTGGACTGAGATGAGTTTACAATTCTTTATTTTGTTCCCCTTTTGTTTTCTCGCTGGCATCAGTGGTTTCTTTCATCACAAACTATTCAGAAATTAAAACATCATACATCATCTGCACAGAGATCATTGTTACATTGGATCATTAGGAGAAAGACAGGAGTGTCTAAGTCAGTGGTTCCCAACCAGGGTACAACCAGGGTACCTAGTCTATCCACATGGAATACTATGATAAGACTCATGAGACCATAGGCCTTCTGGTACACTGCAAGAAGGGGTACTTCAGGGGTACTCCAGCCAGAGCAACATTCAGTTAGTTGGTGGTACAGTAAGGGGGAAAAGGTGCTAAATCACAAATGTAAGCTATAGGGCCAGGGGTTTATACCTCAGAACTGGTTATCATCTTATAATAACCTAGTCAGAGCCTGTAACTAGGGCGCCCAGCACTAATCAACAAATACATTCTGAAAAATCTTGAGGTGAACTCCTTCTAGCTCACCTGTCCGTTGAGCCCGACGGTCCTCAGCAGGATGGGAGAGGTGTTGGGGAGGGTCTGAATTTGCAGGTTCTGCAGGGCATCCTGGGTAAGCGTCGGGGTCGCGAACACCTGTCCCCCAGCTGAGATTGTCTGCAGCGAGGTCCCTCCTTGGATGAGCTGCTGGGGTTGAATGAGGAGCTGCTGTGGCTGATCTCTATTGTCTGGCTGGATGGGGATCCCGACACCAGAATTCTGGAAGCCGTTGGTGCTCTGAGTCTGCTGTGTCATGCCTCCATACGAGGTGCCTGTCTGAGTGGTGGTGGTGGTTGAGTTGGTATAGTACGTGCCAGAGGTTGACACTACCTGCTGCATCAGCTGCTGGTTAGAGCCTCCGTCCCCTTCAGACCCACTAGCTGCACTGACCGGAAGGAGGGTGATATTGCCATTTAGGAGACCAGGCATATTAGCCAATTGGAACTGGCCCTGGTTGTTCTGCAGGACGCTGTTACCCAGACCGAGGTTCTGTAGGGGGATGGCTTGCTGTAGGACCCCGGCAGGCATGGTTAGGATATTTCCTCCACTCCCTGTTCTAACCAGCTGCTGACCCCCGTTAGGCGAGGAGACGAGCTGGAACTGTCCTGCCCCAGCTGCATTCGGGTCCTGCTGCACCCCTGCCTGGGCAAACTGTAGATGCTGGCCATCCACCGTCTGGAACTGAGGGATCACCTGGTAATGGATGTTGGGCATGGACACAACCTGGCCCCCAGACATGGTGAGGACCTGCTGGCCCTGTAGAGAAGGAGCTGAGGACAGCACATACTGCTGCTGTCCTTGGTGCCCACTGGAGACCGACGTCAACACCTGTTGCCCCCTATTCTTCCCTGAGTCGCTCGCGGTCATGACCATGCCAGTGGAGTCGGTGGTGATGGTGTTGGAACCACTGGAGCTACCGAGACTGACAGGGATGATCTGCCAGCTCCCATTGGCTGTCTGGGTCAGCTGGGCTTGGCTTAGGTCTAACTGTTGTTCGGAGCCGGAGTCACTCTCGCCTGGGGTGTCGATTCTACTACAGGTCGCTGCCAACAGAGCTAAAGGAGAGGGCTGCTGGGAGTCCTGCAAAAAAAACAAAAAGTTGGATTTTTGTTGTGAAGCTACTAGTATACAAAACTCAACACATTGTTCACAGGAAGAGTAGCCCCTGCATGTGCAACAGCTAATGGGGATCTAATCAATAAGATACAGCATCACAAAACTTTACCAAAAGGGTTCTGTTTGATGTAACAATGTGATCTGCTTTTCAAGGTGTTCATAAGTGAAACCAAATCTTGTCTGAAAGAGTTCAATTAAAACAAATTAAACCACAGTGAAAGACAAACAATAATTAACACAATGTAAAATTCTTGTCACATTTGCCATGGTTTTAACATCACACCTACAGTGAAATGTGACAGTACACACAGCATTCCAGCGTATGTGCTGCAGCAGGCATGAGTGAGAGGGCAAGCCAAGGGAGAGGAAATGGGGGAGCGCCAGTGGCAAATGGGTGGGATCACTTTTTTTTTTTAAAGAGCAGCGGCGGGCTGAACTTCCCCTCCCCCAACCCACCCACACCTTTATCTTGCCCTATAAACTAGCTCACTCAGCCGAAGCCACCCCCTCCGACGCCAGCCAAAATGGGCTGTGCGAGCTGCTGTACGGGGCTGGCAGGAACTCCCCGTGTGGGATCATCCACCTCTACGACTGCCTATATCCCCACCCCGGTGACATGTGCTTGTGAGAAATCAACAACACTGATCAAAACCCATTCCCACCACTGACCACAGTTAAGCTACGAATTTATCCATAGCTAGCTAGATAAACATGTCTCATGCTTGGCTACTTTTCTATCTAGTTAACGTTACATGTCAGGAGGGGGGAGGAAAGGGGGTAACGTCTCTAGCAAACATCAGAGGAATACATTGAATGCACGTTATCTGGGAATGTGTAATGTTATTTGACTGGCAAACATACTTGTCCGGTATTTGTGTTTCGCTTTTGAAGGAAGCCTCCACCGCTTTCCACCATCGCGGCCATTTCATCCTGTTGGTCTGTAAATGTAACGTTGCAAATGGATTAGCTGCTAACAGTAGCTAACTACCTGATATTACTTGCCAGTTAAACAAAAGCAAGCTAGGATATTACAGCTGACACGACTATGATACTTTCATTAGATAAAATAAAAACACTGCTAATACCACGAATTAGCAAACTAAGTTATGTAAGTTTTTCAACAAAAAAAAAACAACAACCGCAAAACAGCTGCTAACTGGCTAAAGAAAGTAGCTAAATAGCTAGCTCGTAGCATGGGAACGATTAGTGGAGTCTTAATTACACAACCACAAGAGCTAACTAACGTTAGCTGCCTGACTAGCTAATGACATGATATTCGAAGAGTTGAAAATTGTTTTCCAACCTTAACTAGTTGTTAGCAAAGCTAGCTAATCTAGCTCATACGACTTTTCATCCTAAGTGACTGGCTAACCATTAGCTCGTTAACGTTAGCTAAGATTCAATAAATGGTTATCAAATTTAGAGCTGAAGAGTTAGAGACCTTGTAATTTCAAATTTGCCTAGCTTTATCTACTCCATAAACAATCACCTACCTATTAGTTAGCTTCATAGACTTTTACAAAACTACTGTAGCTACTTCTGAAAGGGGGGGAGAAGAGAGAAGAAAAAAAAGTTCACCTACCACTCATAATTTCGAGACGGGAGGAGTTTCTCGGGCTTCTTTCAGGTTGACATCAACTTTTTGCTCTTCAACCAAACATGCTGATTCTGCTACGAAGGAGAAAGGAGGAGATTTATTTTTTTATCCAATCAGATGTCGAATTGTGTTGTTGTGGGCCAATGAAAATGCTGTTTTCTTTCACAACTTAGACCTCCCCCCGGGGGGTTTCTACGTTGAGCAGTGTGAGTTTGATTTAGTAACTGAACTACATCGGCTTGTATATTTGCGCTTAAATTATTATTATTATTTTTTTTAAACCTGTGGAACGACTGTAATCTTGTTCCCGAAGTGCCTGCATGCCACACCGTGCAACTTGAATCAAGTGCACCCCATGTATGAGTGACATTAACCGCTACCTAAAGAAGAGTTGTAGTTATTCTAAAATGGGAAGAGCTGACCAATGGGGATGTGGTCATGGGCGGGTATTTGGGTGGGGTCAACAAATGGTAGGTTGTACCTTTTAGCGGCTACGTTGACTAGTGTTTTTTGGCGGAAAAGGCGCCATTGACAAACATGACCTAAATAAATTGTTGTTGACGAGCCCAACAGTAACAAAAATAGACCACATTCACAACGAAAGGCATCATACAATGTTTCATACATCCTTTACAACATAATGCAAATTACAGGAGGGAGGTTTAGAAATCGCTCAGCAACAGATGGGGCTAAACTTTTTCGCTGGCCACTCCCTGCCTGGATGAACATTGTGGGCTTGGGAACGTGCAAGGGGAGGGCTGGGACCGGGGTGGGTGGAGAGACCCTTCAATGTGGAGGGACTCGTTTTGATAGCGCTGGGAGGAGATTTGTCGTGGGTGGGAGGGTTTTTACGTGTGAGGGGGTGTCCGTGGAACACATGTGGCCGGGGTAAACATTTCATTCCCCTTAGGATGGAGTGTGGAGTTGCCAATGCTGGACAGCCACACACCCTCCGCCCTCCCATCAAAGTGGACCACCCCCTCCAGTCCATCAACTCCCTCCAGTCCACACTCCACCCCCAATCCATCGCTCAGTGGTACATCCCCAACTGTTCTCCAAAGCCCATCTTGTAGATATTCAGAAGCACATAGACGCTGTTTTTAGTAGCCTTTTTTTTTTATATCCCCACAGTGGATATTGACAATAATATTTAGGTTATAAATAGGTTTTAACGACCATATGTTTTCTTTTTTGAACCAACCTCCCAAGTTTATTAACAGAACACCTGTCATCCCATCACAACCCATCTGCATCGATGCCTAACCCTACTGTAGGGAATTGATTTTAATATGAAATAATAAATACAAATATGACTACCTTTTGAAAGATCATGGTCCCAAGTAGAATATATTTAAATTTTGTTTGAAGATCTTTAAAATAATGTTGTTATTATACAGGTAACTGCCAAAATAATGAAAACACAAACACCAGTCAGAACAGCTTCAATGCACCTTGGTATAGATTCTACAAGTGTTTGGAACTCTGTTGGAGGGATGCTGACACAGTTCTTCCATGAGAAATTCCATCTATTGGAGTTTTGTTGATGGTGGTGGAAAACATTGTTTTCAATTGGGTTGAGATCTGGTGACTGAGATGCCTTGGCATATGGTTTAGATTGTTGTCATGCTCATCAAACCATTCAGTGACCACTTGTGCCCTGTGGATGGGGGCATTGTCATCCTATGGAGGCATAGCCATGGTAACCAAAAGAATGGCCTGCTCATTTTATACATGACCCTAAGCATGATGGGATGTTAATTGCATCATGAACTCAGGAAGAACACTTGTGAGGAAGCACCTGCTTTCAATATACTTTTTATCCATCATTTACTCAAGTGTTTCAATTATTTTGGCAGTTACCTGTAGATTCCCTATAATAAAAAATATTTTTGCCAAATAGTTAGTAGTTTCAAGGGAAAGAACTTGAAGGGATACAGCACATACTGGATAACCTGTGCACGTCACAATCACTAGCCTCGTTTACACCTTGTGTTAACATGTACGTTTCGTAATCGGATCAATATGATCCAATCACTATGTAATCATGTACAACCAGAATGTGGAAATGATCAGGACAAAGGACGCGAGTTAGCACCAGATATAAACGAGGCTATACTGTGAGCTCTTCTTTATTAGCCTACGGTGTTTTTTGGCCTCTGTTACGCAGGGAGGATGTATGTCACAAGTGTTTCACACGCTCTTTTTTTTTCTTAAATTGAAACCACACGAACTTCCTTTTCTACCTTCCTTGTGTTGTATTTGCGCGTAAAGAGACAGTCAGAGGAATTGACAGCAATGATGTATATATTATACACATTGGTTTGAGAAAGAGAGGCGCGAACATGTAGCCTCGGCGTTGTGTTGATAAAGGTTGAAACATTTATCCAGGATGAACCGTTCCAGTAAATTGTCATCTGAAAAACAGAAGAAAACCTGGATGAAATATGCAGTGCCATGCTGACAACAAGATGCAACTCGAGACCGGTGAGCGCAGTGGGAGAAACCAGAATTGAAACCTGCGGTGCTTCAGTGAAGGTAGGCTTGGAATAAACATTTGCTTCTTTTTTTGAAACTTAAAAAAAACATTTGTCCTTGAAATACTGTAGTTTGGTGTCAGCATTTGCATGCGGTTTGTTTTTCAACCATGTTTTCTAAATATGTCCTTGTTTTTTTGCTTGAACAAATAGGCAGTGCAATCAAGTTTCATAACGTTTTACGTTAGACTGACGATGGGCACTGAAATATTTCTACCGATATTGGCAGTTGTTAGGCTATAGAAATTAAATAACTTGATTTTTTTCTCAGAGGGTACTTCTGTGATTGTCATGTAGGCTATGATTTTTCCAGCTCTGGTCAACATTAACATAATTACAAGCATTTTGTGAGTTTGTTACTATTACGATGATTATCAATGTTTTGTTCTGTTTTTCCTTGTATTATGCATATCGTTAATCTCTCTCTTGAACAATGCATCTTTCCTAAGGGCACGAAGCAAGAGAAAGTTAACCCGCACCTCTCCGATTCAGAGGTTTTGGGTTAAATGCGGAAGAAACATTTCATTTGAATGTATTCAGTTGTACAACTGACTAGATACCCCCCTTTTCCTCTGTATAAGAAGGGGATACAATCGGACCCTGGGAATTACAGTAGCTATCCTCAGTATAACATCAATGATCCTGGAGAGAATTGTTCATGAGCAAATGTATGAATATGTCAACAAACACATTCTAATGTATGATTTTCAGTTGGGTTTTAGAAAAACATACTCCACTGATTCATGTCTACTTTAGTTGATTGACTTCATCAGGAAAGAGATTGATGAGGGAAATCTCTGTGGAATGGTACTGCTTGACCTACAGAAGGCCTTTGATACAGTTCACCACTGTCTCCTAATCTCCAAACTGGAGGCACTGGGGTTAAGCAGTATCCCTCGAGGCTGGGTAAAGTCCTACTTGTCAGGTAGGGAGCAAGTGGTAGAGGTTAATGGTTCACTGTCTCAGGCAAAATCAATGAGTTGTGGTGTTCCGCAGGGGAGTGTGTCTAGGCCTCTATGGTTTTTACTGTATATAAACAATATGAAATATGCTTGTTCTTGCTCTCCTTTCCTTTGTTGTGGATGATTCTACACTTCTGGTGTCTCATAAAAGTAAAACTATGTTGGAGAGCACACTTAGCACAGAGTTTACTAACATTAGCAAATGGCTTGGATATAATAAGCGATCTCTGTATTTACTGTAGAGAAACCCGAGGCAGTTATTTTTGGGGCCAGACCTAAATTGTGTAGGTCCTCTGAAATCAGTGTAGTTAGGGAGTGAGGTGCTGACTACTAAAACCTCTGTTAGCTGCCTGGGAAGCATCCATGGTGGGAGCTTGGGGTTGTGAGCATGGTCACTAAAGTGCTAGGGAAGGTTACTGCCAGCACCAAGTTTTGGCTAAAAAGTCCAAGCTGCTTGATAAGGACTCCATGAGAGTGCTAGCCACTGCCCTCATTCAATGCCATTTTGACTACTCTAGTACTTCCTGGTTTGGGGGCTTATCTAAATTTATGAAGAGGAAGCTCCAGAAAACCCAGAATAAGATGATCAGGGTGGTATTGAAGGTGAGTCCACATAGGCAGGAGCTGCTTTCAGGATCTCAACTGGCTGCCTGTTGAGGCTAGGGTGTCCCATGTTAGATATGGCCTGGATTAATTAGGGTGTCCCAGATTAGACATGGCCTGGATTAATTAGGGTGTCCCATGTTAGATATGGCCTGGATTAATTAGTGTTTCCCAGATTAGACTGGGTTTTGATTAGTTAGGGTGTTCTAGGTTAGACATGGTCTGGATTAATTAGGGTGTCCCAGATTAGACTGGGTTTGGTTTAATTAGTGTTTCCCAGATTAGACTGGGTTTTGATTAATTAGGGTGTTCTAGGTTAGACTGGGTTTCGTTTAATTAGTGTTTCCCAGATTAGACTGGGTTTTGATTAATTAGGGTGTTCTAGGTTAGACATGGTCTGGATTAATTAGGGTGTCCCAGATTAGACTGGGTTTGGTTTAATTAGTGTTTCCCAGATTAGACTGGGTTTTGAATAATTAGGGTGTTCTAGGTTAGACATGGTCTGGATTAATTAAGGCGTCCTAGATTAGACTGGATTTGGTTTACAGGAATATTTATGGTTCTGCACCCAGATATCTAACTGGTTACTTTCCCTAATTTTGGGATGCACACAACCACAGCAACAGAACATGTGTTGCTGAGGTGTGTTTATACAGGTTCAGGAGTAATGCTGCGAAAGGTACTGTCTTGTATACTGGAGCCTCAGAGTGGAATGAGTTGCCTCTGACCGTTAAAACAATGTCCTCTCTGGGCAGCTTTAAATAATACAGTATGCTGTGGTCAATCTTCAATCGTGTGGATCTTGCCTAGCCATCTTGTCTGAAGAGGATCACTGTAACGCAGACGGAGGCAGTCAGGAAGCCGGTGCAGTCCGTGAGTTTAATCAGTGTGAATACAAAAAGATGGAGGGTCTAAACTTGGGGGGAAAAACAGGAAACAATACTACCTAACAAGTGATACAAACGGAGTGTTAGATAAAGGGGAAGTAATCAGGGAGGGATGGGAGTCCAGGTGTGCCTCAAAATGGGTTGCCAGGTGTGCCTCAAAATGGGTTGCCAGGTGTGCCTCAAAATGGGTTGCCAGGTGTGCCTCAAAATGGGTTGCCAGGTGCGCCTCAAAATGGGTTGCCAGGTGCGCCTCAAAATGGGTTGCCAGGTGCGCCTCAAAATGATGGGTTGCCAGGTGTGCATAATGATGGGTTTGAACATCTTGGCCATGTTCTGTTATAATCTCCACCCGGCACAGCCAGAAGAGGACTGGCCACCCCACATAGCCTGGTTCCTCTCTAGGTTTCTTCCTAGGTTCTGGCCTTTCTAGGGAGTTTTTCCTAGCCACCATGCTTCTACACCTGCATTGCTTGCTGTTTGGGGTTTTAGGCTGGGTTTCTGTACAGCACTTTGAGATATCAGCTGATGTACGAAGGGCTATATAAATACATTTAATTTGATGGGTTGCCAGGTGTGCGTAATGCTGGGTTGCCAGGTGGGCGGAATGCTGGGTTGCCAGGTGGGCGGAATGCTGGGTTGCCAGGTGGGCGGAATGCTGGGTTGCCAGGTGGGCGGAACGCTGGGTTGCTAGGACCGGCGGTTAGTAGACCGGCGACGTCGAGCGTCGGATTGGGAGTAGACGTGACAATCACAATGGAATAAGTCCCACACTTTGTGTTTTCCTCTATGATTTAACTAATGTGTATGTACGGCTTGTTTTATGTGTACTTGTTTTGGTCAAATTAATAAACTATCTAATTATAGATTGATTTGAGTGAGTGTGTGGTGTCAATTATTTTTTAAATGGCAACTATTCATTCCAATCATGTGATAAATTCCTAACCACTTCCAACCAACAGTACTAGATTATTAATCAGTGAATATGTGTTCCTGCTTGAAATGCCCGAGAGGCACCAGTAGCTTCACTGAAAATGTCATTAGCTGGTCATGATTTGGACATTTCTAGTATTATCAATAATAAGTCTATTGATGAAATTGTATAATACTAACTTCATTGTTTGGGTTCTACCAGTTTATGATTATTGAAGATATTCAATGAATTGGTGAGCTG
This sequence comes from Oncorhynchus masou masou, assembly GCF_036934945.1. Taxonomy (NCBI): domain Eukaryota; kingdom Metazoa; phylum Chordata; class Actinopteri; order Salmoniformes; family Salmonidae; genus Oncorhynchus; species Oncorhynchus masou. The sequence goes on from NC_088216.1 coordinate 83,725,282, forward strand.
CTGAGTGAGTGTAACGACGTCTGTGTGTAGCTGGTGTAGAGGAGTCAGGCGCAGGACAGCAGATATGAGTAAATAGACGTACTTTACTCAACATATACAAAAGAGAGCCCACATAAACGGACCGTACTACATACAAACAAATATGGGGGAACAATGGGTTAAATAATGAACAAGTAATTGGGGAATAGAAACCAGGTGTGTAAGACAAAGACAAAACAAATGGAAAATGAAAAGTGGATCGGAGAGGGACCGACGACAAGGAGAGGGACCGACGACAGCGGAAGTCGTGACAGTGAGTTATGCATATTTTAAAAGTGTCTCTGTTGTTGTCCCCATGCAGCCCCCCTCATCTGATGGAGAGGCCGTCTTCTACAACCAGGCGCCAGGCCTGGTTCCAGACCGGTCGCCAGTGGCCTACCCTGAAAGAACAAGATCCACAGGGACCTCCATCCACCCACCCGTCTGTTCCACACCAGTCTGCATCAGAGGATGATGTCTTCTCAGATGGTCAGTTCTCATTTTGGTAGTTCGATAAAGAGCTTACATTTTGAGTGACATTAAAAATTAAAAATAAAACGTTCCTTTATTTAACTAGGCACGTCAGTTATTTACAATGATGGCCTACCCCGGCCAAACCCGGACGACGCAGTGCCAATTGTGTGCTGCCCTATGGGACTCCCAATCACGGCCGGATGTAATCCAGCCTGGATTCGAACCAGGGACTGTAGTGATGCCTCTTGCACTGAGATGCAGTGCCTTAGACCGCTGCGACATTGATGCATTACTGTATAATATCTATTGAACAACAACAGGCAGGGGGCTAAAACTCCTTAACAGCAACTCTGTTTAGTCTGGTATATTTATGTTACAATATGTGGACGGCTGGCCTCTGCATGATGCATCACAGCTTTGCGACAGAACAGAGCAAAAAAAATGTGCGAAGTGTTAATCGTTTTAATGCTGAATGCTCACCCAGATTGTTCTATATCTACTGTTTCCACAGGATGCTCAGCAGGAAAGATTGAGAGCTGGCTGCTGGGCTGTGGGTGAGTGAGCATGCCGTGCAAGGTTTGACTTTGAAATGAAAAACTTCAGAGAGGAACTCAATAGGCAAGGATGATGCGTCAGTGGCAGCTAAAGGTTGATGGAAACCGCCCACAGTGTGGGGGAAATGTAACAGATGTGAATTGCCAGTATTAAGTTGTGCTCGAAAATAGATCTTTTCTGTTTAGGATATAGTTTCAGGTCAATGGCATGGCCCAAAGGGGATTCTTGAGTCATTTCCTGAAACACCTTGGTTCTAGAACTAGTTGTGTTCTATTTATACTGTTGGACATTCTTTTTCCAAACTTTCTTTGGTGTTGTGTTTTATAGTCCCAGGTTTCCATCATATTTGGTAGAATAGTACTGTTTTGTTCTGTTGATTCCTCCAGTTATGTTTAACAGAAAATAGCATCCATGTTAGCACAGAAAAGCAATTGTTGTATAACTGGATGGAAACTTATGTATTGTGTAATTACTTCTGTATTATTACCAATGATCATAGATGACTTGGTCGCGACTCTTATTGGCAACATGATGTCATGAACGCAAGTCAAATTGCTCAAGTAGTCTGAAACCACGACTAAAAGGGACGTGCAAACTTTTATTATTATTTTGTAGGTTTTTCAGTCGGATAAAGCGAGATAAGATAATGCTGGGGTGTTCTTACAGCATCTGGTTAACTTCACTATCTGACAATCCTCTTGAGAGCATTTCCTCTGTAGGAAGTGAAGAAACTTGTAAAAGCTGTAGCTCTGCTGGACAGACTGAGAGGATAGCTGGCTAGAGATGATCCCTGTAGGTCTGACCCTGTATAGTAAAGATACCAGTAGGTCTGGTTTGACCTGGATGTGTTTAATACAGAAGGCAAAGGTTAAACAACCATTAACAATCGATCTGACAGTAGTGTTTAATCATTCCGACTGCAGCTCATCACTGGGACTAAATAGTCAGATATATATATATATATAAACTCATTCAATGATTTTTCTTTATTTACTATTTCTACATTGTAGAATAATAGTGAAGACATCAGAATTATGAAATAAAACATAATCATGTAGTAACCCCAAAAAGAGTTAAACAAATATATTTTATATTCTTCAAAGTAGCCACCCTGCCTTGATGACAGCTTTGTACACTCTTGGCATTCTCTCAACCAGCTTCATGAGGAATGCTTTTCCAACAGTTTTGAAGGCGTTCCGACATGTGATTGTGGAGGCCAGGTCATCTGATGCAGCACTCCATTGCTCTTCTTGGTCAAATAGCCCTTACACAGCCTAGAGGTATGTTTTGGGTCATTGTCCTGTTGAAAAACAAATGATCTTCCCACCTAGCGCAAACCAGATGGGATGATGTATCGCTGCAGAATGCTGTGGTAGCCATGCTGGTTAAGTGTGCCTTGAATTCTAAATAAATCACTGACTGTGTCACCAGCAAAGCACCCCCACACCATCACACCACCTCCTCCATGCTTCACGGTGGGAACCACACATGTGGAGGTCATCCGTTCAACTACCCTGTGTCTCACAAAGACATGGCAGTTGGAACCAAAAATCTCAAATTTGGACTCAGACCAAAAGACAGATTTCCACCGGTCTAATGTCCATTGCCCGTGTTTCTTGGCCCAATCAAGTCTCCTCTTATTGGTGTCCTTTAGTAGTGGTTTATTTTCTTCAGCAATTTGACCATGAAGGCGTGATTCACAGTCTCCTCTTAACAGTTGATGTTGAGTCTGTTACTTGAACTCTGTGAAGCATTTATTTGGGCTTCAATCTGATCCTCTGCAGCAGTGGTAACTCTGGGTCTTCCTTTCATAGAGAGCCAGTTTCATCATAGCGCTTGATGGTTTTTGTGACTGCAATTAAAGAAACTTTCAAAGTTCTTGAAATGTTCCATATTGACTGACCTTCATGTCTTAAAGTAATGATGGACTGTAATTTCTCTTTGTTTTTTTGAGCTGTTCTTGCCATAATAAGGACTTGGTCTTTTACCAAATAGGGCTATCTTCTGTATACCACCCCTATCTTGTCACAACACATCTGATTGGCTCAAACACATTAAGAAGGAAAGAAATTCCACAAATTAACTTTTAACATGGCACACCTGTTAATTGAAATGCATTCCAGGTGACTACCTCATGAAGCTGGTTGAGAGAACGCCACGAGTGTGCAAAGCTGTCATCAAGGCAAAGGGTGGCCTTAAAGAATCTCAAATATAAAATATATTTTGATTTGTTTAACACATAATTCCATGTGTTATTTCATAGTTGATATCTTCACTATTATTCTACAATGTAGAAAATAGTAAATAAAATAAAAACCCTGGAACGAGTAGGTGTGTCCAAACTTTTGACTGATACTGTATATAGTAACTTCGGAAAGTAATCAGACCCCTTGACTTTTTCCTAATTTTGTTAGGTTACAGCCTTATGCTAAATTGATTAAATAGTTTTTCCCCCTCATCAATCTACATACAACAACCCATAATGACAAAGCAAAAACAGGATAAAACAAAAAATAATATATGAAATATCACATTTACTTAAGTATTCAGACCCTTTACTCAGTACTTTGTTGAAGCACCTTTGGCAGCGATTACAGCCTCGAGTCTTCTTGGGTATGACGCTACAAGCTTGACCTGTATTTGGGGAGTTTGTTCCATTCTTTTCTGCAGATCCTCTCAAGTTATGTCATGTTTGTCACGTTCGTTATAAGGATCGGACCAAGGCGCAGCGTTGTATGCGTACATTCTTATTATTTAAAGAATAAACACTGAACAAACTAACCAAAATAACACAACGACACGTGACGCTATACAAAAGAGTGTTGACAGGCAACTACACATAGATAAGATCCCACAAACACCAAAGGGAAATGGCTACCTAAATATGATCCCCAATCAGAGAGAACGATAAACAGCTGCCTCTGATTGGGAACCATATCAGGCCACCATAAACATACAAAACCCCTAGACAATACAAACCCCTAGACAATACAAACCCCTAGACAATATAAAACCCCTAGACAATACTAAAACTAGCGTACCCACCCTAGTCACATCCTGACCTAACCAAAATATAAAGAAAACAGAGATATCTCAGGTCATGGCGTGACAGTGTTGGATGGGGAGCGTTTCTGCAGAGGTATTTTCAGGTCTCTCCAGAGATGTTCGATCGGGTTCAAGTCCGGGCTCTGGCTGGGCCACTCAAGTACATTCAGAGACTTGTCCCGAAGCCACTCCTGCATTGTCTTGGCTGTGTTATTATGGTCGTTGTCCTGTTGGAAGGTGAACCTTCGCCCCAGTCTGAGATCCTGAGCGCTCTGGAGAAGGTTTTCATCAAAGATCTCGCTGCTCCGCTCTCCATCTTTCCCTCGATCCTGACTAGTCTCCCAGTCCCTGCTGCGGAAAAATATCCCCACAGCATGAGGCTGCCACCACCTCCATACAATCCTGTCTCGGAGCTCTACAGACAATTCCTTTGACCTCATGGCTTGGTTTTTGCTCTGACATGTACTCTCAACTGGGGAAACTTTTATATAGACAGGTGTGGGCCTTTCCAAATCATGTCCAATCAATTGAATTTCCCACTGGTGGACTCCAATCAAGTTGTAGAAACATCTGAAGGATAGAAACAGGATGCACCTGAGCTCAATTTCAAGTCTCATAGCAAAGGGTCTGAATACTCATGTAAATAAGCAATAAATAAATAAGTTTAAAAAATATATATATTTGCTGAAATTTCTAAAATGCTGTTTTCATTTTGTCGTTATGGGGTATTGTGTGTAGATAGACGAGGGAGGAAAAAAAACACATTTTAGTACAAGGATGTAACGTAACGTAACAAAATGTGTAAAAAGTCAAGGGGTCTGAATACTTTCCCAATGCACTGTATATCCGCCTTACAATTTTGAATAGATAGACCAATGGTGTTTATATAAATAGTGAATAGTTAACAGGTCCCAAGATCGACCCCTGTGGAACACCTGTTATACCTTTATTCAGACTTAACCCCATCAATCAGGTGTCTGAGCTCAGGCCTATCGAGGACAACTTTATTCAATAAAACAGCATGATCAACAGTATCAAAAGCTTTTGACAGATCCACAAACAAAGCATTTCATTTCATTGTTTTAAAGCATTAACAAAGATCATTAACAACTGAAGTGGTTGCTGTAATAGTGCTCTGCCCAGCACTAAACCCTGATTGGTTTACATTCAAAATACATTTCTCAGATGCACAACTTTTTTTTTTTTTTTTCATTTACCAATGATTCTAGAATCTTAGCCAAACAAGGAAGTGTTGAAATGGGGTGATAAGTATGATCTCTACTATCTCCGTGCGTATGGAGTGGCAGCACAAGAGATGATTTCTATACTTTTTGATTATTTCCTGATAATAATGTTAAATGAAAAAATGGTTGGTTATTGAGCCAACAATGATGGGTTCTGCACACTTTAAGCAGACTGGGATCCAATTGGTCGGTTCCTGTGGATTTGGTGTTGTCTATTGCTACCAAGGCATCCAGGACTTGTTTTTCTGTAAATAGTCTGCATTTAGCCGGGTTCCCATTACAATCTGAAAGAGAGGTTACATAATAATCAGATTTAGCCTTTTCTGATTTAAAAAAAAATATATATTTTTTACATAATGATACCTCAGTTGCTTAAAAGCTTGCCTGTCTGGGCTTAAGCTTCTGTTCCTGTCCTTGACCCAATGTAATGGTCCAGTGTGTAGCTGGTGTATAGAGTCAGGCGCAGGACAGCAGATATGAGTAATCAACGTACTTTACTAAAAAAAATACATATATACAAAGCAACATAGCGAGCCCACAAAAACTGGGCAATAGTCACTGTCCTGGGTGAAGACACCAGTAGGAAATATTTATCTGGTGTATCGGTTAAAATAAGAACAATCAGAGTTGATTTTGAAGGATCTTTAGAGTTGGGCCGTGTGGGTTTAGTCACCATCTGGGTTAGGTTTAGATTGTCTGCATTTCCCAAATCACAATTTAGGTCACCCAGGATAATAACTTCTGATTTTAGTAAAATAAAAACTCCTCATCGAGTGCGCAAAGGTTAGCCGGGGGAGGACAGTAGACCCCTATAACAGTTATGGATGACATTTTTCCCCAGACAAAGGCTTAAAGATATACTGAACAAAAATATAAACACAACATTCAACAATTTCAAAGATTGTACTGAGTACACTTCATATAAAGAAATTAGCCAATTGAAATAAATAAATTAGATAGATAAATTATCTAAATTGGATTTCACATGACTGGGAATACAGATATGCATCTGTTGGTCACATGTACTTTAAAGAAAAGGTAGGGGCGTGGATCAGAACCAGTCAGTATCTGGTGTGACCACCATTTGCCTCATGCAGCGTGACATCTCCTACGCATAGAGTTGATCAGGCTGTTTATTGTGGCCTGTGGAATGTTGTCCCAATCTTTTCAATGGCTGTGTGAAGTTGCTGGACATTGGCAGGAATTGGAACACAACTTTGACATCAGGAAACCGCTCGCCCACATATGCGGTTGTGAGGCCGGTTGGCCATACTGTCAAATTCTCAAAAACGATGTTGGAGGGGGCTTATGGTAGAGAAAGGAAATTCTGGCAACAGCTCTGGTGGACATTCCTGCAGTCAGCTTGCCAATTGCACGCTCCCTAAAAACTTGAAACATCTGTGGCATTGTGTTGTGTGACAAAACAGCACATTTTAGAGTGGCCTTTTATTGCCCCCAGCACAAGGTGCACCTGTGTAGTGATCATGCTGTTTAATTAGCTTCTTGATTTGCCTCACCTGTCAGGTGGATAGATTATCTTGGCAAAAGAGAACTACTCAGTGTAGTAGCTAAAAAAAGTCAGTCCTGAACACATAACCCTTATTATTAATATCATAGTGCAGAATGTCCCCAGAGATCAAAGTTTCAGTCAATACCAGAATGTCCGGATGTGCCTGCATAGCCTGGATCTTAATGTAATCCAGTTCAGGAAGTAATGTCCGGATGTGTCTGCATAGCCTGGATCTTAATGTAATCCAGTTCAGGAAGTAAGGTGCTAATGTTCAGATGCATCAACCCAAGTCCTTTACGTTTTTTAAAGTCACATGGAAACTCCAATTCAACAGGCGCTGTCTGATGGTTGATGTCTATACAGTTGCTGTGGCTATAATATTGCATAGAACTGCTCCATTTTGTCTATCCCTATTAGTAATGGAAGAAAGAGAAGACATTGGAATGCCCTGGGGTTTGGCACCGTGGGGCCTGGGGCCGCAACCAACGTCAATATGAGGAACTCTCTGAGTAACCAATGATGGAATAAAGCAAATCAGATGTAATTTTATTTGTCACATACACCGAATACAACAGGAATACGACCAACATTGAAATGCTGAATACAACAGGAATACGACCAACAGTGAAATGCTTACTTTACAAGCCCTTAACCAACAATGCTGTTTTAAGAAAATACCCCCCAAAAAAAGGCTATATACAGGGGGTACTGGTACAGAGTCAATGTGGAGGCTATATACAGGGTATTACGGTACAGAGTCAATGTGGAGGCTATATACAGGGGGTACTGGTACAGAGTCAATGTGGAGGCTATATACAGGGGGTACTGGTACAGAGTCAATGTGGAGGCTATATACAGGGGGTACACAGAGTCAATGTGGAGGCTATATACAGGGGGTTCCGGTACAGAGTCAATGTGGAGGCTATATACAGGGGGTACAGAGTCAATGTGGAGGCTATATACAGGGGGTTCCGGTACAGAGTCAATGTGGAGGCTATATACAGGGGGTTCCGGTACAGAGTCAATGTGGAGGCTATATACAGGGGTTCCGGTACAGAGTCAATGTGGAGGCTATATACAGGGGGTACCGGTACAGAGTCAATGTGGAGGCTATATACAGGGGGTTCCGGTACAGAGTCAATGTGGAGGCTATATACAGGGGGTTCCGGTACAGAGTCAATGTGGAGGCTATATACAGGGGTTCCGGTACAGAGTCAATGTGGAGGCTATATACAGGGGGTTCCGGTACAGAGTCAATGTGGAGGCTATATACAGGGGGTTCCGGTACAGAGTCAATGTGGAGGCTATATACAGGGGGTTCCGGTACAGAGTCAATGTGGAGGCTATATACAGGGGGTACTGGTACAGAGTCAATGTGGAGGCTATATACAGGGGGTACAGGTACAGAGTCAATGTGGAGGCTATATACAGGGGGTACTGGTACAGAGTCAATGTGGAGGCTATATACAGGGAGTACTGGTACAGAGTCAATGTGGAGGCTATATACAGGGGGTACCGGTACAGAGTCAATGTGGAGGCTATGTACAGGGGGTTCCGGTACAGAGTCAATGTGGAGGCTATATACAGGAGGTTCCGGTACAGAGTCAATATGGAGGCTATATACAGGGGGTACCGGTACAGAGTCAATGTGGAGGCTATATACAGGGGGTACCGGTACAGAGTCAATGTGGAGGCTATATACAGAGGGGTACCGGTACAGAGTCAATGTGGAGACTATATACAGGAGGTACCGGTACAGAGTCAATGTGGAGGCTATATATAGGGGGGTACTGGTACAGAGTCAATGTGGAGGCTATATACAGGAGGTACCGGTACAGAGTCAATGTGGAGGCTAGATACAGGGGGTACTTCAATGTGCAGGGGTGTTGAGGTAATATTTACATGTAGGTAGAGTTATCAAAGTGAATATGCATAGATAATAATAGAGTGGTAGCGTTCCGGGGGGGGCAATGCAAATAGTCTGGGTAGCCATTTGATTAGCTGTTCAGGAGTCTTATAGCTTTGGGGTATAAACAATTTAGGATCCTCTTGGACCTAGACTTGGCGCTCCGGTACCCCTTTGCCATGCGGTAGCAGAGAGAACAGTCTATAACTAGGGTGGCTGGAGTCTTTGAAAAATGTTTAGGGCCTTCCTCTGACTCCGCCTGGTATAGAGGTCCTGGATGGCAGGAAGCTTGGCCCAGGTGATGTACTGGGCCGTACACACTACCCTCTGTAGTGCCTTGCGGTTGGATGCCGAGCAGTTGTCATACCAGGCTGTGATGTAATAATAAAGGTTTTTGTTTTGGTGTGTATGTCTTATTATTTTTTTAAACTTTATGATTAGTAACAACATGTAACCCTCGTCTTCTCATTAGGCTGGAGACGGACTCAGAAAACTCTAGACACAATATGACTGTTGGTAAGTCTGACAACAAAGCCACCGTCACTGAAATCTACTGTCAGCATGGAGCAATGATGTTATATCCTACTGGTCACAACAGAACACTGATTTTAGTCTCCTCCTCCGTTCTTCCAGAGTCTCTGCTGAAATCGAAAAGTTTTGAAGATAACCTGAGTCTGGGGGCTGAGGGTGAGGATGAAAGAGAACATAAACCCGTTGGCACAGATTTACATGCAGGCGCACACACACACACACTGAGAGAAAACACACCATAGGAAATAATCAAAGCAGGAAATAGTTTTGTAGGAAAATTAGGAGAGCATCACGAATGTTTTGGAAATGGATGGTCTGTGTATGTGTGTTACTTTGTGAAGTCCCATTATACCTGTTTTGTCTAGTGGAAGGCTTTCATTATTTTGCCATTTTTAATAAATCCAGGGTACAGGTCTGTGCAATGTGAGTGAGATACACCGTTCTCATGGCATAGGACTGTTTCTCCACTGCTAGTACATCAACGACATGTAGTTACACTGAAACAAAACAATAGGCTCATTGTGGCATCTAACCTTCAGCCTTCACCTCTTTAATTGAGTGTCTGACATGCTGGTGCATGTTATTTAGCTGCTGACTGACGGACTCTCCCTAAGACTGGCCCGATTTTTATTTTTATATAAAGCAAAGATGAGGGCGTGTCTGAAAAGAGACAAACCATTGGTCACTGAAGTCTCGTCACAACACAAAGGGACACATGTCACAGGAAATGTACCAAATCTTCTGGGGGAAAACACACACACCAGTGGTTTTCTTTTCACTCAAACGTTACTTTTCTTTAATGTTTTACAGCGACAGTATTAAATGTTGAGGAAGGAGTCTCAGACCTGAGGTAAGACCATATTTAACCAGAATATGTGGTTTAATTACATAAATTCTGTCTTAAACGTCTTTCCAGTTTTAGAGGGAGGTTTAGTCAAGTATGGTTGAAGAGACGTAAGTTGACCTGCTTTTATCTCCCAATGGTGGTGCCTGCTGGCTAAATGGTGCCTGCTGGCTAAATGGTGCCTGTGTAGCAGCTGCCCACTGCTGTTTCCGCCACCCAAACATCCTCACAGAGGAGTCACCACCAGGTCAGTGGCCACTGGCCACCCACAGTAGATCTGTCAAATTTACAAAGTACTACACATGGCAGGCTAAATTTATAGTCTGGAGTTGTTTTTGTTTGTTTATGCATTTTTTTTTTCCCAGCTACTAGTACATTTTAAATACAGGTACATTAAGATATGACTTCTGTTTTAATACAGGCATAATAATAAATAATAGCATGCAACTACTATCAACTACTATTACAAAGTTATTAGAATATTTCTGGTTTGTTTTGTCCATTGTTTATTTTTGGCTGACACAGGTTTGTCTTTGATTCCTGTTCTGTATCTGCAGTACACCCCGCCAGAGGCTGGCTCTGCCCCTTCTCCACCTGGGTCACAGTCTGGCCTCCAGCGGGCTCTCCAAAAGCACCAGTAAAGCATCGAGGCGAGTTGGGACCAACCACTCTCAACCTGATGTTTACAGTCTAACAGAGCCAATACAACGTCACTGAAGAATGTTTCAACTGAAGTGCAGTCAGTAACTCTCTCTCTCGCTCTCTTCCTCTTTATCTCCATCCCCATCCCCTTTCTCTTCTTCTGTCTGTCTCTCTGACTCATCACTTACACACACACACACACACCCTAGTGTGTCAGAGGCCCTGCAGATGTGTGCGGAGGATGCAGAGGAGACTCTGTACCAGTTAGGGTTTGGTTGTGATGAGCCTGAGGTCACGGCCCGTATCCCTATCCGCTTCATCAACTTCCCCTCCCATGCCCACGGCATCAACCTCCGCCTCTTTCTTCAGTCCCAACTGCACCGGCTCCGACAGGAGGACCCAGGACTCTCCCTGGCCAGTAAGACAAAACACACACCATTGTGTGGGACTCCCACCCACACTACTGTGGTCATCACCATCATGCAACACCCACAGCCAAGATATAGATAGTGTCTGAATATGACTCAGCTATAATTTACATAATAACTGTAGTTATGTAGCACTCAGCTTCATTTACGTAGTAACTGTAGTTATGTAGCACTTTTCATGCAGTTGAAACAGTTTAATCACTAAATCAAAGTGTACAATAGACAACTACGTCTACAGACTGATAGTGTCTATATAACTTAGTGTGGTATACAGGGCCTTCAGAAAGAATACACACCTCTTCACTTATTCCACCTTTTTGTTGTTACATCCTGAATTTACATTGAAAATTAAAAATATATTTCTCACCCATCTACACACAATACCCCATAATGACATCACAATACCCCATAATGACATTACAATACCCCATAATGACATCACAATACCCCATAATGACATCACAATACCCCATAATGACATCACAATACCCCACATAATAACAAAGTGAAAACATGTTTTTAGAAAGTTTAGCTAATTTATTGAAATTGAATTCAGAAATACAGTGCCTTGCAAAAGTATTCACCCCCTTGGCGTTTTCTCCTATTGTGTTGCATTACAACCTGTAATTTAAATGGATTTTTATGTGGATTTCATGTAATGGACACAAAACGGTCCAAATTGGTGAAGTGAAATGGAAAAAAAAAGACTTGTTTCAAAAAAAAGTAAAACAATAAAAACTGGAAATGGGGTGTGTGCGTATGTATTCACCCCCTCTGCTATGAAGCCCCTAAATAAGATCTGGTGCAACCAATTACCTTCAGAAGTAACATCATTAGTTAGATTGCACACAGGTGGACTTGATTTAAGTGTCACATGATCTGTCACATGATCTCAGTATACACTGTATACACCTGTTCTGAAAGGCCCCAGAGTCTGCAACACCACTTTTCTTTTTCTTTGGGGGGGGGGGTAGTTATGCACATCCACGTTTCAGTTTTTTTTTGTCTTATTTCTTGTTTGTTTCACAATAAAAACATCTTTTGCATCTTCAAAGTCATAGGCATGTTGTGTAAATCAAATGATACCACCCCCCCAAAAAAAATCTATTTTAATTCCAGGTTGTAAGGCAACAAAAAAGGAAAAATGCCCAGGGGGTGAATACCTTCGCAAGCCACTGTATCTCATTTATACTGAACAAAAAATAAACACAACATGCAACAATTTCAACAATTTTACTGAGTTACAGTTCATATAAAGAAATCAGTCAATTCAAATAAATTCATTAGGCCCTAATCTATGGATTTCACATGACTGGGCAGGGGCACAGCCATGGGTGGGCATAGGCCCACCCACTGGGAACCGGGCCCAGCCAATCAGATTGAGTTTTCCCCACACTGACTTTTCTATCAACAATTCACATCTCCCATTTTCCTCTGTGTTGGGCAGCATTCCAGACAGTATAATATTCTCATTGTTCTCTGTGTTGGGCAGCATTCCAAACAGTACAATACTCTGTCCTCTGTGTTGGGCAGCATTCCAAACAGTACAATACTCTGTCCTCTGTGTTAGGCAGCATTCCAAACAGTTCAATACTCTGTCCTCTGTGTTAGGCAGCATTCCAAACAGTTCAATACTCTGTCCTCTGTGTTAGGCAGCATTCCAAACAGTTCAATACTCTGTCCTCTGTGTTAGGCAGCATTCCAAACAGTTCAATACTCTGTCCTCTGTGTTAGGCAGCATTCCAAACAGTTCAATACTCTGTCCTCTGTGTTAGGCAGCATTCCAAACAGTACAATACTCTGATTGTCCTCTGTGTTGGGCAGCATTCCAAACAGTATAATATTCTGTCCTCTGTGTTAGGCAGCATTCCAAACAGTACAATACTCTGATTGTCCTCTGTGTTAGGCAGCATTCCAAACAGTACAATATTCTGATTGTCCTCTGTGTTGGGCAGCATTCCAAACAGTACAATACTCTGTCCTCTGTGTTAGGCAACATTCCAAACAGTACAATACTCTGTCCTCTGTGTTAGGCAACATTCCAAACAGTACAATACTCTGTCCTCTGTGTTGGGCAGCATTCCAAACAGTACAATATTCTGATTGTCCTCTGTGTTGGGCAGCATTCCAAACAAACTGTTCCTTTCTCTGAACGTGTCTTCCCCCCTGCAGGCCGTTTCAGGCAGGTAGAGGTGCTGACAGCCATGGCCAACGCCTTCTACTCCCTCTACTCACACGTGTCCCGCACGCCCCTCCAGAAGCTCGCCCCTCCTGACTTCAGCTTCTCCCCCACCGCTGACGGGCAGATTGGACGACGCTTCATGGGAAGTGTCCGCAGCGAACCGAGGTCTCCAGTGGAACGACTCAAGGATACGGTTTCTAAGATGTGCCTGTATACTGGCTCTGGGGCTTCTGCCCGGCTGGGGTCGGACTCTGCCTGCCCCCGACCAGGACTCTCCCCCGGGCCTGGGTCGGCACCCAAGAAGAGAAGCAGCCTTCCTGACTTGGTGGGTCTGGTCCTGGAGAACACCAAGGCAGAGCCTTTATCCAGAGACATGGAGGAGGATAATCAGGATACAGGGGACCGTAATGAGATGAGTGCTGCTGTGGACACGATGGTGAGAGAGACAGAGACACCGGGACACATAGACGGGGAGGGGGAGCAGGGGTTGTTTTCGGATGTACAGGATATGGACACTGGGGATAGTAACAAGACGTGTGCTGTGGGCACACGTATGTTCAGGGACAGAGAGACAGAGACACCGGGACATAGAGACACAGTCAGGGACAAGGAGTTGGAGCAGGGATCGTCATCAGATGGGGGTGGAGTTGATGTAGAGAGAGAGCGACATCCTGACAGAACACCCAACCTTGGGGCATCATCACTTTCAGAATCAGGTCATCAAAGAGAGCCCAGTAGTAGGAAGAAGCTGGACTTTGGCCTCACTACTCCAAGACCTACTTGTGAAGTTGGAGAAACTCAAAACACAATTCATCCCACAGGCTGGGCAACAGTAGTGGCACCGGTCACCAAGGTTACCCATGACATCACCCGTCCTCAGATCGTTGAGTGTGTTCACCAGGCTCCGTACAGCAGTCAACTTCAACCGAGGAATAGTAACACACAGGCGGAGGACATTTTGTCCTCTGAGAACGTCAGGAGATCTGACCGATCCTTCACCACGTCAGACGGACCACACAAACCCAGGGAGGAGGATTTCTTAACTCCCAGGAACACAGCCAAGAGTTCAGAGGTCACAGTAACTCCCATGTCTAAGGTGGAGTCTAGTTTGGGAGAAACTGGAACACTGGTTGTGTCTATAGAGCACCTTAGTTGCAGGAAGTCCCCTTGTCTCATCACTGTTACTGATGTGACACCTAGTTCTTTAGACACAGATGCACCTGAGATGATTCTCCCTGCCAGTGGTGGGAGCACAGTGGAGCCTCCAGCAGCCCAGTATTATCCAGGTGTATGGAGGAACAAGAGGTACCTGAGTCCTCTGAAACCAACACCACTCCAGGGGCAGGTCTCCCACACTATTCAACAGGCCAACTCCTTTGAGCTGGAGGAGGTAAGTGACAGAACTGTTTTGGATTGACCTATATGGCACACTGTACTCCGGTCTCTGAATTCCTAGGGCTCATACACACATCTATCTGGTGTAGTCCATTATCCGTCCTTGGCTGCCTGACTCAAATCAAACTTTGTCCAATGCACCGAATACAACAGGTGTAGACCTTACAGTGAAGTGTTTACTTACAAGCCCTTAACCAACAGTGCAGTTCAAGAAGAGTTAAGAAAATATTTACCAAATAAACTGAAGTAAAAAATAATAATAAAAAGTAACACAATAAAATAATAATAATAATGAGGCTCTATACAGGGGGTACCGGTTAGTAATGAGACTATATACAGGGGGTACCGGTTAGTAATGAGACTATATACAGGGGGTACCGGTTAGTAATGAGGCTCTATACAGGGGGTACCGGTTAGTAATGAGACTATATACAGGGGGTACCGGTTAGTAATGAGGCTATATACAGGGGGTACCGGTTAGTAATGAGACTATATACAGGGGGTACCGGTTAGTAATGAGGCTCTATACAGGGGGTACCGGTTAGTAATGAGGCTCTATACAGGGGGTACCGGTTAGTAATGAGGCTATATACAGGGGGTACCGGTTAGTAATGAGGCTCTATACAGGGGGTACCGGTTAGTAATGAGGCTATATACAGGGGGTACCGAGTAATGAGACTATATACGGGGGTACAGGTTAGTAATGAGGCTATATACAGGGGGTACCGGTTAGTAATGAGACTATATACAGGGGGTACAGGTTAGTAATGAGGCTATATACAGGGGGTATAGGTTAGTCAGTATATACAGGGGGTACAGGTTAGTAATGAGGCTATATACAGGGGGTACCGGTTAGTAATGAGACTATATACAGGGGTACAGGTTAGTAATGAGGCTATATACAGGGGGTACCGGTTAGTAATGAGGCTATATACAGGGGGTACCGGTTAGTAATGAGGCTATATACAGGGGGTACCGAGTCAGTGTGCGGGGTACAGGTTAGTAATGAGGCTATATACAGGGGGTACCGGTTAGTAATGAGACTATATACAGGGGGTACCGGTTAGTAATGAGGGTACAGGTTAGTAATGAGACTATATATACAGGGGTACAGGTTAGTAATGAGACTATATACAGGGGGTACCGGTTAGTAATGAGGCTATATACAGGGGGTACCGAGTCAGTGTGCGGGGGTACAGGTTAGTAATGAGACTATATACAGGGGGTACCGGTTAGTAATGAGGCTCTATACAGGGGGTACCGGTTAGTAATGAGACTATATACAGGGGGTACAGGTTAGTAATGAGACTATATACAGGGGGTACCGAATCAATGTGCAGGGGGTACAGGTTAGTAATGAGACTATATACAGGGGGTACCGAGTCAGTGTGCATGAGGTTCTAATGAGGCTACAGGGGGTACCGGTTAGTAATGAGACTATATACAGGGGGTACAGGTTAGTAATGAGACTATATATACAGGGGGTACCGAGTCAGTGTGCAGGGGTACAGGTTACTCAAGGTGATTTGTACATGTAGGTAGGGGTGAAGTGACTATGCATACTTGGGCCAGGAGTTTTTCCTGACTACCTGTTTTTCAATAGGTACAGAGCGCAGGGGAGGAAGACTTTGGACAGCAAGAAAGTATAAGGTCAACATCTTTGTCACGGTCCACTGTCAATCAAAACAAAGGTGAGTTCATAGTCTTGATTGATATGTGGTCATAGTCAGCTGATACCTACTGATATTAACAGTCTATATCTGCTCACTACGCTCTTAGGGAAAACAAAGAACCTAAAACGGTTGCTGTCCCCAAAGGGGTAGACCTGAGGTTCTTTCTGTAGGTCTGTGTTAAAGCCATGAGGAGAGTATGGCTGTGTGTAGACCTGAGGTTCTCTCTCTGTAGGTCTGGTGGTTCGAGGTGACAGCATGCAATCAGACAGCAGTGGCTACGCTGATGACGAAGGCAACTCCCCTGACAGAGACCAGAGCTGACGAACAGACCCTTGGGGAAATGGACTCCGGGAACTATTCTTTATACGAGTCACACAAACCTATTCAACCGCTGAAGGTACAGGCAACAGATACGGACTGTTATTGTGAATGACATCGTGAAATCGGGTGGCGTTCTGACCACACCCACTTCGACATCACACTCGTGCTTCAACCGAGTTCAACGTTGTCTTCCGTTAAAACGCATTGCCCCCATAGGCATATTTAAACACACAGATCAAGTTTCCTAACCTGATGCGCAGGCATTGCCTCAACCAACAGTTGTGTGCCAGACGACATGTTTAAATACTTGTCCAGGCGCCGTAAGATCTGGCATGAGTCTTCAGTGTCGTCGGACAGGAACTCAACCCTTCGGTTTGATTGTGTAGACTGTCCTGTGTCCAGTGTTTCTGTTGACAGTCATTAATCCATGCTAGTGCTGTGCCTTTTGTGAAAGTCATTATTTATGAATGTTAAAAAAAGAACTGTTTTATAAATGAAGTGATTTCAATAAACATTTTATTTGCACTGAAATCAAGTGTTTTATTTAAAAAAAAAGGGTTAAACCACGTTTCAGTTCAACTATGCATTTGGGCAACACTTCCCACAATTGTCAAACATTGTAAAAGGGGGGGGGGGAAGAGGATACCTAGTCAGTTGAACAACTGAAATGGGTCTTCCACATTTAACCCAACTAATCAGATGCGGTACGTTATGTGTTTCTCTCACTGCTTGCTCATCGTGAGATGTAGCAGCGACCAATAGTCACCCTACTACAGCCAGTATACTTCAGACACTTGCTACCAATACTATTCTTGACTCAACCTCCCATATGAAACCATGAAGGCTTGACTATCTGAACTGGTGGGAGTAAACATGGGAGGATATAAGAGTTCAGGCTATACCATTAGCATGTAACAGGAAGTAGAAGAGCAGATTAGTCAGCCGTTTGTGCAAGAGAATCAAACTTAAGATGGTCTACTATATTAAATGCAGCGATACAATTCCATCTCAATTAGATGCTAGCCTGGTTCCAGATCTGTTTGTGCTTTTGGCCTACTCTATTGTCATTGTATTCACATTGCAATTCCATAAGTAGTGGGTAAGAGACCTTGAACAGACTGGCACACGGGCTAATTAGATGGTCCACTTCAGACATTATGAACAACCACAGTTGAAGGGAGGAGATATTATGAAGTCATTGACACGGTTTTACGAGAGCAACCAGCTACTCAAAACAGCTATTAACATCTAAAGTTACCAATTTTAAATCACAAAACAGGGTTTTGTGAGATCTAACAAAGAAAAAAAATCTATGGTAAAGTACACAATGTTAAATGTAATTCCAAAACGCAATAACATTTTGCATTTCAGATGTTTAAGCAATCACAATTTAAAAATGTACACCTTTTAACAGTTATCTGATGACTCTTCTTTAAAAATTAAAAAAAAAAAAAAGTAAATTAACACAAATGACAAGACGGACAGATGGGCTGGATCTTGTCAACTTGGCAATAAAAGTACACAAGTCTCTAATTTAAGAATACATGTCGTTAAAAGGTCCACTTTTCAATGTCCAAAATTAGACTTCATTCAGGCCAAGACTTCTTCAACGGGGGGGGGGTATTTTTGGTTGACGACGAAGTACTTACCAGCTAATGAAAAGGCAACCAAAGCCAATCATTGTAGATGTGGCAACAAATAAAAGTCAATGAGGCTACAGTCAAAACGGGGGTCGTTGTCAAATGTATTTCACCCTTTCCCTGCAGAGTATCTCTCTAGGCCTGTGACCGCAGAGGAGGTGGGTGACTGACCATCCAAATAAATGGTGTAGCCAATCAAGAGGACAATGTGGGATATCTTCAAGGCATAGGGACAAATTATCGAGGGCTATGTGGGATATCTTCAGGGGGCATTCAGGAATGAACAGACCAGATATAACAACAGGGCTGTGGGGGGGGGGCAGAAAAATTCCAATTCCCACATCATGGGTACTTCTGGATCAATCAATGGTTACTTCCCTTGACCACCATTGGTTGGAAGATGCATCCACCCTCCGAGGTGGATGTGTCATGGTCACTTCCCCCCAGCCATGATTTTGAGGTATTGCAGTGCATTGTGGGCTGCACTGGCGCGGGCACCGTCCTGATTGGGTGCAAAGCCGTGGCACACTGTGATTGGCTGAGTGGATAGCTCTACCAGACACTGGCACAGACCGGTCAGACTGCGCTCCTCTGGCGAAATAAGGAAACACATTAGGTTCATACATCACAGCCTGGTCACATTCACACATCACAGCCTGGTCACATTCACACATCACAGCCTGGTCACATTCACACATCACAGCCTGGTCACATTCACACATCACAGCCTGGTCACATTCACACATCACAGCCTGGTCACATTCACACATCACAGCCTGGTCACATTCACACATCACAGCCTGGTCACATTCACACATCACAGCCTGGTCACATTCACACATCACAGCCTGGCCACATTCACACACACAGCTGGTTTAGGATCAGTTTACATATCATCAGCCTGGTCACATTCACATCATTTCACAGCCTGGAAAAATTATATTTCTTAGTTAAATTAATAATACATTCAGTATAAAACAGGAAATCAAAGTGGACCTGCACTCCCAGCCTGGTCCACATCCAGCCCACATTCCACATCACAGCCTGGTCACATTCACACATCAGACCTCCATGCCACATTCACACATCACAGCCTGGTCACATTCACACATCACAGCCTGGTCACATTCACACATCACAGCCTGGTCACATTCACATCCATGCCTGGTCACATTCACACATCACAGCCTGGTCACATTCACATCACAGCCTCACAGCCTGGTCACATTCACACATCACAGCCTGGTCACATTCCACCCACACACCTCCATGGTCACATTCACACCTCACAGCCTGGTCACATACACCTCCATGCCCACTGGTCCACATTTCCATGCCCATCACCTAGGTCACATTCCATCCATTTCACCCCCCACATCCATGCCCACTGGTTTAGGATCAGACCTCCATATTTATCCCTGTAAGACCTCCATTGCCCCCAGACCTTATAGCCCCCCAAATTACCTCCCAGCCCCCCCCCCACTCCCCTAGCCCACTATAGACCTCCTAGCCCCAATAATACACTCCCCTAGCCCACTCCCCCAGACCTCCTAGGCCCCAGACCTCCACTCCCCTAGCCCCCCCCCCAGACCTCCAAGCCCCCCTCCCCCCCCAGACCTCCAGCCCACTCCCCCAGACCTCCAGCCCCCCCACACCTCCATGCCCACTCGCCCCACACCTCCATGCCCACTCCTCCATGCCCACCCCCCAGACCTCCATGCCCAGACCTCCTAGCCCCCAGACCTCCCAGCCCCCCCCCCTAGCCCACTCCCCCACCCTCCTAGCCCCCAGACCTCCCAGCCCCCCTCCATGCCCACTCCCCCCAGACCTCCCAGGCCCCCATGCCTCCCCCAGCCCCCCCTCCCCCTAGCCCACTCCCCCCAGACCTCCTAGGCCCCAGACCTCCCAGCCCACTCCCCCCAGACCTCCTAGCCCCCCCCCCACTCCCCTAGCCCACTCCCCCAGACCTCCTAGCCCCCCCCACTCCCCTAGCCCACTCCCCCCAGACCTCCATACCCACTCCCCCAACCCCAGAAACCATGATCCACCTTTCCCACCTCCCCTAGCAACTAGGGTTTGCTCGTCAGTCACACCCCAGACCTCTTCCAGGCAACCAGAGAGAGAACCCTCCCCATACCACCCCTTCCCCATGTGACTATTTAGTATTGTTTGGGCTTTATGGATTGTTTATTTGTATGTGTGTGTGTGGGGCTTTAGCCAAGATAATTGTTTAGAGTCAAGTATATCAGTCCTTTCTGGAGCCCAGTAGCATTTTTGATCACAAAGAAAAATGTATATAGACAGTGATGTGATCGTAGATAAAACGCGCCTACCTCAAAACAGGAATCTGTATGTGAATTGGCCTCAGTGATGAGGGGATTTTATTTACCAATGTCGAGGTAGCTGACGTCAAAGCGCTGCTCCTCCGAGAGGTCGTGTAGCAGAGAGCAGAAGTCAGAGCTGGGCATGCCCAGAGGGTGGCTCCTTAGCTGCAGCATCTTCTCCCCAGCAGAGTTCCTCAGAGAGTCCCAGGTACAGCCCAGACCTTTACACTTCCCTGCCTCCACCCTGCCTCCACCCATGTTCTGACCACCAGAGGAGACAGTGGTACCATGATTCAGACACCTCACATTCATTTTAATAAAGCATTTCGCTATACCTTCAATATCTGGCTAAACATGTGTATTCGACCAACAATATTTTGATTTATTTATAAACAGGAAATTCTTAAGAACAGACACTTATTTGCAATGATGAACTGTCAGGAAGCGAGCACAGCAGCAATATTGTCTTAGAAAGGCCATCAACAGGTCGCTGTCTCACCATGATAAAAGTGTCATCCTCAGGCTCAGTCTCGTGGCTGCTCCTCAGGTCTACAGGAACATCGTGGATCCTGGACAACATCTTAGCTGCTGCATTGCGCTTGGCTAGTTTCTTCGATGTGCCACTGCCTGTGGGACAGAGGCTGGATGTTAGTACCAAGACACAGAATTGCTTCTTGTATCCCCTCAGTCACTCCATGGATTCTATTCCAGAACTAGCATGCCTGATTTCACTTCCTGGTTAGTTGACCAATTGAATCATGTTGCTACACAAGGACATACAATATTTTTATTTATTTATTTATAATGGTGTAATGTAAAAAAAAAAACTAAAACAAATCCATGACATTGAAAAGGGCAGAACCCAAGTTAGATTTACCAATTTCAACAAATCTCTCCACCCGGCACGTCATGGTGAACTCCTTGCGGTGGGCAGGTCCCGACTCCTGGGTCACGGTGTACTCTGGCAGACGCCAACCTTTCTGAACCACCAGCTCCTTTCAGTGAAACACACAAAGTCATGTATCCATAAAGTGGGAGATTCATTTACCTTTAAAATGTTTTGCTTCACAATTAACGCCATTATCCTCTGTAAAGGTAGGAGGGTTTGGGAAACGCGGTTCGAAGACTGACACAGTATACATCTATAGCCGGGCTCCTCCAACCCCGTTCCCGGAGAGCTACCCTCCTGTAGGTTTTCGCTCCAACCCCGTTCCCGGAGAGCTACCCCCTGTAGGTTTTCCCTCCAACCCCGTTCCCGGAGAGCTACCCCCCTGTAGGTTCCCCCTCCAACCCCGTTCCCGGAGAGCTACCCCCTGTAGGTTTTCGCTCCAACCCCGTTCCCGGAGAGCTACCCTCCTGTAGGTTTTCCCTCCAACCCCGTTCCCGGAGAGCTACCCTCCTGTAGGTTTTCCCTCCAACCCCGTTCCCGGAGAGCTACCCTCCTGTAGGTTTTCGCTCCAACCCCGAGCTACCCTCCTGTAGGTTTTCGCTCCAACCCCGTTCCCGGAGAGCTACCCTCCTGTAGGTTTTCGCTCCAACCCCGTTCCCGGAGAGCTACCCTCCTGTAGGTTTTCCCTCCAACCCCGTTCCCGGAGAGCTACCCTCGTAGGTTTACGCTCCAAACAAAGCTCTACAAATGTTTAAAATCAGTTTATCAACTAGCTATTAGAATCAGGTGTGCTCGATTAGAGTAAAAACCTACAGGAGGGTAGCTTTCCAGGAACAGGGTTGGAAAACCCTGATCTATACATAGTGTATTGAGAAAGTATTCAGACCCCTTAACTTTTCCACAGCAGTATTCTAAAATTGATTTACTTGTTTCCCCCCCCCCCCCCTCTCTTATCAATCTACACACAATATCCCATAATGACAAAGCCAAAACGGGTGTATAACATTAACTGATATCACATTTACATACAGTACCAGTCAAAAGTTGACAACTACTCATTCCAGGGTTTATTTTTTTACATTGTAGAATAATAGTGAAGACAAAACTGAAACATATGGAATCATGTAGTGTAAAAAAAATAAAAAGTTTATATGTTCCATATTGACTGACCTTCATGTCTTAAAGTAATTCACTGCCATTTCTCTTTGCTTATTTGAGCTGCTCTTGCCATAATATGGACTTGGTATTTTACCAAATAGGGCTCTTCTGTATACCACCCCCACCGTGTCACAACAATGACAGAAATTCCACAAATTATCAAGGCACACCTGTTAATTGAAATGCATTCCAGGTGACTACCTCATGAAGCTGGTTGAGAGAATGCCAAGTGTGTAAAGTTGTCATCAAGGCTAGGGAGTTTTTTCTAGCCACCGTGCTCCTGCACCTGCATTGCTTGCCGTTTGGGGTTTTAGGCTGGGTTTCTGTACAGCACTTTGATATATCAGCAGATGTACGAAGGGCTATTTAAATACATTTGATTTGATATCGACTTTGAATAAAATAAAATATTTTGATTTGTTTAACACTTTTTTAGGATACTACATGATTCCATATGGCATTTCATAGTTGTCTTCACTATTATGTGAAGACCATCTGCAATGTAGAAAATAGTAAATAAATAAAAACTCTGGAATGAGTAGGTTTGTCCAAACTTGACTGGTACTGTAAGTATTCAGACCCTTTACTCAGCACCTTTGGCAGCGATTCCAGCGTGAGTCTTCTTAGGTATGACACTACAAGCTCATACCTGTATTTGGGGAGTTTCTCCTATTTTTCTCTGCAGACCATCAAGCCATGTCCGGTTGGATGGGGAGCGTCGCTGCACTGCTATTTTCAGGTCTCTCAATATATTAGATCGGGTTCAAGTCTGGTCTCTGGCGGGGCAACAAGGACTTGTCCCGAAGCCAGTGCTGCGTTGTCTTGCTGTGTGCTTAAGGTCGTTGTCCCGTGAACCCTTTCCACAGTCTGAGGTCCCGAGCAAGTTGTCATCAAGGATCTCTGTACTTTACTCTGTTCATCTTTGCATCGATCCTGACCAGTCTCCCAGTCCCTGCCGCTGAAAAACATCCCCACAGCATGATGCTGCCACCACAATGCTTCACCGTAGGGATGGTGCCAGGTTTCCTTCATTCGTGACACTTGGCATTCAAGCCAAAGAGTTCAATCTCGGTTTCATCATGGTCTGAGAGTCCTTTAGGTGCCTTTTGGCAAACTACAAGATTGGTGAGTGCTGCAGAGATAGTTGTCCTTCTGGAAGGTTCTCCCATAGGAACTCTGGAGTTCTGTCAGAGTGACAATCAGGTTCTTGGTTACCTCCCTGACCAAGGCCCTTCTCCCCCGATTGCTCAGTTTGGCTGGGCGGCCAGCTCCAGGAAGAGTCTTGGTGGCTCCAAATTTCATCCATTTAAGAATGATGGAGGCCAGTGTGTTCTTGGGGACCTTCAACGCTGTAGACATTTTTTGGTACCCTTCCCCAGATCTGTGCCTCAACACAATCCTGTCTCTGAGCTCTACGGACAATGTCCTCGTGGCTTGGTTTTTGTTCTAACATGCACTGTCAACTGTTGGACCTTATATAGACAAGTGTGTCTTTCCAAATCATGTCCAATCAATTGAATTTACCACAGGTGGACTCCAATTAAGTTGTCGAAACATCAAGGATGATCAATGGAAACATGATGCACCTGAGAATTTTTTTGTCTCATAGCAAAAGGTCTGAATACTAAGGTATGTTTTTAGTTTTTTTTTGTATTCAATTTGCAAAACCCTTTAAAAAAAACAGTTTTCGCTTTATCATAATGGAGTAGTGTGTGTAGATTGAGGAAAAACATGAAGTCTTACTCAAATGGATAAAATTAACGTAACAATGTGAAACAAGTCAAGGGGTCTGAATACTTTTCGAATGCACTGTGTACATATGTACACATTAATAGCAATAAAGCTTATTGAACGGAGTTGAAAGGGGTTCAAAATGTAGTTCCCGAGAGGACCTGAGTTCATCTGTAAATGAACTCCGGATGCATCTCACCTGCAGAGCTCCCACAGGGTTGCATTCTGACTGCTGAGATGTGCCGCTACCTGAAGTCTTCATCTCTGACGGAGAACTAGGGAGGGAAAACAGCAGAGGAAAGACCTTATTTACCTCAGACTGACCAAGAGCACACGATCTATCAGAATTATAAAAATGGTTGGCAAGGAGGTTTTGCAACTTTACCAAAATAAGAGGCACTTGTCTACAGTGTTTTTGCGTCCTGGCTTCCAATAGATAGTCTCTCTACATTACTCTCGCCACATTAGCCATTGAAGCCAATTATCACTGTGTTCAACTACCCATTTTCTCTGGATTCAAACGTGTATAATCCACTCACCTGTCCCCATCCAAAGGCTCTTCCGCCCCAATAAACCCTTCTCCCAATCCCTCTCCCAGCACCACTGGTCCCCCTAGTCCTCCTTTCATCATCTTCAGGGCGGCCTCTGCTGCCTTGTGTTTGGCAGCCTTCTTGCTGGGCCCCTGGCCGGTGCAGCTGATCTCTCCCACGGACACGCGGAACGTAAAGTTGGGTTGGTGCGCCTGGCCCTCGGCCTTGAGCAGGTCATACACTGGGGTGTTACCTGGAACAAAAGGATTGGTAGTGTTGCAGCACAGACACTTGAGATCCTACCATGCTACTACCATAGAGATCCTATTAAATTACTAGAGGGGTTATGTCAAACCCCCGATCTCAGAATGCGGTGAAGATGGCAGCCATATTGGCAGCCATTTTGAATTCAGGCTGTAACATAATACTGTAACAAAATGTGGAATAAATCCAGGGTGTGAATATTTTGCCGGCACTAATTATAAATACAATTCATACAGGTTTTTATACCATTTCTGTACAAATAGCCTCAAATATATGTAAACAAACCATAAATGTCCATGTTTGTTTTTTCTTGGAAAGCTGTGAGTGCTATATGATACAATATCAGTACTTGTTGCATGTACAACTTGTCTGTCCTATCAGCAACTGATTTCAGCCAGCGTATGCTTGGCTGTGGATTGACTTGTTTGAATGGAATGTGGTTGCGGTTTATGCTAAAGGTTGCTAACAACAGCGCGGAGTTAGCAAGCTCGCTTAATCACAGCACAATCCTCTCGATGCTACTGTAGTGTCCCTCTTTTTTTTTTTGTTCGAACAAAAACATCTCAGCTTCCACAACTTCCCCAAAAGGATGAGACTTTAAGTGACAGCAATTAGAACAGACGAGCGCCCAGACTTCACTATTTTACATGGGAGCATCTTTAATCAATAGCCTGCATTTTAACCTGGCCAACATCTACTTAACACCAAAAGGCCATGCACATACTGAGACGGGGACCGTTCCCTGTCGGTTCTCCTGGAACTGGGGAGGGAGCCTGCATTCTTGGGTCTATCCCTTTGATAGAGACTGGGAACAGGAGGTGGATGTCTCAGCTATTCACAAGTGTTGGTCCCTCTGCACTGACTGCAGAGGCCCATGACTAAGCCCTCCTCTCCCTGGTGAGTAACGCGAACTTAGGTTTTCCAGATGGTTGGTGTTGTAGCTCAGCGTTGTAGTTCTGCAAACAGTTGCTATAGTTCAGGTATTACATTAGCTGTATCGAGCTAACTGGCTAGCCAGGTTGCATGTCTTTTCTCCCACTCTGCACTCCAACTTAAGCCCCTCCTTTGGCAGTACGTCCAACCGGCCTCACAACCTCAGACCGTGTGTAACGATGCCAGTCCAGGACCTCCACGTCCAGCTTCTTCACCTGCGGGATCGTCTGAGACCAGCCACCCAGACAGCTGATGGAACTGAGGAGCATTTCTCTTAAATAAAAGCTCTTGTGGGGAAAAAAACTCATTCTGATTGGCTGGGCCTGGCTCCGGTTCCCAATTGGGTGGGCCTAAGCAATCCAAGACCCACCCATGGACGTGCCCCTGCCCGGTAACGTGATATCCATAGATTAGGGCCTAATGTATTTATTTTAATTTACTGAACTTGTTGAAATTGTTCATCTATTTTTGTTGTTCAATATACAATCGATCATTATAAATAGGTGTGTTGAATGCTGTATTGGATGGAATCAAGGAACAAGCGCTTCAAGTCCAACAGTTTTTTTTTGTACACCTCCAGCTCCAAAACTCCTGTGCAGCCAATGAGGACTTCAGGTAGCCGGTTCCATTCAGAGAAGATCTTCATGGTGTTCTGGGAGTCTATTGCCCCCTCTGACCTCCAGGATGAATCTACTGGGCCAAGGCACAGAAGACTGGAATGGGAAGTGCAACACCAAGCCCCACCAGGAAGCTGCCACTCATTGACAAATGATTTCTGTAATGCTGTTGAGTAGCAACTGGGCTGCATAAGGTGTTGGCGGACATCTTCGGCGTGAGTGTCCCTTCAAAATGAACCACATAATAACCTGGACCAACTACCTGCATCTTGTCTCAGGCTCTGCGCCCATTTACATGCCATAGGATCAGTTCCAGGTGGACTGTCCAGAGGTCAGAGTTAACCTGGACTGCACAGATCTGAGATGTGCCTGATTGGGATTTTGCACCTCGTTGAGGCATCACTTCTGTATCCAAACTCTTTGCTGATCAGGAGATCACGAGTCTCTCAGGAATCTTCCAGCCTGGTCATGGATGCTGGATTCAGAGAGGATGCTGGATTCAGAGAGGATGCTGGATTCAGAGAGGATGCTGGATTCAGAGAGGATGCTGGATTCAGAGAGGATGCTGGATTCAGAGAGGATGCGGTCAGATGTGGGGGCATCACATCATTTCCCCCATTGAAGAGAGCAGCAACTCAGCTAACGTGGAAGGACAAGAGCGAAAGCAAATCAATTGCACGTCAGTATGCTAGTAGAGAGCACTGTATCTGGGACAAGATTATCCCACTCATTCTGGTAGGCTGTCAATCAACTGTGGAACAACTGCTGCTTATTGGTGAACTACCAGAGACCTCTGGATCTCAAGGGTGATCGGCCAGTGTGAAAACATGGTCAAGCACAAGACACAAATGATTTTAGTTCAATTAATTAGATCATGATAAATAACAGCTTTAAACCAGTGTACTTTTTTTTAATTATAAATTGATCTATTCACAAACAATATGAATTTGGGATCATTTTTATATGGAATATGTACTGATAAAGGGGTTATGAATAACATGGGTTTTTGGGATGTAGTGTTTGTTAAAGAGAACTTTATTTGAAGATTTTATTCAATAAATACATTTGACACGTTAAGTCATAAAATAAAATCACAATTACATCAGTAACTCACTCTAATTCAATGTCAATTACATCAAGTCATTTAGCAGATGCTTTTATCCAGAGCGACATACAGTAGTGACTGCATACATTGATACTTGTGTTCCCCCGTGGGGATCGAACCCACAACCCTGGCGTTACAAGGCGCTGCAGAAGGGCCATAAACTTTCTCATCATGGTTTGCCCCGAGATGGGGTGCATCTGGGTGCACAACAAAACCACAACATTTGACTGAGACATCAAATCGTTCTGGAGAACCTCTGGCTTAAGCTCAAGACCCCTTCACCTCGAAACATTCTCATGGCTAGGGCCTGGCTAGATGATACCCCACGCACGTGGCATGCCTCCCTAAACTGTCTAGCAATCACACGTGGTTTCCTCATTTCCTTCCATAGTTGACAGACAAGACTGCTCGACGGTGCCCTTCTCAATAGCAGATGACAATGCTGGTGACACCTTTAAGCTCTCCAAGTGGTAAAACTGAGTGCAAGTAGGGACAAAGTTTAAATTACTGTACAATTTACTTGATTTTACTGAGAGCTGGAGGAACACAGGAGCATCTGGGTGTTTTAGAATCTCTGGTGACAGTACTGACCCATGGAGCATTGGACCAAATCTAGAGTCACCCAGAGTAATTTCTTTGAGTCCATGCAGCACCGTGGCAACAGTAGGCTGTGGTCACATGCTCCTCAAACTTTGTTCAGCAGACACAGTAATGTCAAGAAGGGCCCCTGAAACACAGACAAGGGATGAGTGTCAACCAAGATTGTAAAACTTTAGTTCAAGCAATTTCAACACAAGTGAAAGCAACGTGAGCGTAATGGGGACGCCAACTTGTTTAAAAGACAGTTTAACTCACAGGGAATGCTTGGTAAAGAGTGGCTTTTATGCCACTCCTGCCCGATGTCCTTGGCTTCCTCAGAACCATTTCATCCCATGGGCTCTGGTCAAATCCCCTGGTAAAACATTTTTTTTTAATTTTTTTAATGCATTAAAAAGATTCAGGATGAATTTAACACTATGTGCAGTAATATGAGTTAACAAAAATGCTAAATGGGTGTTCTCTATGACAATATGAATAATCCACACATTCAAAACGCATCTGAGGCCTTGGCCAATGACACAACTACAGAGTCTCCGTGCAAGGCAATGGTGCTGACACGGTCTACAACCCCATTGTGGTGTAATGTGCAGTCTGGAAGAGTAGAGCCACCACATTGCACAAAGCGCCCTCAGCTCAACAAGGTAAGCCGTTTACAATGACAGGCTTCTTGGGTGCTTGCAATGTAATCTAAAATAACATGTGGGTGGGTGGGTCATACAATGTTTTTGATAATCTGCAGCAGCAAGATCATGTTTGCTTCTCATCAATTCTAACATTAAAAACATAACACTGACCAACTGTAATGAAAGTGGACTATACGACACGTTATGGTTGTCCAGCTTCAGATCAGTAACAAAGGAACTATGCCTACGGTGAACAGATACAGAGTTGGATTATTTTGAACAAAATACAGGCAAACTGCCCATCATCTCGTAACCTGCAGTGACTGGAGCTCCTCAGTCACATGTGACACCTTGCCCATACGACCACTGCCCCCTCCTGGTCTACCATATTTCACAATGCATATTCAGAAGAGCAGAGCATGTAAGAACGTTAGGTGACAAATATTAAAATTGATGTATGCAAGTAAGTTACCACTGCTACTGTTAACAAATAGATTACAGTGGCTGGTCAGATAACGTTAATAAGTTAGCTAGCTAACTAAGTCTGACAAATCGTATGTAACGTTAGGTAACTCATGATAGCACTAACCAATGATAGCACTAACCAATTTGGTAATGTCTTAGCTATCGTTAGCTAGCTATATATCTCAACTGGTCACTTCAAGTACTAACTTACCTTGATCGTTGAAGACATTCTTTGTGGAAGAACTTGGGTAAACTCCAATGTTTGAATTTCGCAGAAGACTACAGACAACCGGATATCGTCGCACACTTCTCGGCGTAGAAGGAAGTGGTCTTTCGGGGGCGTGAAAAATGCCTATTGACTCACTGTATTGTTTGAAAATTAATGTTGGCATCTTGGCAGTTCATTTCATTAAGTTAAGGAATTATTCCTCTGAAACTGACTGGCTAGCTAACAAAAAGTGCAGATAAATTCTTCAAATGCATTATTTACACTATCTTATTGCAGCACTGGTAAACTAGGGTTGACCAACTCTGACCAAAATGTCTGACCTTTATCCCATCATAAGACTGGCCATGTCCATATTCTAGTACTCAAATTCAGAATTCTATGGCTTCTACAGTATAAAATATATATTTGACTAGTGACCAGCAGGTACCTGTATTCTTTATTTTACTAGGCAAGTCAGTTAAGAACAAATTCTTATTTTCAATGACGGTCTAGGAACAGTGGGTTAACTGCCTTGTTCAGGGGCAGAACGACAGATTTTGTACCTTGTCAGCTCGGGGATTTGAACTTGCAACCTTTCGGTTACTAGTCCAATGCTCTAACCACTAGGCTACACTGCCCCCCCTTTGCAGTGTGTTAATTCTACTAAATAAGCAGATGATAAACCAGTCCATTTGGTATAGTTGTAGCTAGCTAGCTAGCTAAGACAGAACAGAATGAAACCTTACCTAGACTCTGAGACAGAAGAGGAAGCATTCCTAGACCATCTCTGCCTTACCTATCCGCGTTCCATACTCCTGTAGCAGACTGATGGGTGTCTTGCCGGGGTTCACAGCCAGCATTTGCTCAATACTGAGGACAAAAAGATGGGAGAGATTATATTGTCATTCAGCAGTTCAGAGGAACGATATGTTGTTTCTCTCCGAGGAACTATGACATGAAGTGATTAACAGGCAGGTAGACAGACAATTGTTGTCTAGTTGGGAGGTTTGTTAGCCAACAGATCCAACCCACTTGCAGCTGCACGAGGGTCAAACAGCATTCTTGCATGTAATTAAGACATTTTGAAGCTGGCATGAGATATGGCTCAGGAAAGCAATTATTAAAATGCTTGACATTGAATGGTAAATTAATCTATCGGTTTACTTTGCTACACAATTTGTGCATGGAGGACACTTAGTTAGCTAAACTAGGTGAGATTCTGGACCGCCTAACTAGCTACATATGGTAGCTAGCTATCGCTACACGCTTACCTGGAGCACCCAGAGTTTTTCTTGCAACTGCCCGGTGTTGTCTCGTCATTCATTCCCTATCGACAGAGATGAAGCCAATGATTGCAAATCCCCCCCCACAAATACTGACACTTGATTTCATGAGCTGTTTTCCAAGTCAGTGGAGGCAGCGACATGTGAAGAGACACCTCGCTCTCCCAGTCCCACCAGAAAACAGCTTCTGTTTGGCGAATTTTTATGACGTCGTCAATACGCACCGGGAATCGTTTCAATCTCGACAGTTCATTGGTCCGCTAGAGACCTACGATCCGCTCGTTTTACACGGCGGCGTGTCCCGTTTCGGGGTAATGCAATTTTACTCATATTACATTTACCTCAAGGGGGCAGCAGACTGATTAAAACATTTTTTAATGAACTTTAAGGCCGAGGACGAGTGTTTTGCGGCCCCAGTCCTTTGGGGCCTCAGGGGCTCCTGGTTTCAACTTTGGCTCTCACTCCTCCTCCTCATCCCACAACATGGAATGGAAGTGATGATGATTGAGATACATATTTGCTAACTGAGTGAACTAAAGAAAGGAAGGATATTTTTTTTAAAACTTGAATTTAGTCAAACTAACCACCATATAAAAAAAGACACGTGACACTAGACTTTAGTTTCACAATACAAAGCCGTAATCTATCAGTCTTTCTCTTGGTTGGTTTGAGTCAGTTGAATGTCATGAGAACCCCTTTCACACCCTTTCATTCTTCATTCTCTCTCCTTTCTGATAATATTTGGATATTATTGTGAACAAGTATTGGATCCTCTTATGGATATTCAAAATTCTACTTTGTTACACAAGGGTCGGTGCTCAGCCCTCCAACTCAATCATCAAGTTTGCAGACGACACAATAGTGGTAGGCCTGATTACCAACAATGACGAGACGGCCTACAGGGAGGAGGTGAGGGCCTTGGCGGAGTGGTGCCTGGAAAATAACCTCTCCCTCAACATCAACAAAGCGAAGGAGGTGATCGTGGACTTCAGGAGACAGCAGAGGGAGCCACGCCCCTATCCACATCGACGGGACCACAGTGGAGAAGGTGAAAAGCTTCAAGTTCCTCAGCGTACACATCACTGATGATCTGAAATAGCCTACCCACACAAACAGTGTAGTGAAGAAGGCACAACAGCACCTCTTCAACCTCAGGAGGCTCAAAAATTTGGCTTGGCCCCTAAGACCCTCACAGATGCACTATTGAGAGCATCCTGTCGGGCTGTATCGCCGCCTGGTACGGCAACTGCCCCGTCTGCAACCGCATGGCTCTCCAGAGGGTGGTGAGGTCACACTGCCTGCCCTCCAGCCGAGCCACGGCCTGTTCACCCGGCTATCAAGAAGGCGAGGTCAGTGCAGGTACATCAAAGCTGGGACCGAGAGACACTGAAAAACAGCTTCTATCTTACGACCACCAGACTGTTAAATAGTCATCACCAGGCAGCCTCCACCCAGTTCCCTGCCCTGAACTTAGTCACTGTCACTAGCTGGCTACCACCCAGTTAATCAACGCTGCACCTTAGAGGCTGTTGTCCTATGTACATAGTCATGGAACACTGGTCACTTTAATAATGGAACACTAGTCACTTTAATAATGGAACACTAGTCACTTTAATAATGTTTACATAGTTTTATTTTTATTTTACCTTTATTTAACTAGGCAAGTCAGTTAAAGAACAAATTCTTATTATCAATGACATTCTAGGTACAGTGTGTTAACTGCCTGTTCAGGGGCAGAACAACAGATTTGTACCTTGTCAGCTCAGGGATTTGAACTTGCAACCTTCTGGTTACTAGTCCAACACTCTAACCACTAGGCTACCCCATAGTGATTTATCCATTTCATATATATATACAGTATTCTAGTCAAAGCCCACCCTATTCAACTATTACTGTACTGTTAATCTATCCTACGTAGACTACAGAAATACTACACATATATGCTGAACAAAAATATAAACGCAACACGTAAAGTGCTGGTCCCATGATTCATGAGCTGAAATAAAAGATCCCAGAAGGTTGAATTCATTTAAATGGACTGATTTCCATATATTAACTGTAACTTAGCAAAATGTTGCATTTATATTTTTGTTCAATATATATATATATATATTTATATTTATACTCCAACATTGCTCTTCCTAATATTATATTCCTTAATTACATTATTTTATTTTTTAGATGTGTGTGTATTATTGTGAATTGTTAGATACTACTGCATTGTTGGAGCTATGAACACAAGCATTACGCTACACTCACAATAACATCTGCTAAATATGTGTATGCGACCAATAACATTTGATTTGATTTGATTGATACGTTGTGTACAGCTGTACAGCTGTGTATGTGTCTAGGTTTTTTTTGCCTTGGCTGTGTGTGTACTGTAGTGGTATTTTGTAGTGGGTTGTAGTAGTGTTGGGTGTATGTTATTATAAATATTTAGAGGGTGGGTTGTAAAGTCTGGTCTGTCCCTGTATATAATCCCCTGCAGTAAAGTGGGGGGGTGGTGGTGGGGGGGATGGCATCAGCAGTGGTCTCCCATGGAGTAATAGGTGTGAGTGAGGATGTCACCACAGCCCAGCCCAGCCCAGCCAAGCCCTGCCCCAGCCCAGGCAGAGAGCACCACAGACAGACGAGGGGAGGGGGAGGGGGAATTGGAAACATATGGATGGGCCTGAGTGCTGTCTGCTCTTTCCTGGCCCCTCCTCCTCTGTCTGGTCCTTGGTCTCTCATTCCTTCTCCAGTCCAGACAGTGGCTGAATGTACCTCATATGTCCAGTCTACGTATACAGTACCTTGGTAGAATCAATTTGTTTTCCTCTGCACTCACATCCAGACCCAGGGACACAACAGAAGCATTAGGGGCCACTGAGCGTTACAATTCGCTGTATGAATGTCTCACAGACACACATCCAGCTGTTTCCTTCCTCCGTGCACCCCGGTTGGACTGCGAGGTAGCAACACCATTTCATTTCTTCCTCCACACTCACATCCAGGCACACTAAGACAAGACAAGGTCCTCCCTGTCTCCATGTTGTTTTGTTATTCTTTAACTTCTTATGACCCAACTGTAGGAAGCTCTAGGAATATCTTCTTTAGTAACAGCATGACGACCAAAACCCAACACTACCCACCCCACCACTGCCACTCCAAGGATAACATCAAAATACTCGCCACATCGCTATTGCAGAAAACATGAAGTGACAAGAAAGCCCTTTCAAAGTTTCACATTAAAACAATTACCGGGGAAAGAACTGGGAATATTTCTGTGCTCGTGTGTCTGGAGTGTGTGTTTGATTCTGCATGTATAAGATGTGTGTGTGTGTGTGTGTGTGTGTGTGTGTGTGTGTGTGTGTGTGTGTGTGTGTGTGTGTGTGTGTGTGTGTGTGCAAAGTAAGTAAGGGAGTATGTATGATCAGTGTGGTGATGGTGGTGGTGGGTTGGAGGGGGTCCGACACAGAGAGACAGACGCCAGGCTGGGTTTGGAACAGATCCTGTTGAGGGACTGTGGCTGACGGAGTGTGGAGGGACTGGCGAGGAGGAGAAGGGATGGTAGGTTAGGGAGGAGTGATGCCGGGAGTGGGGCGGACAGACGGACGGAAGGGGAGGTTGGGGGAGTGGGGTGGGGTGGGGGCTAATTAACTAGTGCTAGGGTGACTTGGAGTCCCAGTGACTTGGAGTCCCAGTGGTTTGGAGTCCCAGTGGTTTGAAGTCCCAATGGTTTGGAGTCCCAGTGGTTTGGAGTCCCAGTGGTTTGGAGTCCCAGTGGTTTGAAGTCCCAGTGGTTTAGAGTCCCAGTGGTTTGAAGTCCCAGTGTTTTGGAGTCCCAGTGGTTTAGAGCCTCAGTGGTTTGTAGTCCCATTAGTTTTATATTCCAGTGGTTTGGAGTCAGTGGTTTGGAGTCCTCGTGGTTTGAAGTCCCAGTGGTTTGGAGTCCCAGTGGTTTGGAGTCCCAGTGGTTTGGAGTCCCAGTGGTTTGAAATCCCAGTGGTTTGTAGTCCCAGTAGTTTTAAGTCCCAGTGGTTTGGAGTCAGTG
Organism: Oncorhynchus masou masou; assembly: GCF_036934945.1. Taxonomy (NCBI): domain Eukaryota; kingdom Metazoa; phylum Chordata; class Actinopteri; order Salmoniformes; family Salmonidae; genus Oncorhynchus; species Oncorhynchus masou. The sequence continues at coordinate 83,760,456 of NC_088216.1, forward strand.
GTTTGGAGTCCCAGTGGTTTGGAGTCCCAGTGATTTGGTGTCCCAGTGGTTTGGAGTCCCAGTGGTTTGGAGTCCCAGTGGTTTGAAGTCCCAGTGGTTTAGAGTCCCAGTGGTTTGAAGTCCCAGTGGTTTGGAGTCCCAGTGGTTTGGAGCCTCAGTGGTTTGTAGTCCCATTAGTTTTATATTCCAGTGGTTTGGAGTCAGTGGTTTGGAGTCTCCGTGGTTTGAAGTCCCAGTGGTTTGGAGTCCCAGTGGTTTGGAGTCCCAGTGGTTTGGAGTCCCAGTGGTTTGAAATCCCAGTGGTTTGTAGTCCCAGTAGTTTTAAGTCCCAGTGGTTTGGAGTCAGTGGTTTGGAGTCCCAGGGGTTTTGAGTCCCAGTGATTTGGAGTCCCAGTGGTTTGGAGTCCCAGTGGTTTAGAGTCCCAGTGGTTTGAAGTCCCAGTGGTTTGGAGTCAGTGATTTGGAGTCCCAGTGATTTGGAGTCCCAGTGGTTTGAAATCCCAGTGGTTTGGAGTCTCAGTGGTTTGCATTCAACCACATGCTGCTTTTGATGAGGGCTGAATCCTCAAGCTCAATCAGTCTCACATGAAGCCAACTGAGAGAGAGTGGGGGATAGAAAAGGAGTGGAATGAAGAGAGAAGGAGTGGGAAGAGGAGTGAAGGAGTGAGGAGGGGAGTGAAGAGATGGGAAGTGGAGTGAAGGTGTGGGGAGGGGAGTGAAGGGGCAGGGAGAGGAGTGAAGGAGTAGGGAGGGGAGTGAAGGGGTGGGGAGAGGAGTGAAGGGGTGGGGAGAGGAGTGAAGGGGTGGGGAAAGGAGGGGGGTGGGGAAGGGGGTGGAGAGAGGGAGTGAAGGGATGAAGGGGTGGGGAGAGGAGTGAAGGGGTGGGGAGAGGAGTGAAGGGGTGGGGAGAGGAGTGAAGGGGTGGGAGGGGAGTGAAGGGGTGGGAGGGGAGTGAAGGGGTGGGGAGAGAAGTGAATGGGTGGGGAGAGGAGTGAAGGGGTGGAGAGAGGAGTGAAGGGGTGGGGAGAGGAGTGAAGGGGTGGGGAGAGGAGTGAAGGGGTGAGGAGAGGAGTGAAGGGGTGGGAAGAGGAGTGAAGGGGTGGGGAGAGGAGTGAAGGGGTGGGGAGAGGAGTGAAGGGGTGGGGTGGGGAGAGGAGTGAAGGGGTGGGAGGGGAGTGAAGGGGTGGGAGGGGAGTGAAGGGGCTGGAGGGGAGTGAAGGGGTGGGGAGAGGAGTGAAGGGATGGGGTGGGGAGAGGAGTGAAGGGGTGGGGAGAGGAGTGAAGGGGTGGGTAGAGGAGTGAAGTGGTGTGGAGAGGAGTGAAGGGATGGGGTGGGGAGAGGAGTGAAGGGAAAGGGATAGGAGGAGAAGAGAGAAATGGGGAGGAAGTCCCAGTGGTTATACGATTTATAGGAATGAAATGACAGCCTTGGAAGAATAACTGTGTCATTATGAAACAAAATCCAGAATATCACTTCACCTCTCAATACAGTCTCAATACAGTCTTAAAGCAGTCTCAGTAAAGTCTCAATACAGTCTCAGTAAAGTTTCAATACAGTCTCAGTACAGTCTCAGTAAAGTCTCAATATAGTCTCAGTACAGTCTCTGTAATGTCTCAGTAAAGTCTCAATACAGTCTTAAAGCAGTCTCAGTACAGTCTCAGTAAAGTCTCAATACAGTCTTAAAGCAGTCTCAGTAAAGTCCCTAACAGTCTCAGTAAAGTCTCAGTAAAATCTCAATACAGTCTCAATACAGTCTCAATACAGTCTTAAAGCAGTCTCAATACAGTCTCAGTAAAGTATCAGTAAAGTCTCAGTACAGTCTCAGTAATGTCTCAGTAAAGTCTCAATACAGTCTCAAAACAGTCTCAATACAGTCTCAGTACAGTCTCAGTACAGTCTCAATACAGTCTCAGTACAGTCTCAATACAGTCTCAGTAAAGTCTCAATACAGTCTCAAAACAGTCTCAATACAGTCTCAGTAAAGTCTCAATACAGTCTCAAAACAGTCTCAATACAGTCTCAGTAAAGTCTCAATATAGTCTCTATACAGTCTCAGAACAGTCTCAATACAGTCTCAGTACAGTCTCAATACAGTCTCAAAACAGTCTCAATACAGTCTCAATACAGTCTCAAAATAGTCTCAATACAGTCTCAATACAGTCTCAGTACAGTCTCAATACAGTCTCAGTACAGTCTCAATACAGTCTCAATACAGTCTCAATACAGCCTCAATACAGTCTCAGTAAAGTCTCAATATAGTCTCAATACAGTCTCAGAACAGTCTCAATACAGTCTCAGTACAGTCTCAATACAGTCTCAAAACAGTCTCAATCCAGTACTGTTCGCTGTACAAAACTGTTTACATAATTATCATATTTGACAGTATGTTTGTCTCAGGGTAAGGCTGAAGGAGCGCTGTATGTGTACTGTAGCTGTGTGACTATGCATATCTTTGCATGTCAGAGTGTACATACAGTATATAGTAATTGTACTGTGTGCGTGTGTGTGTGTGATCGTGTGGCATGGCGTCATGGTGCTGGTTGAATGTGGCACCCATTAGTGGTTCTCCTGAAGAGCTCACAGACACACACGCACACACACGCACACACACACGCACACACACACACACACACACACACACGCACACACACACACACACATACGCACACACACACGCACGCACGCACACACACACACACACACACACACACACACACACACACACACACACCCTTGCAGGACGAAAGCAACTCAATATATTTCCCCCGTCACAGTCCCGAGTGGCAGGAGTCTCAGCACCCTCTTCATTCTCTCTTCATTTCTTTATTTAAAGTTACGTTCTGTAGAAAGTGATTCATTGCTCTTCTCGTTAAGGGCATAATTCGTACGCATTTAATTAAATCAAAACATCTCCCTGCTTCCCCTCTCAACTGTGTACACTCTTAGATTTAGGTGTGACTCAAGGAACCCTGGAGTTCTTCAAGGAAACATTGCAGTCAATAGGTTAATATTTGCACCTTTGGTTAGTTGAAGGGTTAACGGAGAAACCTTTAATGTTTCAATGTAGCAAAGGCATCCTGGAGGAACCACTTTGCTGGCACGTGCAGAGCTCTTTGAATTAATTTAGCTGTTGGATTTGTTGCGCTGCCAGACTCAGACGAAGATGAAAATATGTGGTTTTTGGGATAGCTAGCGACCTGTAAACAAATAGCCATTCCTATATGAGTACCATTTTACCAGCCAGGTTTAATTCTGAAAAGTTTTTTATGATGATAATGACGTTTGTTTATGATGATAATTATTAGGTGTTGGCTTAGGTCGCTAGCCAGCTACAGAATCTTCAACCTACTGTAGCCTACACTCTTAAAAATGCTTGGTTGTTTGATTGACCAAAGTACTGGGTTGTTTGATTGACCAAAGTGCTGGGTTGCAGGCATCGGGTCACTTAGTTTAGTTGTTTTCTTTAAAAAGAGCCAGGTTGGGTTGATGCTGGGTTATTAAAATATGACCCAGTGGGTCCGATCTGAGGACTGGGGGCGTGGCTTAGTAGATACATGGCTTTCAGATAATTAACTTTGACCATCGTGAGAGTAAATTACATTCCTGTTAATCTGTTTTGTAGTGTATTGTCATCTCATGTTAAGGTTGAACAGTGACCGTTTTGTAGTGTATTGTCATCTCATGTTAAAGTTGAACAGTGACCGTTTTGTAGTGTATTGTCATCTCATGTTAAAGTTTAACAGTGACCGTTTTGTAGTGTATTGTCATCTCATGTTAAAGTTGAACAGTGACCGTTTTGTAGTGTATTGTCATCTCATGTTAAAGTTGAACAGTGACCGTTTTGTAGTGTATTGTCATCTCATGTTAAAGTTGAACAGTGACCGTTTTGTAGTGTATTGTCATCTCATGTTAAAGTTGAACAGTGACCGTTTTGTCATCTCATGTTAAAGTTGAACAGTGACCGTTTTGTAGTGTATTGTCATCTCATGTTAAAGTTGAACAGTGACCGTTTTGTAGTGTATTGTCATCTCATCTCATGTTAAAGTTGAACAGTGACCGTTTTGTAGTGTATTGTCATCTCATGTTAAAGTTGAACAGTGACTGTTTTGTAGTGTATTGTCATCTCATGTTAAAGTTGAACAGTGACCGTTTTGTAGTGTATTGTCATCTCATGTTAAAGTTGAACAGTGACTGTTTTGTAGTGTATTGTCATCTCATGTTAAAGTTGAACAGTGACCGTTTTGTAGTGTATTGTCATCTCATGTTAAAGTTGAACAGTGACTGTTTTGTAGTGTATTGTCATCTCATGTTAATTGGTTGAACAGTGACCGTTTTGTAGTGTATTGTCATCTCATGTTAAAGTTGAACAGTGACCGTTTTGTAGTGTATTGTCATCTCATGTTAAAGTTGAACAGTGACTGTTTTGTAGTGTATTGTCATCTCATGTTAAAGTTGAACAGTGACCTTTTGTAGTGTATTGTCATCTCATGTTAAAGTTGAACAGTGACCGTTTTGTAGTGTATTGTCATCTCATGTTAAAGTTGAACAGTGACCGTTTGTAGTGTTTTGTAGTGTATTGTCATCTCATGTTAAGGTTGAACAGTGACCGTTTTGTAGTGTATTGTCATCTCATGTTAAAACAGTTGAACAGTGACCGTTTTGTAGTGTATTGTCATCTCATGTTAAAGTTGAACAGTGACTGTTTTGTAGTGTATTGTCATCTCATGTTAAAGTTGAACAGTGACCTTTTGTAGTGTATTGTCATCTCATGTTAAAGTTGAACAGTGACCGTTTTGTAGTGTATTGTCATCTCATGTTAAAGTTGAACAGTGACTGTTTTGTAGTGTATTGTCATCTCATGTTAAAGTTGAACAGTGACCGTTTTGTAGTGTATTGTCATCTCATGTTAAAGTTGAACAGTGACCGTTTTGTAGTGTATTGTCATCTCATGTTAAAGTTGAACAGTGACTGTTTTGTAGTGTATTGTCATCTCATGTTAAAGTTGAACAGTGACCGTTTTGTAGTGTATTGTCATCTCATGTTAAAGTTGAACAGTGACCGTTTTGTAGTGTATTGTCATCTCATGTTAAGGTTGAACAGTGACTGTTTTGTAGTGTATTGTCATCTCATGTTAAAGTTGAACAGTGACCGTTTTGTAGTGTATTGTCATCTCATGTTAAAGTTGAACAGTGACCGTTTTGTAGTGTATTGTCATCTCATGTTAAAGTTGAACAGTGACCGTTTTGTAGTGTATTGTCATCTCATGTTAAGGTTGAACAGTTTTAATTTGTAGTGTACAAACTTAATGTGATGAACAAAACAGTATCAATCTTCAACCAAAACAAGCATTTCGCTATACACAAGCATTTTGCTACACTCGCATTAACATCTGCTAACCATGTGTATGTGACAAATAAAATTTGATTTGATTTGATTTGAACAGGAATGACATTTACTCTCAAGTGTGGCCAAAACTATCTGAAAGTCAAACCCTCCAATCTTCTAATAGGCTGCTGCCACTACATTACATTATGAAAAAGGTTGAATCCCTCCAATCACAAACAAGGTTCCTGTTTGAACCTTTACACAGGCAGCCCAATATCAACGTATAAATGTCAATCTGTGAAGGTTTTGCACAGAAAAATGCATCATATCACAGGGGTTCCCCCACAGGGATTTCCCCACATTGGCAATCTGAACCCTAAAAGGTTCTTTGAGGCTCCTTTACTTCTAAGAGTGTAGGGTCTCTGTAAGTCTACAGCCTCCTGTAAGTCTACTGCCTCTTGTAAGTCTACAGCCTCCTGCAAGCCTACAGCCTCCTGTAAGTCTACAGACTCCTGTAAGTCTACAGACTCCTGTAAGTCTACAGACTCCTGTAAGTCTACTGCCTCCTGTAAGTCTACAGACTCCTGTAAGTCTACTGCCTTCTGTAAGCCTACAGCCTCTTGTAAGTCTACAGCCTCCTGTAAGCCTACAGCCTCCTGTAAGTCTACAGCCTCCTGTAAGTCTACAGCCTCCTGTAAGTCTAGAGCCTCCTGTAAGTCTACTGCCTCCTGTAAGTCTAGAGCCTCCTGTAAGTCTACAGACTCCTGTAAGTCTAGAGCCTCCTGTAATCCTACCACCTCCTGCAAGCCATATGAAGAGTTTAATTCCAAAATGCTATATATCCATTTTCAAAATTGTTGGTAAATTTATTTTTATTGTTTAAAACCTTCTATATGTAAAGTCCTCTGTTTTGGGGACCTGTGTGGTTCTGGTATTGGTTCTGACTGCCATATTCACTTATGTATGGGCACCATTAATGGAAATGGCTTGCATTGAGAGGTAGCCCTGATTCTCACGGACACAGGAGTATGTCTCTTCTGCCTGTGTGAAGCAGGACGTGAAATCTGACACCACTTGAAGCTGGGATGTCCCTCCTACCATTTCATTCGCTCTACCGACTGTTCATCAATTCCTGGCTAAACCCTACAGCCACTAACATGTCACGCCTTGGTCTTAGTATTTAGTATTTAGTATTTAGTATTTAGTATTTTAGGATCCGCCAGTCAGCCAGACTCTTCCAGATCTGCCAGTCTTCCAGATCTGCCAGTCAGCCAGACTCTTCCAGATCTGCCAGTCAGCCAGACTCTTCCAGATCTGCCAGTCAGCCAGACACTTCCAGATCTGCCAGTCAGCCAGACTCTTGCAGATCTGCCAGTCAACCAGACTCTTCCAGATCTGCCAGTCAGCCAGACTCTTCCAGATCTGCCAGTCAGCCAGACTCTTCCAGATCTGCCAGTCAGCCAGACTCTTCCAGATCTGCCAGTCAACCAGACTCTTCCAGATCTGCCAGTCAGCCAGACACTTCCAGATCTGCCAGTCAGCCAGACTCTTGCAGATCTGCCAGTCAACCAGACTCTTCCAGATCTGCCAGTCAGCCAGACTCTTCCAGATCTGCCAGTCAGCCAGACTCTTCCAGATCTGCCAGTCAACCAGACTCTTCCAGATCTGCCAGTCAGCCAGACACTTCCAGATCTGCCAGTCAGCCAGACTCTTGCAGATCTGCCAGTCAACCAGACTCTTCCAGATCTGCCAGTCAGCCAGACTCTTCCAGATCTGCCAGTCAGCCAGACTCTTCCAGATCTGCCAGTCAGCCAGACTCTTCCAGATCTGCCAGTCAGCCAGACTCTTCCGGATCTGCCAGTCAGCCAGACTCTGCCAGTCAGCCAGACTCTTCCAGATCTGCCAGTCAACCAGACTCTTCCAGATCTGCCAGTCAACCAGAATCTTCCAGATCTGCTAGTCAACCAGACTCTTCCAGATCTGCTAGTCAACCAGACTCTTCCAGATCTGCTAGTCAACCAGACTTTTCCAGATCCGCCAGTCAGCCAGGATCTTCCAGATCTGCTAGTCAACCAGACTCTTCCAGATCTGCTAGTCAACCAGACTCTTCCAGATCTGCTAGTCAACCAGACTCTTCCAGATCCGCCAGTCAGCCAGGATCTGCCAGAACTGCCAGCCAGCCAGGATCTGCCGGATTCAACTGCCTGGCTGGGCTTCCTCTCAGTGCTGGGCTGCCCCTCAGTCACGAGCTACTCCTCAGTTCAGTGGGGTTCTGGGTGAGGACTATTAGGCCATGGTCGGCGGCGAGGGTGGATTATCCCAGGACGCGAAGGGGAGGAACTATGACATTTATGGAGTGGGGTCCACGTCCCAAGCCGGAACCGCCACCATGGACAGACACCAACCCGGACCCTCCCTATGGTTTTGAGGTGCGTCCGGGAGTCCGCACCTTAGGGGGGGTTCTGTCACGCCTTGGTCTTAGTATTTTGTGTTTTAGTTAATTAGTTGGTCAGGCCAGGGTGTGGCATGGGTTTATGTTATTGTGTTGTCGTATTGTTTTTTTTGTAGGCATTGGGATTGTGGTTGATTAGGGGTGTGTTTAGTTTAGGTTTGGCTGCCTGAGGCGGTTCTCAATCAGAGTCAGGTGATTCTTGTTGTCTCTGATGGGGAACCGTATTTAGGTAGCCTGGGTTTCACTGTGTATTTCGTGGGTGATTGTTCCTGTCTCTGTGTAGTGTTCACCAGATAGGCTGTAATAGGTTTCACGTTCCGTTTGTTGTTTTTATTTATTAGCTATTTCATGTATCGTTCCGTTTTTTCTTCATTAAAGCCATGAGTAACCACCACGCTGCATTTCGGTTCGACTCTCATTCAACAAACGAAGAACGCCGTTACATAACAATCCGTAACGCAGCAGGAGAGAGTAGGAGCACATTCTCTGTAGCACATTCAGAGATCGATTTATAGCCAGTAATCTAAAATAATTAATAGATTTTAAACAAAAAAACATGTCTGTTTATACTGTGTACTTGAGCTTGGGTCCTCAAAAGTGACTACATCTCAGCAATTTATAACTACTTTTTTAACAGAAAGGTGAAATAGGATCCTTTCTTGGGGCATGCAACATTACTAGTTATTGTTTATGGCCCTCTCATGATAAATACTTTCTTTTGGGGATTATGTAGATTACATTTTGGATTACATTTAAAAGGTTAAAGAAATTATGAAAGAGATTGGTGTGTTTTTTTTCCATATCTAATCATGGCATGGGGTTGTTCAATGACAGACATGCATTTATTTAAAATCTATCACTTGATGGTTTCATTTCAGAGAGAAAAATAATCATGCTTTCCCCCCCCCCCCCAACATGCTATATATTCACCTCACTGCTGGGTTTTACACAGTCTAATGTATCAAATAACAACCTTTTTGTTACTAAAGTAATTTAGCAGATGCTCTTATCAAGAGCGATTTACTACATGAAGTGTATTAACTCGGTGAGACAACCACACAGGAAAATATGAAAGGACATCAACATTTCATTCCAGAAATACAGCTGGAAATACAGCTGGATATACAGCTGGATATACAGATGGAAATACAGCTGGAAATACAGCTGGATATACAGCTGGAAATACAGCTGGAAATACAGTTGGAAATACAGCTGGAAATACAGCTGGAAATACAGCTAGAAATACAGCTGGAAATACAGCTGGAAATACAGCTGGATATACAGCTGGAAATACAGCTGGAAATACATCTGGAAATACAGCTGGATATACAGCTGGATATACAGCTGGAAATACAGCTGGATATACAGCTGGATATACAGCTGGAAATACAGCTGGAAATACAGCTGGAAATACAGCTGGATATACAGTTGGAAATACAGCTGGATATACAGCTGGATATACAGCTGGATATACAGCTGGATATACAGCTGGATATACAGCTGGAAATACAGCTGGATATACAGCTGGAAATACAGCTGGATATACAGCTGGAAATACAGCTGGAAATACAGCTGGATATACAGCTGGAAATACAGCTGGATATACAGCTGGAAATACAGCTGCCCTAAAAAAGTATTTGCCTATTTTCAGATTTGTTTTTCTTTTAAACTGAATGTTATCAGATCTTCAACCAAAACCTAATTTCAGATAAAGGGAACATGAGTTTACAAATAAGAAATCTAATTTATTTGACTTTATTTTACTTATTTCATAAACAAAGTTATGCAACACCCAATGCCCCTGTGTGAAAAAAGTGATTGTCCCCTGACACTCAATAACTGGTTGTGCCTCCTTCAGCTGCAACGACTCCAACCAAACACTTCCTGTAGTTGTTGATCAGTCCCCCTTCAGCTGCAACGACTCCAACCAAACACTTCCTGTAGTTGTTGATCAGTCCCCCTTCAGCTGCAACGACTCCAACCAAACACTTCCTGTAGTTGTTGATCAGTCCACCTATAACTGCAATGACTCCAACCAAACACTTCCTGTAGTTGTTGATCAGTCCACCTTCAGCTGCAACGACTCCAACCAAACACTTCCTGTAGTTGTTGATCAGTCCACCTTCAGCTGCAACGACTCCAACCAAACACTTCCTGTAGTTGTTGATCAGTCCACCTTCAGCTGCAACGACTCCAACCAAACACTTCCTGTAGTTGTTGATCAGTCCACCTTCAGCTGCAACGACTCCAACCAAACACTTCCTGTAGTTGTTGATCAGTCCACCTTCAGCTGCAACGACTCCAACCAAACACTTCCTGTAGTTGTTGATCAGTCTCTCACGTCGCTGTGGAGGAATTCTGTCCCACTCTTCCATGCGGAACTGCTTTAACTCAGCGACGTGTGGGTTTTCAAGCATGAAATGCTCGTTTCAAGTCCTGCCACAACATCTCAATTGGGACTCTGGATTAGGTCTGAACTTTGACTAGGCCATTCCAATCTTCAAATGTGTTGCTTTTTAGACATTTTCATGTAGACTTGATTGTGTGTTTTGTCTTGCTGATTGTGTGTTTTGTCTTGTTGATTGTGTGTTTTGTCTTGTTGATTGTGTGTTTTGTCTTGTTGATTGTGTGTTTTGTCTTGTTGATTGTGTGTTTTGTCTTGCTGATTGTGTGTTTTGTCTTGTTGATTGTGTGTTTTGTCTTGTTGATTGTGTGTTTTGTCTAGCTGATTGTGTGTTTTGTCTAGCTGATTGTGTGTTTGTCTTGTTGATTGTGTGTTTTGTCTTGCTGATTGTGTGTTTTGTCTTGTTGATTGTGTGTTTTGTCTTGTTGATTGTGTGTTTTGTCTAGCTGATTGTGTGTTTGTCTTGTTGATTGTGTGTTTTGTCTTGCTGATTGTGTGTTTTGTCTTGTTGATTGTGTGTTTTGTCTAGCTGATTGTGTGTTTGTCTTGTTGATTGTGTGTTTGTCTTGTTGATTGTGTGTTTTGTCTTGTCGATTTTGTGTATTGTCTTGCTGATTGTGTGTTTTGTCTTGTTGATTGTGTGTTTTGTCTTGTTGATTGTGTGTTTTGTCTTGCTGGTTGATTGTTTTGTCTAGCTGATTTTGTGTTTTGTCTTGCTGATTGTGTGTTTTGTCTTGTTGATTGTGTGTTTTGTCTTGTTGATTGTGTGTTTTGTCTTGTTGTTTGTGTGAACATCAAGACTCTTAGAAGAATGTTCTAGAGACAGATGAGTCAGAAGTATAACGTTTTGGACAACATGAGTCCCACAACCAGTTATTGAGTGGAAGGGGGCAACTACTTTTTCACATAGGGACATTGGGTGTTGCATACATTTGTTTATGAAATAAATGAAATAAAGTATGTAATTGTTGTGTTATTTGTTCACTCAGGTTCCCTTTATCTAATATTAGGTTTTGGTTGAAGATCCAATAACATTCAGTATCAAAACTATACAAAAGTATAGAAAATGAGAAAAGGGGGAAAATATTTTTCAAAGCACTGTATAACGGTTCGCAAAAAAACAAAAAAACATTTTCATACACATCTAAAATCTATGAATTAAAAATCTGAGAACAGCACACACACGTTTGACATACCCATAACCATTTCTGATTAAAAATATATATACTGTATACTGTATATATATATACTGTATACTTCCAAATTATATTCTCCTAACTAGCAACTCAAAAACACCAGCATCCAGGTATATTTGATCTTGTCTTTGTATTTTAAACTTTTTATCTAATTAGAATAGTAAGCCCAAATAAATCTACATTCAACATCTTTTTTTCTGCTTTTCAAGGCCTTTTTGTAGTTGTATTTATTAGGGATCCCCACTAGCTTTTAATTTGATTTATTTAACCTGTATTTAACTAGGCATGTCAGTTAAGAACAAATTCTTGTTTACAGTGACGACCCTCCCAAGGCAGCAGCGACTCTTCCTGGGTTCCAAACAGATTAAGACACATTAAGGCACTAGGTTTTTTTTATTTATTTATAGATAACATGGACTAACAACTGTATAAAAGTTCAGATAAAAAGGGTAACACTGCTATACAAACTGAGGATCATATCTGAATGTAATCCTGAAGCCTGGGTGTATTCTGACGTCTACGCTCTCAGTTGAATCCCCTTACATTTACATTCAAGTCATTTAGCAGACGCTCTTATCCAGAGCGACTTACAAATTGGTGAATTCACCTTCTGACATCCAGTGGAACAGCCACTTTACAATAGTGCATCTAAATCATTTAAGGGGGTGGGGGGGGTGAGAAGGATTACTTATCCTATCCTAGGTATTCCTTGAAGAGGTGGGGTTTCAGGTGTCTCCGGAAGGTGGTGATTGACTCCGTGTGCTTCTCTGCTTTCAGGTTTCTTTAAGGCTTTCCTTAATTGGTGCCAGTTTCCATTTTTATTTCCCCAAAAATAATTACAGCGTATTTTTACTCTTTTGTGTGTTTATATGTGTGCTCGTGCATGCATACGAATGTGTACTGTATTTTTTTTATGCGAGCATAAAAGAAAAGATGAAGACAGACAGGGGGAGAATTTGTAAGTCGCTCTCCAATTTGTAAGTCGCTCTGGATAAGAGCGTCTGCTAAATGACTTAAATGTAAATGTAAATGTGAGAAGAGCCTTTAAGATACTAGTGTGTTTGTTCTACATGAGTAAAGGGAGTGTACATATGTATATTATACAACATTGATGTGTACTGTGGATATGCATCTCTCTGATTAATATCTTTGTACGTTGTTGTTTATGTGTGTATGAGATGACTCACCCACCCTAGCTGGAGCTGTGGTGAGCATGAGAAACAGAGAGAACACTTTACTGCAAGTCAGTTTGTCTGTCAACGGAAAAAACCGAAGAGTTTTTTTTCTCTTCTTTTTAGACAGCAGAGGAGGGGTCTGAAGGGAACAGCACATCAGTCTCCCCATGTAGGAGTAAACTACACACAAATACACACACTGACCACAGAGAGCACTAAAGCCACTATGATGGAGGAGCAGAGAAATAATACATCATTTTGGATAAACACGTGCATGGTTGCTGAGAAAATAAACACAACAGACATAGTCTGCAGAGGGATACCTCAGGAGGGAGGAGAGAGAGATCAGTGGGATACTTCAGGAGAGAGGAGAGAGAGATCAGTGGGATACTTCAGGAGAGAGGAGAAAGAGATCAGTGGGATACTTCAGGAGAGAGGAGAGAGAGATCAGTGGGATACTTCAGGAGAGAGAGATCAGAGGGATACTTCAGGAGAGAGGAGAGAGAGATCAGTGGGATACTTCAGGAGGGAGGAGACAGAGATCAGAGGGATACTTCAGGAGAGAGAGATCAGTGGGATACTTCAGGAGAAAGAGATCAGTGGGATACTTCAGGAGAGATCGGAGGGATACTTCAGTAGAGAAGTAGAGGAGAGAGGAGAGAGGAGAGAGGAGAAAGATGTCAGTGCAGTGGGGAGAGGGTAGCATAGAGGAAAGGAGGGAGAGGAGAGAGAGGAGGGGTAAGGGGATCTGTTTATCTAAAATTTGCCATATTCTAACTTACTGTGAAACGTTATTAATATACTATTGGCCATGCATTCATGGATTTTCAAACACATTAAAATAATGTATATTGTCATAAAATGGAACTAAAGGATAGTTTTATAGTATGTCTCTGAGGAAAGAACATTGCAGTCTCATGTCAAGCCACTTTCTAACTAGCTTTACCTATTTTAAATCCCAGGTTTATTTCCATTCACAATATCCATTCAGCAGATGACTATTGTCGGGCTGCTGCTTCCCTATATGACTACTGTTGAACTGCTGCCTCCCTATATGACTACTGTTGGACTGCTGCCTCCCTAGATGACTATTGTTGAACTGCTGCCTCCCTAGACTACTACTGTTGAACTGCTGCCTCCCTATATGACTACTGTTGAACTGCTGCCTCCCTATATGACTACTGTTGGACTGCTGCCTCCCTAGACTACTATTGTCGGGCTGCTGCTTCCCTATATGACTACTGTTGAACTGCTGCCTCCCTATATGACTACTGTTGGACTGCTGCCTCCCTAGACTACTATTGTTGGGCTTCTGCTTCCCTATATGACTACTGTTGAACTGCTGCCTCCCTATATGACTACTGTTGGACTGCTGCCTCCCTATATGACTACTGTTGGACTGCTGCCTCCCTATATGACTACTGTTGGACTGCTGCCTCCCTATATGACTATTGTTGGGCTGCTGCTTCCCTATATGACTACTGTTGAACTGCTGCCTCCCTATATGACTACTGTTGGACTGCTGCCTCCCTATATGACTACTGTTGGACTGCTGCCTCCCTAGACTACTATTGTTGGGCTTCTGCTTCCCTATATGACTACTGTTGGACTACTGCCTCCCTAGACTACTGTTGGGCTGCTGCTTCCCTATTGACTCGGAACTGCTGCCTCCCTATATGACTACTGTTGGACTGCTGCCTCCCTAGACTACTATTGTTGGGCTTCTGCTTCCCTATATGACTACTGTTGAACTGCTGCCTCCCTATATGACTACTGTTGGACTGCTGCCTCCCTAGACTACTATTGTTGGGCTTCTGCTTCCCTATATGATGTTGGACTGCTGCCTCCCTACTACTGTTGGACTGACTGCTGTTGAACTGCTGCTTCCCTAGACTACTATTGTTGGGTTTCTGCTTCCCTATATGACTACTGTTGGACTGCTGCCTCCCTAGACTACTATTGTTGGGTTTCTGCTTCCCTATATGACTGCTGTTGAACTGCTGCTTCCCTAGACTACTATTGTCGGGCTGCTGCTTCCCTATATGACTACTGTTGGACTGCTGCTTCCCTAGACTACTATTGTTGGGCTTCTGCTTCCCTATATGACTACTGTTGAACTGCTGCCTCCCTATATGACTACTGTTGGACTGCTGCCTCCCTAGACTACTATTGTTGGGCTTCTGCTTCCCTATATGACTACTGTTGGACTGCTGCCTCCCTAGACTACTATTGTTGGGTTTCTGCTTCCCTATATGACTGCTGTTGCTTCCCAATATGACTACTGTTGCTTCCCTAGATGACTACTGTTGCTTCCCTAGATGACTACTGTTGGACTGCTGCTTCCCTAGACTACTATTGTTGGGCTTCTGCTTCCCTATATGACTGCTGTTGCTTCCCAATATGACTACTGTTGCTTCCCAATATGACTACTGTTGCTTCCCTAGATGACTACTGTTGGACTGCTGCCTCCCTATATGACTACTGTTGGACTGCTGCCTCCCTAGACTACTATTGTTGGGCTTCTGCTTCCCTATATGACTACTGTTCCTTCCCTAGATGACTACTGTTGCTTCCCTAGATGACTACTGTTGGACTGCTGCTTCCCTATATGACTACTGTTGAACTGCTGCCTCCCTAGACTACAATTGTTGGGCTTCTGCTTCCCTATATGACTACTGTTCCTTCCCTAGATGACTACTGTTGCTTCCCTAGATGACTACTGTTGGGCTGCTACTTCCCTAGATGACTACTGTTACTTCCCTAGATGACTACTGTTGCTTCCCTAGATGACTACTGTTGCTTCCCTAGATGACTACTGTTACTTCCCTAGATGACTACTGTTGCTTCCCTAGATGACTACTGTTACTTCCCTAGATGACTACTATTGGACTGCTGCTTCCCTAGATGATTACTGTTGCCTGATGCTTCCCCAGATGATCAACAATGATCATGAGTCACAGAGAACAGACAGAACAGAGGGCTGGACAAAACACACACAGTTTATCTGAGGTAACGGAATGGGAAAAACACACATACCACATATCACTCTCAATATCTCTCTCTCACTCTCTCTTTCTTACTGACTCTCCCTTCTCGCTCTTGCATACACACGCAAGCATACACACACACACACACACACACACACACACACACACACACACACACACACACACACACACACACACACACACACACACACACACACACACACACACACACACACACACACACACACACACACACACACACACACACACAACACACCTCACACACTATTTCTTTATACTATCCTTATAAAATCCTATTTTCCATGACCCCTAACCCTTAACCCTTAATCCTCACTCCTAACCCTTAACCTAACCCCCAAACCCTTACCCTAATTCTAACCCTTAACCCTCACTCCTAACCCTTAACCTAACCCCCAAACCCTTACCCTAATTCTAACCCCTAACTCTTATTCCTCACTCATAACCCTTAACCTAACTACTTAACCCTTAATCCTCACTCCTAACCCTTAACCAACCCTTAACCCTTAATCCTCACTCCTAACCCTTAACCCCTAATCCTCACTCCTAACCCTTAACCCCAATCCTCACTCCTAACCCTTAACCTAACCCCCAAACCCTTACTCTAATTCTAACCCTTAACCCCTAATCCTCACTCCTAATGCTTAACCTAACCCCAAACCCGTTTCCATAATTCTAACTCCTTAACCCTGTTCCTCACTCCTAACCCTTAACCCCTAATCCTCATTTTAATTGTTAACCCCTTTTGTCTTGTTCCCCGCACACCTAATTCCCTAATCTAACCCTTAACCCTTAATCCTCCTCATAACCTCTTAACCTAACCCTTAACCCTTTTGTCCTCACTCCTAACCCTTAACCCCTAATCTAAACGGTTTTCCTCCGGGTACTCCTAACCTTTAACCCCTAATCCTGACTTTAACCCTTAACCCTTAATCTCACTTTGTTAACCCTTAATCCTCACTCCTAACCCTTAACCTAACCCCCAAACTCCTTACCCCTAACCTAACCCTTAACCAGTAACCCCAATCCTGCCTCCTAACCCTTAACCTAACCCCAAACCCTTTGCCTAACCCCCTAACCCTTAACCTAACCCCCAAACCCTTAACCTAACCCCTAACCCTCTACTCTCCTGCCCTTAACCCTTAACCTAACCCCAAACCCTTGCCCTAATTCCCTAACCCTTAACCTAACCCCCAAACCCTTACCCTAACCTAACCCTAACCCTTAATCACACTCCTAACCCTTAACCCTTACCCTAATTCTAACCCTTAACCCAATCCTCACTCCTAACCCTTAACCTAACCCCCAAACCCTTACCCTAATTCTAACCCTTAACCCTCACTCCTAACCCTTAACCCTTACCCTAATTCTAACCCATACCCTGATTGGAACCTTATACATAAACCCAGTGGTGTAAAGTACTTCATAAAAAATATTTGAAAGTACTACTTAAGTAGTTTTTTTTGTGTATTTTACTTCACTCCATTCCGAAAGACAATAGTGTACTTTTTATCCCATACATTTCCCCTGACACCCAAAAGTACTCCTTACATTATGAATGCTTAGCAGGACAGGAAAATGGTGAAATTCACACACTTATCAAGAGAACATCCCTGGTCATCCCTACTGCCCTGATTTGGCGGACTCACTAAACACAAATGCTTCGTTGTCACGATTTCCGCCGAAGTCGGCTCTCTTCCTTGTTCGGGCTTCTCGCCATTGCCGCTCCCATTTTTCATTGTTCCATTTGTTTTGTCTTGTTCCCCGCACACCTGGTTTACATTCCCTAATCAACTGCATATATATATATATATATATATATTCCTCTGTTCCCCCCATGTCTTTGTGTGGGATTGTTTTGTTACGTGTTTTCTATTGAGGTGCTAAACTGGTTTTTCCTCCGGGTACTATGTTTCAACCCGGACTATGTTTAATTGTTGGACATTTCTTGCTTATTTGTGACTTTGTCGCGCTTTTCACTTTTGCCTTTGGCTGGAGGTTTGTTGGACACTGTTGCGTCCGTCTGTTGTTTGCTTCTGCAGAATAAAGTGTGCGTCTGAGCACAACTCTCTGCTCTCCTGCACCTGACTTCTACACCAGTAGAGCACAACTCTCTGCTCTCCTGCACCTGACTTGTACACCAGTAGAGCACAACTCTCTGCTCTCCTGCACCTGACTTCTACACCAGTAGAGCACAACTCTCTGCTCTCCTGCACCTGACTTCTACACCAGTAGAGCACAACTCTCTGCTCTCCTGCACCTGACTTCTACACCAGTAGAGCACAACTCTGCTCTCCTGCTCTCCTGCACCTGCTCTCCTGCACTTCTACACCAGTAGAGCACAACTCTCTGCTCTCCTGCACCTGACTTCTACACCAGTAGAGCACAACTCTCTGCTCTCCTGCACCTGACTTCTACACCAGTAGAGCACAACTCTCTGCTCTCCTGCACCTGACTTCTACACCAGTAGAGCACAACTCTCTGCTCTCCTGCACCTGACTTCTACACCAGTAGAGCACAACTCTCTGCTCTCCTGCACCTGACTTCTACACCAGTAGAGCACAACTCTCTGCTCTCCTGCACCTGACTTCTACACCAGTAGAGCACAACTCTCTGCTCTCCTGCACCTGACTTCTACACCAGTAGAGCACAACTCTCTGCTCTCCTGCACCTGACTTCTACACCAGTAGAGCACAACTCTCTGCTCTCCTGCACCTGACTTCTACACCAGTAGGGCACAACTCTCTGCTCTCCTGCACCTGACTTCTACACCAGTAGAGCACAACTCTCTGCTCTCCTGCACCTGACTTCTACACCAGTAGGGCACAACTCTCTGCTCTCCTGCACCTGACTTCTACACCAGTAGAGCACAACTCTCTGCTCTCCTGCACCTGACTTCTACACCAGTAGAGCACAACTCTCTGCTCTCCTGCACCTGACTTCTACACCAGTAGAGCACAACTCTCTGCTCTCCTGCACCTGACTTCTACACCAGTAGAGCACAACTCTCTGCTCTCCTGCACCTGACTTCTACACCAGTAGAGCACAACTCTCTGCTCTCCTGCACCTGACTTCTACACCAGTAGATCACAACTCTCTGCTCTCCTGCACCTGACTTCTACACCAGTAGGGCACAACTCTCTGCTCTCCTGCACCTGACTTCTATACCAGTAGATCACAACTCTCTGCTCTCCTGCACCTGACTTCTACACCAGTAGATCACAACTCTCTGCTCTCCTGCACCTGACTTCTACACCAGTAGAGCACAACTCTCTGCTCTCCTGCACCTGACTTCTAAACCAGCAGCTCATACGCTGACATTCGTTTGTAAATTATTGTGTTGGAGTGTTGGAGTGTTGGAGTGCTGGAGTGCTGGAGTGTTGGAGTGTTGGAGTGTTGGAGTGTTGGAGTGCTGGAGTGCTGGAGTGTTGGAGTGCTGGAGTGTTGGAGTGTTGGAGTGTTGGAGTGCTGGAGTGTTGGAGTGTTGGAGTGTGCCCCTTGCTATCCGTAAATTTAAAAAACAAGTAAATGATGCCGTCTGGTTTGCTGAATATAAGGAATTTTAAATGTATTTATACTTTTACTTTGACTTTTGATACTTAAGTATATTTAAAACAAAGTACTTTTACTTTTATTCAAGTAGTATTTTACTGGGTGACTCACTTTTACTTGAGTCATTTTCTATTAATGTTTCTTTACTTTTAGTCAAATATGACAATTGAGTACTTTTTCCACCTCTGCATAAACCTAACCCCTAAGCCTAAAATAGTATTTTTCCACCTCTGCGTAAACCTAACCCCTAAGCCTAAAATAGCATTTTTCCACCTCCACGTAAACCTAACCCCTAAGCCTAAAATAGTCTTTTTCCACCTCTGCGTAAACCTAACCCCTAAGCCTAAAATAGCATTTTTCCACCTCCACGTAAACCTAACCCCTAAGCCTAAAATAGTCTTTTTCCACCTCTGCATAAACCTAACCCCTAAGCCTAACCCCCTAACCCCTAAGCCTAAAATAGCATTTTTCCACTAAAACCTAACCCCTAAGCCTAAAATAGTCTTTTTCCACCTCTGCGTAAACCTAACCCCTAAGCCTAAAATAGTCTCTTTCCTTGTGTGGACTGGTGAAATGTCCCCACTTGTCCAAATTTTCATTGTTTCAATATCTTTTTGAGGACTTCTGGTTCTCACAAGGATAGTAAAACCAAACACACACACACACACACACACACACACACACACACACACACACACACACACACACACACACACACACACACACACACACACACACACACACACACACACACACACACACACACACACACACACACACACTGGCTGGCTGGTGAAAAAGGAAGAGAGACAGAGCCCCCTGCCTTCCCCGGCCTCCAGCATATTATTTGGCAGCTCTTTCCTGTTAATGTGATAATTATACGCTGCCAGAGTCACAGAACAGTTGGAATACACAATCCCAGCTACATGTTGTTGTCCTCTAAATACACAAACCCAGCTACATGTTGTTGTCCTCTAAATACACAAACCCAGCTACATGTTGTCCTCTAAATACACAAACCCAGCTACATGTTGTCCTCTAAATACACAAACCCAGCTACATGTTGTTGTCCTCTAAATACACAAACCCAGCTACATGTTGTTGTCCTCTAAATACACAAACCCAGCTACATGTTGTTGTCCTCTAAATACACAAACCCAGCTACATGTTGTTGTCCTCACAAACCCAGCTACATGTTGTTGTCCTCTAAATACACAAACCCAGCTACATGTTGTTGTCCCTCTAAATACACAAACCCAGCTACATGTTGTTGTCCTCTAAAAACACAAACCCAGCTACATGTTGTCCTCTAAATACACAAACCCAGCTACATGTTGTCCTCTAAATACACAAACCAAGCTACATGTTGTCCTCTAAATACACAAACCCAGCTACATGTTGTTGTCCTCTAAATACACAAACCCAGCTACATGTTGTTGTCCTCTAAATACATGTTGTTGTCAAACCCAGCTACATGTTGTTGTCCTCTAAATACACAAACCCAGCTACATGTTGTTGTCCTCTAAATACACAAACCCAGCTACATGTTGTTGTCCTCTAAATACACAAACCCAGCTACATGTTGTTGTCCTCTAAATACACAAACCCAGTTGTTGTCCTCTAAATACACAAACCCAGCTACATGTTGTCCTCTAAATACACAAACCCAGCTACATGTTGTTGTCCTCTAAATACACAAACCCAGCTACATGTTGTTGTCCTCTAAATACACAAACCCAGCTACATGTTGTCACAAACCTAACATGTTGTCAAATACACAATCCCAGCTACATGTTGTTGTCCTCTAAATACACAAACCCAGCTACATGTTGTTGTCCTCTAAATACACAAACCCAGCTACATGTTGTTGTCCTCTAAATACACAAACCCAGCTACAGCTAAATACACAAACCCAGCTACATGTTGTCCTCTAAATACACAAACCCAGCTACATGTTGTTGTCCTCTAAATACACAAACCCAGCTACATGTTGTTGTCCTCTAAATACACAAACCCAGCTACATGTTGTTGTCCTCTAAATACACAAACCCAGCTACATGTTGTTGTCCTCTAAATACACAAACCCAGCTACATGTTGTTGTCCTCTAAATACACAAACCCAGCTACATGTTGTTGTCCTCTAAATACACAAACCCAGCTACATGTTGTTGTCCCTAAATACACAAACCCAGCTACATGTTGTTGTCCTCTAAATACACAAACCCAGCTACATGTTGTTGTCCTCTAAATACACAAACCCAGCTACATGTTGTTGTCCTCTAAATACACAAACCCAGCTACATGTTGTTGTCCTCTAAATACACAAACCCAGCTACATGTTGTTGTCCTCTAAATACACAAACCCAGCTACATGTTGTTGTCCTCTAAATACACAAACCCAGCTACATGTTGTTGTCCTCTAAATACACAAACCCAGCTACATGTTGTTGTCCTCTAAATACACAAACCCAGCTACATGTTGTTGTCCTCTAAATACACAAACCCAGCTACATGTTGTTGTCCTCTAAATACACAAACCCAGCTACATGTTGTTGTCCTCTAAATACACAAACCCAGCTACATGTTGTTGTCCTCTAAATACACAAACCCAGCTACATGTTGTTGTCCTCTAAATACACAAACCCAAATACACAAACCCAGCTACATGTTGTCCTCTAAATACACAAACCCAGCTACATGTTGTTGTCCTCTAAATACACAAACCCAGCTACATGTTGTTGTCCTCTAAATACACAATCCCAGCTACATGTTGTTGTCCTCTAAATACACAAACCCAGCTACATGTTGTTGTCCTCTAAATACACAAACCCAGCTACATGTTGTTGTCCTCTAAATACACAAACCCAGCTACATGTTGTCCTCTAAATACACAAACCCAGCTACATGTTGTTGTCCTCTAAATACACAAACCCAGCTACATGTTGTCCTCTACAATACACAAATGTTGTTGTCCCAGCTACATGTTGTCCTCTAAATACACAAACCCAGCTACATGTTGTTGTCCTCTAAATACACAAACCCAGCTACATGTTGTTGTCCTCTAAATACACAAACCCAGCTACATGTTGTCCTCTAAATACACAAACCCAGCTACATGTTGTTGTCCTCTAAATACACAAACCCAGCTACATGTTGTTGTCCTCTAAATACACAAACCCAGCTACATGTTGTTGTCCTCTAAATACACAAACCCAGCTACATGTTGTTGTCCTCTAAATACACAAACCCAGCTACATGTTGTTGTCCTCTAAATACACAAACCCAGCTACATGTTGTCCTCTAAATACACAAACCCAGCTACATGTTGTTGTCCTCTAAATACACAAACCCAGCTACATGTTGTTGTCCTCTAAATACACAAACCCAGCTACATGTTGTCCTCTAAATACACAAACCCAGCTACATGTTGTCCTCTAAATACACAAACCCAGCTACATGTTGTCCTCTAAATACACAAACCCAGCTACATGTTGTTGTCCTCTAAATACACAATCCCAGCTACATGTTGTTGTCCTCTAAATACACAAACCCAGCTACATGTTGTTGTCCTCTAAATACACAAACCCAGCTACATGTCTAACACAAACCCAGCTACATGTTGTCCTCTAAATACACAAACCCAGCTACATGTTGTCCTCTAAATACACAAACCCAGCTACATGTTGTTGTCCTCTAAATACACAAACCCAGCTACATGTTGTTGTCCTCTAAATACACAATCCCAGCTACATGTTGTTGTCCTCTAAATACACAAACCCAGCTACATGTTGTTGTCCTCTAAATACACAAACCCAGCTACATGTTGTTGTCCTCTAAATACACAAACCCAGCTACATGTTGTTGTCCTCTAAATACACAAACCCAGCTACATGTTGTTGTCCTCTAAATACACAAACCCAGCTACATGTTGTTGTCCTCTAAATACACAAACCCAGCTACATGTTGTTGTCCTCTAAATACACAAACCCAGCTACATGTTGTTGTCCTCTAAATACACAAACCCAGCTACATGTTGTTGTCCTCTAAATACACAAACCCAGCTACATGTTGTTGTCCTCTAAATACACAAACCCAGCTACATGTTGTCCTCTAAATACACAAACCCAGCTACATGTTGTCCTCTAAATACACAAACCCAGCTACATGTTGTTGTCCTCTAAATACACAAACCCAGCTACATGTTGTTGTCCTCTAAATACACAAACCCAGCTACATGTTGTCCTCTAAATACACAAACCCAGCTACATGTTGTCTTCTAAATACACAATCCCAGCTACATGTTGTTGTCCTCTAAATACACAAACCCAGCTACATGTTGTTGTCCTCTAAATACACAAACTCAGCTACATGTTGTTGTCCTCTAAATACACAAACCCAGCTACATGTTGTTGTCCTCTAAATACACAAACCCAGCTACATGTTGTTGTCCTCTAAATACACAAACCCAGCTACATGTTGTCCTGTCTACATCCTAAATACACAAACCCAGCTACATGTTGTTGTCCTCTAAATACACAAACCCAGCTACATGTTGTTGTCCTCTAAATACACAAACCCAGCTACATGTTGTCCTCTAAATACACAAACCCAGCTACATGTTGTTGTCCTCTAAATACACAAACCCAGCTACATGTTGTTGTCCTCTAAATACACAAACCCAGCTACATGTTGTTGTCCTCTAAATACACAAACCCAGCTACATGTTGTCCTCTAAATACACAAACCCAGCTCATGTTGTTGTCTCTAAATACACAAACCCAGCTACATGTTGTTGTCCTCTAAATACACAAACCCAGCTACATGTTGTTGTCCTCTAAATACACAAACCCAGCTACATGTTGTTGTCCTCTAAATACACAAACCCAGCTACATGTTGTTGTCCTCTAAATACACAAACCCAGCTACATGTTGTTGTCCTCTAAATACACAAACCCAGCTACATGTTGTTGTCCTCTAAATACACAAACCCAGCTACATGTTGTTGTCCTCTAAATACACAAACCCAGCTACATGTTGTTGTCCTCTAAATACACAAACCCAGCTACATGTTGTTGTCCTCTAAATACACAAACCCAGCTACATGTTGTCCCTCTAAATACACAAACCCAGCTACATGTTGTTGTCCTCTAAATACACAAACCCAGCTACATGTTGTTGTCCTCTAAATACACAAACCCAGCTACATGTTGTTGTCCTCTAAATACACAAACCCAGCTACATGTTGTTGTCCTCTAAATACACAATCCCAGCTACATGTTGTTGTCCTCTAAATACACAAACCCAGCTCCATGTTGCTGTCCTCTAAATACACAAACCCAGCTACATGTTGTCGTCCTCTAAATACACAAACCCAGCTCCATGTTGCTGTCCTCTAAATACACAAACCCAGCTACATGTTGTCCTCTAAATACACAAACCCAGCTACATGTTGTCCTCTAAATACACAAACCCAGCTACATGTTGTCCTCTAAATACACAAACCCAGCTACATGTTGTTGTCCTCTAAATACACAATCCCAGCTACATGTTGTTGTCCTCTAAATACACAATCCCAGCTACATGTTGTCCTCTAAATACACAAACCCAGCTACATGTTGTCCTCTAAATACACAAACCCAGCTACATGTTGTTGTCCTCTAAATACACAAACCCAGCTACATGTTGTTGTCCTCTAAATACACAAACCCAGCTACATGTTGTTGTCCTCTAAATACACAAACCCAGCTACATGTTGTTGTCCTCTAAATACACAAACCCAGCTACATGTTGTTGTCCTCTAAATACACAAACCCAGCTACATGTTGTTGTCCTCTAAATACACAAACCCAGCTACATGTTGTTGTCCTCTAAATACACAAACCCAGCTACATGTTGTTGTCCTCTAAATACACAAACCCAGCTACATGTTGTCCTCTAAATACACAAACCCAGCTACATGTTGTTGTCCTCTAAATACACAAACCCAGCTACATGTTGTCTTCTAAATACACAATCCCAGCTACATTTTGTTGTCCTCTAAATACACAAACCCAGCTACATGTTGTCCTCTAAATACACAAACCCAGCTACATGTTGTCCTCTAAATACACAAACCCAGCTACATGTTGTTGTCCTCTAAATACACAAACCCAGCTACATGTTGTTGTCCTCTAAATACACAAACCCAGCTACATGTTGTCCTCTAAATACACAAACCCAGCTACATGTTGTTGTCCTCTAAATACACAAACCCAGCTACATGTTGTTGTCCTCTAAATACACAAACCCAGCTACATGTTGTTGTCCTCTAAATACACAAACCCAGCTACATGTTGTTGTCCTCTAAATACACAAACCCAGCTACATGTTGTCCTCTAAATACACAAACCCAGCTACATGTTGTCCTCTAAATACACAAACCCAGCTACATGTTGTTGTCCTCTAAATACACAAACCCAGCTACATGTTGTTGTCCTCTAAATACACAAACCCAGCTACATGTTGTTGTCCTCTAAATACACAAACCCAGCTACATGTTGTTGTCCTCTAAATACACAAACCCAGCTACATGTTGTTGTCCTCTAAATACACAAACCCAGCTACATGTTGTTCTCCTCTAAATACACAAACCCAGCTACATGTTGTTGTCCTCTAAATACACAAACCCAGCTACATGTTGTCCTCTAAATACACAAACCCAGCTACATGTTGTTGTCCTCTAAATACACAAACCCAGCTACATGTTGTTGTCCTCTAAATACACAAACCCAGCTACATGTTGTTGTCCTCTAAATACACAAACCCAGCTACATGTTGTTGTCCTCTAAATACACAAACCCAGCTACATGTTGTTGTCAAATACCCAGCTACATGTTGTTGTCCTCTAAATACACAAACCCAGCTACATGTTGTTGTCCTCTAAATACACAAACCCAGCTACATGTTGTTGTCCTCTAAATACACAAACCCAGCTACATGTTGTTGTCCTCTAAATACACAAACCCAGCTACATGTTGTTGTCCTCTAAATACACAAACCCAGCTACATGTTGTTGTCCTCTAAATACACAAACCCAGCTACATGTTGTTGTCCTCTAAATACACAAACCCAGCTACATGTTGTTGTCCCTCTAAATACACAAACCCAGCTACATGTTGTTGTCCTCTAAATACACAAACCCAGCTACATGTTGTTGTCCTCTAAATACACAAACCCAGCTACATGTTGTTGTCCTCTAAATACACAAACCCAGCTACATGTTGTTGTCCTCTAAATACACAAACCCAGCTACATGTTGTTGTCCTCTAAATACACAAACCCAGCTACATGTTGTTGTCCTCTAAATACACAAACCCAGCTACATGTTGTCCTCTAAATACACAAACCCAGCTACATGTTGTTGTCCTCTAAATACACAAACCCAGCTACATGTTGTTGTCCTCTAAATACACAAACCCAGCTACATGTTGTTGTCCTCTAAATACACAAACCCAGCTACATGTTGTTGTCCTCTAAATACACAAACCCAGCTACATGTTGTTGTCCTCTAAATACACAAACCCAGCTACATGTTGTTGTCCTCTAAATACACAAACCCAGCTACATGTTGTTGTCCTCTAAATACACAAACCCAGCTACATGTTGTTGTCCTCTAAATACACAAACCCAGCTACATGTTGTTGTCCTCTAAATACACAAACCCAGCTACATGTTGTTGTCCTCTAAATACACAAACCCAGCTACATGTTGTCCTCTAAATACACAAACCCAGCTACATGTTGTTGTCCTCTAAATACACAAACCCAGCTACATGTTGTTGTCCTCTAAATACACAAACCCAGCTACATGTTGTTGTCCTCTAAATACACAAACCCAGCTACATTGTTGTCCTCTAAATACACAATCCCAGCTACATGTTGTTGTCCTCTAAATACACAAACCCAGCTACATGTTGTTGTCCTCTAAATACACAAACCCAGCTACATGTTGTCCTCTAAATACACAAACCCAGCTATGTGTTGTCCTCTAAATACACAAACCCAGCTACATGTTGTTGTCCTCTAAATACACAAACCCAGCTACATGTTGTTGTCCTCTAAATACACAAACCCAGCTACATGTTGTTGTCCTCTAAATACACAAACCCAGCTACATGTTGTTGTCCTCTAAATACACAAACCCAGCTACATGTTGTTGTCCTCTAAATACACAAACCCAGCTACATGTTGTTGTCCTCTAAATACACAAACCCAGCTACATGTTGTTGTCCTCTAAATACACAAACCCAGCTACATGTTGTTGTCCTCTAAATACACAAACCCAGCTACATGTTGTTGTCCTCTAAATACACAAACCCAGCTACATGTTGTTGTCCTCTAAATACACAAACCCAGCTACATGTTGTTGTCCTCTAAATACACAAACCCAGCTACATGTTGTTGTCCTCTAAATACACAAACCCAGCTACATGTTGTCCTCTAAATACACAAACCCAGCTACATGTTGTTGTCCTCTAAATACACAAACCCAGCTACATGTTGTCCTCTAAATACACAAACCCAGCTACATGTTGTTGTCCTCTAAATACACAAACCCAGCTACATGTTGTTGTCCTCTAAATACACAAACCCAGCTACATGTTGTTGTCCTCTAAATACACAAACCCAGCTACATGTTGTTGTCCTCTAAATACACAAACCCAGCTACATGTTGTTGTCCTCTAAAATACACAAACCCAGCTACATGTTGTTGTCCTCTAAATACACAAACCCAGCTACATGTTGTCCTCTAAATACACAAACCCAGCTACATGTTGTCCTCTAAATACACAAACCCAGCTACATGTTGTTGTCCTCTAAATACACAAACCCAGCTACATGTTGTTGTCCTCTAAATACACAAACCCAGCTACATGTTGTTGTCCTCTAAATACACAAACCCAGCTACATGTTGTTGTCCTCTAAATACACAAACCCAGCTACATGTTGTTGCTACATGTTGTTGTCCTCTAAATACACAATCCCAGCTTCATGTTGTTGTCCTCTAAATACACAAACCCAGCTACATGTTGTCCTCTAAATACACAAACCCAGCTACATGTTGTCCTCTAAATACACAAACCCAGCTACATGTTGTCCTCTAAATACACAAACCCAGCTACATGTTGTTGTCCTCTAAATACACAAACCCAGCTACATGTTGTTGTCCTCTAAATACACAAACCCAGCTACATGTTGTTGTCCTCTAAATACACAAACCCAGCTACATGTTGTTGTCCTCTAAATACACAAACCCAGCTACATGTTGTTGTCCTCTAA
The DNA here is from genome assembly GCF_036934945.1 of Oncorhynchus masou masou. Taxonomy (NCBI): domain Eukaryota; kingdom Metazoa; phylum Chordata; class Actinopteri; order Salmoniformes; family Salmonidae; genus Oncorhynchus; species Oncorhynchus masou. The sequence goes on from NC_088216.1 coordinate 83,788,904, forward strand.
ATAACAAACCCAGCTACATGTTGTTGTCCTCTAAATACACAAACCCAGCTACATGTTGTCCTCTAAATACACAAACCCAGCTACATGTTGTTGTCCTCTAAATACACAAACCCAGCCATGTTGTTGTCAGCTACATGTTGTTGTCCTCTAAATACACAAACCCAGCTACATGTTGTTGTCCTCTAAATACACAAACCCAGCTGTCCTCTAAATACACAAACCCAGCTACATGTTGTTGTCCTCTAAATACACAAACCCAGCTACATGTTGTTGTCCTCTAAATACACAAACCCAGCTACATGTTGTTGTCCTCTAAATACACAAACCCAGCTACATGTTGTTGTCCTCTAAATACACAAACCCAGCTACATGTTGTTGTCCTCTAAATACACAAACCCAGCTACATGTTGTCCTCTAAATACACAAACCCAGCTACATGTTGTCCTCTAAATACACAAACCCAGCTACATGTTGTTGTCCTCTAAATACACAAACCCAGCTACATGTTGTTGTCCTCTAAATACACAAACCCAGCTACATGTTGTCCTCTAAATACACAAACCCAGCTACATGTTGTTGTCCTCTAAATACACAAACCCAGCTACATGTTGTTGTCCTCTAAATACACAAACCCAGCTACATGTTGTTGTCCTCTAAATACACAAACCCAGCTACATGTTGTTGTCCTCTAAATACACAAACCCAGCTACATGTTGTTGTCCTCTAAATACACAAACCCAGCTACATGTTGTTGTCCTCTAAATGCTACATTTGTTGTCCTCTAAATACACAAACCCAGCTACATGTTGTTGTCCTCTAAATACACAAACCCAGCTACATGTTGTTGTCCTCTAAATACACAAACCCAGCTACATGTTTGTCCTCTAAATACACAAACCCAGCTACATGTTGTTGTCCTCTAAATACACAAACCCAGCTACATGTTGTTGTCCTCTAAATACACAAACCCAGCTACATGTTGTTGTCCTCTAAATACACAAACCCAGCTACATGTTGTTGTCCTCTAAATACACAAACCCAGCTACATGTTGTTGTCCTCTAAATACACAAACCCAGCTACATGTTGTTGTCCTCTAAATACACAAACCCAGCTACATGTTGTCCTCTAAATACACAAACCCAGCTACATGTTGTCCTCTAAATACACAAACCCAGCTACATGTTGTTGTCCTCTAAATACACAAACCCAGCTACATGTTGTTGTCCTCTAAATACACAAACCCAGCTACATGTTGTTGTCCTCTAAATACACAAACCCAGCTACATGTTGTTGTCCTCTAAATACACAAACCCAGCTACATGTTGTTGTCCTCTAAATACACAAACCCAGCTACATGTTGTTGTCCTCTAAATACACAAACCAGCTACATGTTGTTGTCCTCTAAATACACAAACCCAGCTACATGTTGTTGTCCCAAATACACAAACCCAGCTACATGTTGTCCTCTAAATACACAAACCCAAAATACACAAACCCAGCTACATGTTGTTGTCCTCTAAATACACAAACCCAGCTACATGTTGTTGTCCTCTAAATACACAAACCCAGCTACATGTTGTTGTCCTCTAAATACACAAACCCAGCTACATGTTGTTGTCCTCTAAATACACAAACCCAGCTACATGTTGTTGTCCTCTAAATACACAAACCCAGCTACATGTTGTTGTCCTCTAAATACACAAAACCCAGCTACATGTTGTCCTCTAAATACACAAACCCAGCTACATGTTGTCCTCTAAATACACAAACCCAGCTACATGTTGTTGTCCTCTAAATACACAAACCCAGCTACATGTTGTTGTCCTCTAAATACACAAACCCAGCTACATGTTGTTGTCCTCTAAATACACAAACCCAGCTACATGTTGTTGTCCTCTAAATACACAAACCCAGCTACATGTTGTTGTCCTCTAAATACACAATCCCAGCTACATGTTGTTGTCCTCTAAATACACAAACCCAGCTACATGTTGTTGTCCTCTAAATACACAAACCCAGCTACATGTTGTCCTCTAAATACACAAACCCAGCTACATGTTGTCCTGTCCTCTAAATACACAAACCCAGCTACATGTTGTGGTCCTCTAAATACACAAACCCAGCTACATGTTGTTGTCCTCTAAATACACAAACCCAGCTACATGTTGTCCTCTAAATACACAAACCCAGCTACATGTTGTTGTCCTCTAAATACACAAACCCAGCTACATGTTGTTGTCCTCTAAATACACAAACCCAGCTACATGTTGTTGTCCTCTAAATACACAAACCCAGCTACATGTTGTTGTCCTCTAAATACACAAACCCAGCTACATGTTGTTGTCCTCTAAATACACAAACCCAGCTACATGTTGTTGTCCTCTAAATACACAAACCCAGCTACATGTTGTTGTCCTCTAAATACACAAACCCAGCTACATGTTGTTGTCCTCTAAATACACAAACCCAGCTACATGTTGTTGTCCTCTAAATACACAAACCCAGCTACATGTTGTTGTCCTCTAAATACACAAACCCAGCTACATGTTGTTGTCCTCTAAATACACAAACCCAGCTACATGTTGTTGTCCTCTAAATACACAAACCCAGCTACATGTTGTTGTCCTCTAAATACACAAACCCAGCTACATGTTGTTGTCCTCTAAATACACAAACCCAGCTACATGTTGTCCTCTAAATACACAAACCCAGCTACATGTTGTCCTCTAAATACACAAACCCAGCTACATGTTGTTGTCCTCTAAATACACAAACCCAGCTACATGTTGTTGTCCTCTAAATACACAAACCCAGCTACATGTTGTTGTCCTCTAAATACACAAACCCAGCTACATGTTGTTGTCCTCTAAATACACAACATGTTGTTGTCCTCTAAATACACAAACCCAGCTACATGTTGTTGTCCTCTAAATACACAATCCCAGCTTCATGTTGTCCTCTAAATACACAAACCCAGCTACATGTTGTTGTCCTCTAAATACACAAACCCAGCTACATGTTGTCCTCTAAATACACAAACCCAGCTACATGTGGTTGTCCTCTAAATACACAATCCCAGCTACATGTTGTTGTCCTCTAAATACACAAACCCAGCTACATGTTGTTGTCCTCTAAATACACAAACCCAGCTACATGTTGTTGTCCTCTAAATACACAAACCCAGCTACATGTTGTTGTCCTCTAAATACACAAACCCAGCTACATGTTGTTGTCCTCTAAATACACAAACCCAGCTACATGTTGTCCTCTAAATACACAAACCCAGCTACATGTTGTTGTCCTCTAAATACACAAACCCAGCTACATGTTGTCCTCTAAATACACAAACCCAGCTACATGTTGTTGTCCTCTAAATACACAAACCCAGCTACATGTTGTTGTCCTCTAAATACACAAACCCAGCTACATGTTGTTGTCCTCTAAATACACAAACCCAGCTACATGTTGTTGTCCTCTAAATACACAAACCCAGCTACATGTTGTCCTCTAAATACACAAACCCAGCTACATGTTGTCTTCTAAATACACAATCCCAGCTGTCCTCTAAATACACAAACCCAGCTACATGTTGTTGTCCTCTAAATACACAAACCCAGCTACATGTTGTTGTCCTCTAAATACACAAACCCAGCTACATGTTGTTCTAAATCACAAACCCAGCTACATGTTGTTGTCCTCTAAATACACAAACCCAGCTACATGTTGTTGTCCTCTAAATACACAAACCCAGCTACATGTTGTCCTCTAAATACACAAACCCAGCTACATGTTGTTGTCCTCTAAATACACAAACCCAGCTACATGTTGTTGTCCTCTAAATACACAAACCCAGCTACATGTTGTTGTCCTCTAAATACACAAACCCAGCTACATGTTGTCCTCTAAATACACAAACCCAGCTACATGTTGTTGTCCTCTAAATACACAAACCCAGCTACATGTTGTTGTCCTCTAAATACACAAACCCAGCTACATGTTGTTGTCCTCTAAATACACAAACCCAGCTACATGTTGTCCTCTAAATACACAAACCCAGCTACATGTTGTTGTCCTCTAAATACACAAACCCAGCTACATGTTGTTGTCCTCTAAATACACAAACCCAGCTACATGTTGTTGTCCTCTAAATACACAAACCCAGCTACATGTTGTCCTCTAAATACACAAACCCAGCTACATGTTGTTGTCCTCTAAATACACAAACCCAGCTACATGTTGTTGTCCTCTAAATACACAAACCCAGCTACATGTTGTTGTCCTCTAAATACACAAACCCAGCTACATGTTGTTGTCCTCTAAATACACAAACCCAGCTACATGTTGTTGTCCTCTAAATACACAAACCCAGCTACATGTTGTTGTCCTCTAAATACACAAACCCAGCTACATGTTGTCCTCTAAATACACAAACCCAGCTACATGTTGTTGTCCTCTAAATACACAAACCCAGCTACATGTTGTTGTCCTCTAAATACACAAACCCAGCTACATGTTGTTGTCCTCTAAATACACAAACCCAGCTTGTTGTCCTCTAAAAACACAAACCCAGCTACATGTTGTTGTCCTCTAAATACACAAACCCAGCTACATGTTGTTGTCCTCTAAATACACAAACCCAGCTACATGTTGTTGTCCTCTAAATACACAATCCCAGCTACATGTTGTTGTCCTCTAAATACACAAACCCAGCTACATGTTGTTGTCCTCTAAATACACAAACCCAGCTACATGTTGTCCTCTAAATACACAAACCCAGCTACATGTTGTCCTCTAAATACACAAACCCAGCTACATGTTGTTGTCCTCTAAATACACAAACCCAGCTACATGTTGTCCTCTAAATACACAAACCCAGCTACATGTTGTTGTCCTCTAAATACACAAACCCAGCTACATGTTGTCCTCTAAATACACAAACCCAGCTACATGTTGTTGTCCTCTAAATACACAATCCCAGCTACATGTTGTTGTCCTCTAAATACACAAACCCAGCTACATGTTGTTGTCCTCTAAATACACAAACCCAGCTACATGTTGTTGTCCTCTAAATACACAATCCCAGCTACATGTTGTTGTCCTCTAAATACACAAGCTACATGTTGTTGTCCTCTAAATACACAAACCCAGCTACATGTTGTCCTCTAAATACACAAACCCAGCTACATGTTGTTGTCCTCTAAATACACAAACCCAGCTACATGTTGTTGTCCTCTAAATACACAAACCCAGCTACATGTTGTCCTCTAAATACACAAACCCAGCTACATGTTGTTGTCCTCTAAATACACAAACCCAGCTACATGTTGTTGTCCTCTAAATACACAAACCCAGCTACATGTTGTCCTCTAAATACACAAACCCAGCTACATGTTGTCCTCTAAATACACAAACCCAGCTACATGTTGTTGTCCTCTAAATACACAAACCCAGCTACATGTTGTTGTCCTCTAAATACACAAACCCAGCTACATGTTGTCCTCTAAATACACAAACCCAGCTACATGTTGTTGTCCTCTAAATACACAAACCCAGCTACATGTTGTTGTCCTCTAAATACACAAACCCAGCTACATGTTGTTGTCCTCTAAATACACAAACCCAGCTACATGTTGTTGTCCTCTAAATACACAAACCCAGCTACATGTTGTTGTCAAATACACAAACCCAGCTACATGTTGTTGTCCTCTAAATACACAAACCCAGCTACATGTTGTTGTCATGTTGTTGTCCTCTAAATACACAAACCCAGCTACATGTTGTTGTCCTCTAAATACACAAACCCAGCTACATGTTGTTGTCCTCTAAATACACAAACCCAGCTACATGTTGTCCTGTCCTCTAAATACACAAACCCAGCTACATGTTGTTGTCCTCTAAATACACAAACCCAGCTAAATACATGTTGTTGTCCTCTAAATACACAAACCCAGCTACATGTTGTTGTCCTCTAAATACACAAACCCAGCTACATGTTGTTGTCCTCTAAATACACAATCCCAGCTACATGTTGTTGTCCTCTAAATACACAAACCCAGCTACATGTTGTTGTCCTCTAAATACACAAACCCAGCTACATGTTGTTGTCCTCTAAATACACAATCCCAGCTACATGTTGTTGTCCTCTAAATACACAAACCCAGCTACATGTTGTTGTCCTCTAAATACACAAACCCAGCTACATGTTGTCCTCTAAATACACAAACCCAGCTACATGTTGTTGTCCTCTAAATACACAAACCCAGCTACATGTTGTTGTCCTCTAAATACACAAACCCAGCTACATGTTGTTGTCCTCTAAATACACAAACCCAGCTACATGTTGTTGTCCTCTAAATACACAAACCCAGCTACATGTTGTTGTCCTCTAAATACACAAACCCAGCTACATGTTGTTGTCCTCTAAATACACAAACCCAGCTACATGTTGTTGTCCTCTAAATACACAAACCCAGCTACATGTTGTTGTCCTCTAAATACACAAACCCAGCTACATGTTGTTGTCCTCTAAATACACAAACCCAGCTACATGTTGTTGTCCTCTAAATACACAAACCCAGCTACATGTTGTTGTCCTCTAAATACACAAACCCAGCTACATGTTGTTGTCCTCTAAATACACAAACCCAGCTACATGTTGTCCTCTAAATACACAAACCCAGCTACATGTTGTTGTCCTCTAAATACACAAACCCAGCTACATGTTGTTGTCCTCTAAATACACAAACCCAGCTACATGTTGTTGTCCTCTAAATACACAAACCCAGCTACATGTTGTTGTCCTCTAAATACACAAACCCAGCTACATGTTGTTGTCCTCTAAATACACAAACCCAGCTACATGTTGTTGTCCTCTAAATACACAAACCCAGCTACATGTTGTTGTCCTCTAAATACACAAACCCAGCTACATGTTGTTGTCCTCTAAATACACAAACCCAGCTACATGTTGTCCCTCTAAATACACAAACCCAGCTACATGTTGTTGTCCTCTAAATACACAAACCCAGCTACATGTTGTTGTCCTCTAAATACACAAACCCAGCTACATGTTGTTGTCCTCTAAATACACAAACCCAGCTACATGTTGTTGTCCTCTAAATACACAAACCCAGCTACATGTTGCTGTCCTCTAAATGTTGTCCTCTAAATACACAAACCCAGCTACATGTTGTTGTCCTCTAAATACACAAACCCAGCTACATGTTGTTGTCCTCTAAATACACAAACCCAGCTACATGTTGTTGTCCTCTAAATACACAAACCCAGCTACATGTTGTTGTCCTCTAAATACACAAACCCAGCTACATGTTGTTGTCCTCTAAATACACAAACCCAGCTACATGTTGTTGTCCTCTAAATACACAAACCCAGCTACATGTTGTTGTCCTCTAAATACACAAACCCAGCTACATGTTGTTGTCCTCTAAATACACAAACCCAGCTACATGTTGTTGTCCTCTAAATACACAAACCCAGCTACATGTTGTTGTCCTCTAAATACACAAACCCAGCTACATGTTGTTGTCCTCTAAATACACAAACCCAGCTACATAAATACACAAACCCAGCTACATGTTGTCCTCTAAATACACAAACCCAGCTCATGTTGTTGTCCTCTAAATACACAAACCCAGCTACATGTTGTCCTCTAAATACACAAACCCAGCTACATGTTGTTGTCCTCTAAATACACAAACCCAGCTACATGTTGTTGTCCTCCAAACTAAATACACAAACCCAGCTACATGTTGTCCTCTAAATACACAAACCCAGCTACATGTTGTTGTCCTCTAAATACACAAACCCAGCTACATGTTGTCCTCTAAATACACAAACCCAGCTACATGTTGTTGTCCTCTAAATACACAAACCCAGCTACATGTTGTTGCTACATGTTGTTGTCCTCTAAATACACAAACCCAGCTACATGTTGTTGTCCTCTAAATACACAAACCCAGCTACATGTTGTTGTCCTCTAAATACACAATCCCAGCTACATGTTGTTGTCCTCTAAATACACAAACCCAGCTACATGTTGTTGTCCTCTAAATACACAAACCCAGCTACATGTTGTTGTCCTCTAAATACACAAACCCAGCTACATGTTGTTGTCCTCTAAATACACAAACCCAGCTACATGTTGTCCTCTAAATACACAAACCCAGCTACATGTTGTTGTCCTCTAAATACACAAACCCAGCTACATGTTGTTGTCCTCTAAATACACAATCCCAGCTACATGTTGTTGTCCTCTAAATACACAATCCCAGCTACATGTTGTCCTCTAAATACACAAACCCAGCTACATGTTGTTGTCCTCTAAATACACAATCCCAGCTACATGTTGTTGTCCTCTAAATACACAAACCCAGCTACATGTTGTTGTCCTCTAAATACACTAACCCAGCTACATGTTGTCCTCTAAATACACAAACCCAGCTACATGTTGTTGTCCTCTAAATACACAAACCCAGCTACATGTTGTTGTCCTCTAAATACACAAACCCAGCTACATGTTGTTGTCCTCTAAATACACAAACCCAGCTACATGTTGTCCTCTAAATACACAAACCCAGCTACATGTTGTTGTCCTCTAAATACACAAACCCAGCTACATGTTGTTGTCCTCTAAATACACAAACCCAGCTACATGTTGTTGTCCTCTAAATACACAAACCCAGCTACATGTTGTTGTCCTCTAAATACACAAACCCAGCTACATGTTGTTGTCCTCTAAATACACAAACCCAGCTACATGTTGTTGTCCTCTAAATACACAAACCCAGCTACATGTTGTTGTCCTCTAAATACACAAACCCAGCTACATGTTGTCCCTCTAAATACACAAACCCAGCTACATGTTGTTGTCCTCTAAATACACAAACCCAGCTACATGTTGTCCTCTAAATACACAAACCCAGCTACATGTTGTTGTCCTCTAAAAACACAAACCCAGCTACATGTTGTTGTCCTCTAAATACACAAACCCAGCTACATGTTGTTGTCCTCTAAATACACAAACCCAGCTACATGTTGTTGTCCTCTAAATACACAAACCCAGCTACATGTTGTTGTCCTCTAAATACACAAACCCAGCTCATAAATACACAAACCCAGCTACATGTTGTTGTCCTCTAAATACACAAACCCAGCTACATGTTGTCCTCTAAATACACAAACCCAGCTACCTCTAAATACACAAACCCAGCTACATGTTGTCCTCTAAATACACAAACCCAGCTACATGTTGTTGTCCTCTAAATACACAAAACCCAGCTACATGTTGTCCTCTAAATACACAAACCCAGCTACATGTTGTCCTCTAAATACACAAACCCAGCTACATGTTGTTGTCCTCTAAATACACAAACCCAGCTACATGTTGTTGTCCTCTAAATACACAAACCCAGCTACATGTTGTTGTCCTCTAAATACACAAACCCAGCTACATGTTGTTGTCCTAAATACACAAACCCAGCTACATGTTGTTGTCCTCTAAAAACCCAGCTACATGTTGTCAAATACACAAACCCAGCTACATGTTGTTGTCCTCTAAATACACAAACCCAGCTACATGTTGTTGTCCTCTAAATACACAATCCCAGCTACATGTTGTTGTCCTCTAAATACACAAACCCAGCTACATGTTGTTGTCCTCTAAATACACAATCCCAGCTTCAAATACACAAACCCAGTTGTTGTCCTCTAAATACACAAACCCAGCTACATGTTGTTGTCCTCTAAATACACAAACCCAGCTACATGTTGTCCTCTAAATACACAAACCCAGCTACATGTTGTTGTCCTCTAAATACACAATCCCAGCTACATGTTGTTGTCCTCTAAATACACAAACCCAGCTACATGTTGTTGTCCTCTAAATACACAATCCCAGCTACATGTTGTTGTCCTCTAAATACACAAACCCAGCTACATGTTGTTGTCCTCTAAATACACAAACCCAGCTACATGTTGTCCTCTAAATACACAAACCCAGCTACATGTTGTCCTCTAAATACACAAACCCAGCTACATGTTGTTGTCCTCTAAATACACAAACCCAGCTACATGTTGTTGTCCTCTAAATACACAAACCCAGCTACATGTTGTTGTCCTCTAAATACACAATCCCAGCTACATGTTGTTGTCCTCTAAATACACAATCCCAGCTACATGTTGTCCTCTAAATACACAAACCCAAATACACAATCCCAGCTACATGTTGTTGTCCTCATGTTGTCCTCTAAATACACAAACCCAGCTACATGTTGTCCTCTAAATACACAAACCCAGCTACATGTTGTTGTCCTCTAAATACACAATCCCAGCTACATGTTGTTGTCCTCTAAATACACAATCCCAGCTACATGTTGTCCTCTAAATACACAAACCCAGCTACATGTTGTTGTCCTCTAAATACACAAACCCAGCTACATGTTGTTGTCCTCTAAATACACAAACCCAGCTACATGTTGTCCTCTAAATACACAAACCCAGCTACATGTTGTTGTCCTCTAAATACACAAACCCAGCTACATGTTGTTGTCCTCTAAATACACAAACCCAGCTACATGTTGTCCTCTAAATACACAAACCCAGCTACATGTTGTTGTCCTCTAAATACACAATCCCAGCTACATGTTGTTGTCCTCTAAATACACAAACCCAGCTACATGTTGTTGTCCTCTAAATACACTAACCCTGCTACATGTTGTTGTCCTCTAATTCTCCTTAACAAAACCATTCAGTTGTTCAGAGTGTCAATACGGAATGTGTTATAATGACTTAAAAATATAAAAATAAAAATAAATATAATGTAATGTCTAACAGCACACTTACAGTAGGCCTACACTACAGTGTGTGTGTGTGTGTGTGCGTGCGTGCGCGTGCGTGCGCGTGTGTGTGTGTGCAAGTGTCTGCGTGCCTCTGTGTAAGTGTGTGTTCATGCTTTGGTGTGTGCCTCTGTGTGAGTGTGTGTTTATGCGTGCCTGCATATGCGTGCTTCCGTGTGTGTGTGTGTTTGTGTGTGTGTGTGTGTGTTTGTGTGTGCTGGCAGGCTAGAGCATCATTGTGCAGCAGCTAAACCACAGGCCCTCCTTCCCCCAAATCTTTCCCCCTAACCCTCCACAACAAAGAGCAATTAAGGGCTGCTGCCTTGCCAGCTGAGGAGCCGACCGCCAGCCACACTTCCACAAACAGGCAGATCTGTTTAAACCCAGAGGAGAGAAGCTATAAAGCAGAACCTATACCCGAGAGAAGAGGAGAGGAGAGGATGAGAGAAGGAGAGAGGAGAGGAGAGAGGGTAGGAGGAGAGGAGAGAGGAGAGGATGAGAGAGGCAATAAAGCAGAACCTATACCTGAGAGAAGAGGAGGGAGAGGAGAGGATGAGAGGAGAGAGGAGAGGAGTGGAGAGGGTAGGAAGAGTGGAGGAGAGGAGAGAGAGGAGCGGATGAGAGAAGGAGAGAGGAGAGGAGTGGAGAGGGTAGGAAGAGTGGAGAGGGTGAGGAAGGAAAGGAGAGGAGAGAGGGTAGGAGGAGAGGAGATGGTAGGAAGAGTGGAGGAGAGGAGAGAGAGGAGCGGATGAGAGAAGGAAAGGAGAGGAGAGAGGGTAGGAGGAGAGGAGATGGTAGGAAGAGTGGGCAAGAGAAGGAAAGGAGAGGGAGAGGGTAGGAAGAGTGGTAGGAAGAGTGGAGGAGAGGAGAGAGAGGAGCAAGAGAAGAGGAGAGGAGTAGGAAGAGTGGTAGGAAGAGTGGGCAAAGAAGAGGAGAGGGTAGGAAGAAAAGAAGAGGAGAGGGTAGGAAGAGTGGACAAGAAAGAGAAGAAGAAAGGAAAAGAGGAGAGGAAAGGAGGAAAGGCCCCCGTCCACTGATTCAAACCAGTAGGCTACCAACTTCCCCCAACACCCACTAACTCTCTCACTCACTCCCCACGATCCAAACACTCAATACACATTAGAGTTAGACGTTAAGGAAATAGTTATTAACTGGATTTGAAGCAGTTGGCCAGAATAAGCTAATAAGCTGAACAGGTCAGTATGAAAAACTATGAAAAATCTTACTACCGGCAATGGAAATAACATGCTCAAACTACAGGCGTGTCCTTTTGTCTGTAGAGGCCTTTTCCCAGTGAGATAGCGTACGACTTTGAGATTGACTACATTGCAGTACGACTGAAGAGCAGTGGAGGCTCCTCAGAAGAGGAAGGGGAGGACCGTCCTCCACAGTGAAATTCATAAAAAATAATTATAGTGAAACATTTAAAAAAGTTTTCCTTTTAATATAAAACCATATTAAATATATTCACATGCAACCAAATAATTGATTAAAACACTATATTGCAATGAGGGTCTACAGTAGCCTCAACAGCATCTCTGTAGGGTTGAACCATGGTGGAGCTGGAGGACAGCTAGTGCCTGTCCTCCTCTGGCTGCATTGACTTCAATACAAAACCTAGGAGGCTCGTGACATCTCCTATGCATAGAGTTGATCAGGCTGTTGATTGTGACCTGTGGAATGTTGTTCCATCTTTTTAATGGCTGTGTGAAGTTGCTGTATATTGGCAGGAACTGGAGCACACTGTCGTACGGGTCGATCCAGAGCATCCCAAACAAGCTATGTCTGGTGAGTATGCAGGCCACATTTTCAGCTTCCAGGAATTGCGTACAGATCCTGGTGACATGGGGCCGTGCGTTATCATGCTGAATCATGAGGTGATGGCGGAGGATGAATGGCACAACAACGGGCCTCAGGATCTCGTCACTGTATCTCTGTGCATTCACATTGCCATCGATACAATGCAATTGTGTTTGTTGTCCGTAACTTACCCCTGCCCATACCAGAACCCCACCGCCACCATGGGACACTCTGTTCACAAAGTTGACATCAAGCAAACCGCTCGCCCACACAACGGGCCGTACACACTGTCTGCCATCTGCCTGGTACAGTTGAACCCGGGATTCATCCGTGAAGAGCACACTTCTGCCAGTGGCCATCAAAGGTGAGCATTTGCCCACTGAAGTCGGTTGAAATGCCAAACTGCAGCCGACACACAGATGAGTTTTCCTGAGACGGTTTCTGACAGTTTGTGTATAAATTCTTTGGTTGTGCAAACCCACACTTTCATCAACTGTCCGGGTGGCTGGTCTCAGATTGAACCTGCAGGTGAAGAAGTTGGATGTGGAGGTATATTGGTTGGCGTGGTTACACGTGGTCTGCGGTTGTGATGCCGGTTGGTCGTACTGCCAAATTTTCTAAAACGACAATGGTAGAGAAATTACCATGAGATTCTCTGGCAACATCTCTGGTGGACATTCCTGCAGTCAGCATGCCAATTGCACGCTCCACAAAACTTGAGACATCTGTAGCATTGTGTTGTGTGACAAATCGGCACATTTTTAAAATGAACCTTTTATTGCCACCCCCCCAGCACAAGGTGCACCTATGTAATGATCATGTTGTTTAATCATCTTCTTGATATGCCACACCTGTCAGGTGGATGGATTATCTTGGCACAGGAGAAATGCTCATTAACAGAGATGTAAACAAATTTGTGCACAAACATTTTAGAGAAACAAGCTTTTTTTGTGTGCATGTGTCAGATTTCTGGGATCTTTTATTTCAGCTCATGAAACATGGGTCCAAAACTTTACATGTTGCGTTGATATTCTTGTTCAGTATAGTAGTAGTTTGGTGATCTCCAGAGAGCCAGCCTTACCCTATAGCTCCTTTAGGGGGCAGTAGCAGCAGCAAGGCCAGGCCAGGTTGCTCTAGCGTGGGCCGTATCATCTCGTCTCGTGGTGTCTCTGGTCAGGCAGCCTGGAGCCCTTGGGTGCTGGCAAGGGGTGCGGCTGGCCGGGAGGGGCCCCCTCAAAAGCCATCTACGAAGGACCACACCCACAGGCCCATTACGGCGAAGGGCTGTTCTGGGCTTTCCTTCCCGAGAAGAACCGACGACGGCCATTTTTAGAGAGACCACATGCTGTGGCTTTAGGTTTAGACAAATGAGGGAAGGGATGTTTTTCTTCTTTATTTTCAGATGAGTCGTAGTCTTAGTTTCTACACAACACATCTTTGGGAGAATTTTTCTATTTCCTTTATTATCCTACTCAGTAAAGTTTTTCAACGTTATGAATCGAAAAGAGAGAGAAAAAAGACGAATGTTTTAAATAAAAAATAGATTTCCCCATAGTTTCAGTATCTCCACATAATTGTTTTAATTGAGTCGTTTACAGGTTGTTGATAAGGACATCCATGTAATTACAGTTTGTCTTCTTTTGTGGTTTTTAGTTAAAAAAAACAGAGAGATTAAATTAAAAAATTAAAAACTAAGAACCCAAGATATTGTAATGTTTGTATTTTTGTCATTGAAACACGTGAAGTTTTGTTGAACTTTTAACTCGCTCGAGCATCTCTCTATTTTCCAACAGGGCAGTAGCAGGGTGTGGGTGAAGGAGAGAGACGCTGGGTGGTCTAAAGGAGAGAAAACGTTAGCTTCCTCTGCTTCCACACATATGGTGCGGCTTGCCCTTTTTGTTTTGTTTTAAGGGGTTTAAGTCATAAACTTCTCTTTAGGTACGATATGCTTATTTTACCTACCTATAATGTTATTCTATTTTTGAATTCTGTTCCTAGCTCTCTCTCTGTCTCCGTCTCCATCTCTGTCTCTGTCTCTGTCTCTCTGTCTCTGTCTCTCTCTCCGTCTCCGTCTCTGTCTCTCTCTCTGTCTCTGTCTCTGTCTCTCTGTCTCTGTCTCTGTCTCTCTCTCTGTCTCTGTCTCTCTGTCTCTCTCTCTGTCTTTGTCTCTCTGTCTCTCTCTCTGTCTCTGTTTCTGTCTCTCTCTCTGTCTCTGTCTCTGTCTCTGTCTCTCTCTCTGTCTCTGTCTCTGTCTCTGTCTCTGTCTCTGTCTCTGTCTCTGTCTCTGTCTCTGTCTCTCTCTCTGTCTCTGTCTCTCTGTCTCTGTCTCTCTGTCTCTGTCTCTCTCTCTCTCTCCGTCTCCGTCTCCGTCTCTCTCTCTCTCTCTGTCTCTGTCTCTGTCTCTGTCTCTGTCTCTCTTTCTGTCTCTGTCTCTGTCTCTGTCTCTGTCTCTGTCAATTCAATTCATTTCAAGGGCTTTATTGGCATGGGAAACATATGTTTACATTGCCAAAGCAAGTGAAATAGATAATAAACAAAAGTGAAATAAACAATCAAAAATGAACAGTAAACATTACACTCACAAAAGTTTCAAAGGAATAAAGACATTTAAAATGTCATATTATGGCTATGTACAGTGTTGTAACGATGTACAAATAGTTGAAGTACAAAAGGAAAAATAAATAAACATAAATATGGGTTGTATTCACAATGGTGTTTGTTCTACACTGGTTGACCTTAACTTCTTCTTCTTCTCTCTCTCTCTCTCTCTCTCTCTCTCTCTCTCTCTCTCTCTCTCTCTCTCTCTCTCCCCTCTCCCCTCTCTCTCCCCCCACTCTCTCTCTCCCCTCTCCCCTCTCTCTCCCACCACTCTCTCTCCCCCACTCTCTCTCCCCTCTCTCTCCCCCCACTCTCTCTCTCTCTCTCTCTCTCTCTCTCTCTCTCCCCTCTCCCCTCTCTCTCCCCCACTCTCTCTCTCCCCACTCTCTCTCTCTCCCCTCTCCCCCTCTCTCCCCCCCACTCTCTCTCTCTCCCCCCACTCTCTCTCTCCCTCTCTCCCCCCTCTCTCTCTCTCTCTCTCTCTCCCTCTCCCCTCTCTCTCCCCCTCTCTCTCCCCCTCTCTCTCTCTCTCTCTCTCTCTTTCTCTTTCTCCTGCAGTTTTGACTTTATGAAATATACAATTTGGGTGTTGAGTTTTTAGTGCAATGGTTTTCCACATTTGTTTGATTTCGTGTCTTGCTCCTTTTCTTCATCATTCCATTCTCCTTTTCTGTTCTCCGTGTTCTCATAGATCTTTACTTTTCTACAATCCTTCTAAGTTTAATTAACCACTAGCCTTGACAGTGTTGAACCTCTGTAAGGTCTCCTAAGCCTACTCTAACTCTGTCTCTCGTCTCTTCTGATCACTATCTATAGGAAGTGGAGCCACATCAATCGTCCTCCACAGACCAAACACAAGTCATGAATCCTTCAGTCCCTCCCCTTTCACAGTCAGTCTCTTAAACGTGAGTACATCTGATACTGTTGGTCACCCTTTAGTAAATAGAGATGAACGGCACACTCCTGGCCTGGCTGAAGATATTATCCCCGCTGAGGCAATATGTCTCCCATAAATAAATGATACAGTCCCCATCCCAAACCACATCGTTACAGACCCAACATCAGATTAAAGCTTTGAACGATCCTCTGTTTCAGCAGAGGAAACATGGAGGCATCACCCTGTGAGGCAGAGACCACAGAACTGGTCTTTATGAAGATTTTTTTTACAGAAACGACTATAGTTATAAATAGACACTTATGTATCAGACTGGGACACGATTGTTTTCTTGTATCAAACTTTGAGTGCAGCCAGGCTCAAGTAAGACTTGAACCATTGTATTGATCTTATATAAGTTCTACAGTATACGGTAAGCGTTTTGACAGAAGAAACATGTATTCACATCATACATGCAGTTTAATAGAGTACACAGAACTATATATGTAGAGAGGCCTGGCACTAGAAGTGGTTCGGCATCGATAGAGAAATCCCTACATTTCACTGAATCATTGAATGTTAAAACTATTTTGTGCTCTGGAGTTTTTGGACGCCATGGCAACAGCAAACTACGATAGATTTAAATCTCTGAACTCATTCCCCCGAAATGATGGCGAGTCTTATTTTTATTAATCAGAACGGTCTATCAGATTTAAAAATAATTTTATGATACTATTACCTTACACTGGAATATTAATTCAAACACACACACACACACACACACACACACACACACACACACACACACACACACACACACACACACACACACACACACACACACACACACACACACACACACACACACACACACACACACACACACACACATATAGGAAGTTGTTTCCAGGACAAGGACCAACCAATGAGGAGAGGGGCTGCCTGCTACCACACATGGAACAGATCATGTTGTATGCAGTAAGATCTCTGACCAATACCAAATAAAATAACCAAAAAAGAAAACCCCAATTTAGTCTGAAACCTCCCCTCCCGTTTGGCAGCCCTCCAGTCGGGGGTAATGAGCTCCAAAGCCAAACCTCAGCAGCTGTGGGTCTGGGGGCATCCAGCACCCGGTAATACCACTACCCATCCTGGGGGAAGGTGGGCAGGGCTACCCCACCCCACCACACCACCCCATTGGGCTACCCAGCCTCCTCTCATACAGGCCCATGAAGACTCCATTAAAACAGTCAACATGAAAGATCAAGTGGTAGCTAATTGTTCAGAAGGATTCAAGTCATAATGACACAGATCACATGAAAGACACGGCGCAAGGCACACACACACACACACACACACACACACACACACACACACACACACACACACACACACACACACACACACACACACACACACACACACACACACACACACCACCACCCAGACTCCCGTCTTTCTTTTTATTGTGGTGTCCCCAATTTTTTTTTTTTTTTTTTTTTTGCACGTGTCTCCCCTTTACCTCCTCTGTCGTTGTGGGGTTTTTTTCTTGGAAGTTTTATAACGAGGTGTTTCATCAATGCTTGATGTCACAGACACTCTCAAAAAAAAAAGATTTCTTGGTGCTGTTAATGTCCCTAAACACGGCAGTTACATAGGCAGGTACAGTGTAATTACAGTGTAGGTACACGTTGTTACTTACAACTAAACATTGATTGAGTTGTCCCCCCCCCAGCAGTAAAGCTATAGCAGAGTAGATAGAGCCTTTGGTCCTGTCCTCTTTCTGACTGTCCCCAGTACCCAGACCCAGACAGACAGATTATAGACTACCCTTCAGCGTGTATATAGAGAAAAGGAGGCTGTGTTTGAAGGTGACGTAATTGAAGTATATCAGTGTTTGTAAAAAAAAACATATTTTTGTTGTATGTAATAGTCTATATATAATAGCCTCCACTACATTCAGCATGTCTCCGTTGTCTGATTGTGTTGCCTATAAAGGAATGAACTAGACTTGTGTGATGACCAGTAACTATGCCTCTGGTTCGTCCTAAAGCCTACAGTTATATCCCAGTGGACCAATAGTATTGAGTGGTACTGACCCATACACCACATTCTCTACACCCACTTGGTCACATTTCTAGTGTGTGTGTGTGGGGGGGGGGATCACTTTTAAGACTTTCTGTCTATGGAGATGACTGATGATCATCAACGTGCCTGTTGACTGATCACATTGTGCCACTGGTTGACATGCAGTCTGGTGGTTACATTGTTACATTAGAGGAAACCACCGACATGCTGTAGACTACATACAGACAAACTCAGCATTTCATTGCAAGCAATTATTCATATTCATTGGGTCAAAGCTATATTGTTCAGCTGCACACAAATCTACGATCAAGGAGTGTAAGTAACTATAGCTTAATATCAATCATTTTTAATATGAATACCACTGCCTATTGTTATGTAACGTAATTAATGTTTCAGTATTCCTTGCCATATCTTAAATATTCCCTTTCTCTCATCCCTCTTCCTCTCTCTCTCTCTCTCTCTCTCTCTCTCTCTCTCTCTCTCTCTCTCTCTCATCCCTCTTCCTCTCTCTCTCTCTCTCTCTCTCTCTCTCTCATGCCTCTTCCTCCCTCTCTCTCTCTCATCCCTCTTCCTCTCTCTCTCATCCCTCTTCCTCTCTCTCTCTCTCTCATCCCTCTTCCTCTCTCTCTCTCTCATCCCTCTTCCCCTCTCTCTCTCTCTCTTCTCTCTCTCTCTCTCTCTCTCTCTCTCATCCCTCTTCCTCTCCCTCTTCCCTCTTCTCTCTCTCTCTCATCCCTCTTCCTCCTTCTCTCTCTCTCTCTCTCATCCCTCTTCCTCTCTCTCTCTCTCATCCCTCTTCCTCTCTCTCTCTCTCATCCCTCTTCCTCTCTCTCTCTCATCCCTCTTCCTCTCTCTCTCATCCCTCTTCCTCTCTCTCTCTCTCATCCCTCTTCCTCTCTCTCTCTCTCTCTCTCTCCCTCCATCTCTGTCTCATTCTCTCTCGTTTTCCGTTGACATGCCTCTGATCCGTTGACCACACAGAGTAGGAAAATAACCCAGTCATATTGCCTGCAAGGCAAAAACTCATTCTGTCCCTGACCCTGGTTCTGTATCACCACATTTCCATCACCAGGCAAGTAAAACACATCTAATAATTTCAATTTTCCCCCTCCATTGCAGTATTATTAACATTGTTAATTTTCTGAGGGCTACAGACCCAGGGAGGAATGTGAAGTTAAATGCATTACCCAGAGAGCGAGAGAGAGTGATCTTCCATTGATTTCCCTTCTGATTCACTAAGTACAGTTGGCAGCTGTTCCTAATGCCATAATGACATCTAGGAACCAATTCAACCAATGCAAAAAAAAACAGTTAAAGCCATTTGGTGTACGCAGCATGGAAGATGTAGAAGCAAGACCATGTATTTACAGACAGACATGCTGGCATATGATTAGTTAGTTTCAGAATCGGGATAGAATCGCTGAATGGAATATTGCCAAATCTCTATTCTGCCCCTTTGCATTGTAAACATAAGTACATATTTGGGGTGGCAGGGTAGCCTAGTGGTTAGAGCATTGGACTAGTAACTGGAAGGTTGCAAGTTCAAACCCCGAGCTGAGAAGTTACAAATCTGGCGTTCTGCCCCTGAACAGGCAGTTAACCCCACTGTTCCTAGGCTGTCATTGAAAATAAGAATTTGTTCTTAACTGACTTGCCTGGTAAAATACATACATTATGCCTGGTGAAAACCAACCACAGCATTCCACAGTAAGAACCTCACACCAACGGTAAAGCATGGTGGTGGCAGTGGGATGGTTTGGGGGATGCTTTGTTGCCTCAGGACCTGGATGACTTGCCTTAATAGTAAGGAACCATGAATTCTGCTCTGTATCAGAGAATTCTACATGAGGATGTCAGGCCATCTGTCTGTGAGCTGAAGTCGAGGTGCAGCTGGGTCATGCAGCAAGACAATGACCCAAAACACACAATTGAGTCTACATAAAAATGTCGAAAAAGCAACAAATTTGTTGTTTTGGAATGGCCTAGTCAAAGTCCAGACCTAGTCCCAATTGAGATGTTGTGGCAGGACTTGAAACAAGCAATTCATGCTTGAAAACCCACAAATGTCGCTGAGTTAAAGCATTTCTGTATGGAAGAGTGGGCTAAAATTCCTCCACAGCGATGTGAGAGACTGATCAACAACTACAGGAAGCGTTTGGTTGGTGTCATTGCAGTTAAAGGTGACACAACCAGTTATTGACTATAAGTGGGAGAGCAATTGTATTTATCACATAGGGACATTTAGTGTTGCATTATTTTTTTAATGAAATAAACGAAATAAGTATGTAATTGTTGTGTTATTTGTTCACTCAGGTTTCCTGTATCTAATATCAGGTTTTGGTTGAAGATCTGATAACATTCAGTATCAAAAATATGCAAAAGAAGAGAAAATCAGAAAGGGGGTAAATATTTTTTCATAACACTGTAAATACATACAAGAGGCTTATAACAAATAAGACTAGATCTAAATTCCACTGTCAAATAAGACTAGATCTAACTTCCACTGTCAAATAAGACTAGATCTAACTTCCACTGTCAAATAAGACTAGATCTAACTTCCACTGTCAAATAAGACTAGATCTAACTTCCACTGTCAAATAAGACTAGATCTATCTTCCACTGTTAAATAAGACTAGATCTAACTTCCACTGTCTAAATAAGACTAGATCTAACTTCCACTGTCAAATAAGACTAGATCTAACTTCCACTGTCAAATAAGACTAGATCTAACTTCAAATAAGACTAGATCTAACTTCCACTGTCAAATAAGACTAGATCTAACTTCCACTGTCAAATAAGACTAGATCTAACTTCCACTGTCAAATAAGACTAGATCTATCTTCCACTGTTAAATAAGACTAGATCTAACTTCCACTGTCAAATAAGACTAGATCTAACTTCCACTGTCAAATAAGACTAGATCTAACTTCCACTGTCAAATAAGACTAGATCTAACTTCCACTGTCAAATAAGACTAGATCTAACTTCCACTGTCAAATAAGACTAGATCTAACTTCCACTAGTCAAATAAGACTAGATCTAACTTCCACTGTCAAATAAGACTAGATCTAACTTCCACTGTCAAATAAGACTAGATCTAACTTCCACTGTCAAATAAGACTAGATCTAACTTCCTCTGTCAAATAAGACTAGATCTAACTTCCTCTGTCAAATAAGACTAGATCTAACTTCCAAATAAGACTGTCAAATAAGACTAGATCTAACTTCCACTGTCAAGACTAGATCTAACTTCCACTGTCAAATAAGACTAGATCTAACTTCCACTGTCAAATAAGACTAGATCTAACTTCCTCTGTCAAGACTAGATCTAACTTCCACTGTCAAATAAGACTAGATCTAACTTCCACTGTCAAGACTAGATCTAACTTCCACTGTCAAATAAGACTAGATCTAACTTCCTCTGTCAAGACTAGATCTAACTTCCACTGTCAAATAAGACTAGATCTAACTTCCACTGTCAAGACTAGATCTAACTTCCACTGTCAAATAAGACTAGATCTAACTTCCACTGTCAAATAAGACTAGATCTAACTTCCACTGTCAAATAAGACTAGATCTAACTTCCACTGTCAAATAAGACTAGATCTAACTTCCACTGTCAAATAAGACTAGATCTAACTTCCACTGTCAAATAAGACTAGATCTAACTTCCACTGTCAAATAAGACTAGATCTAACTTCCACTGTCAAATAAGACTAGATCTAACTTCCACTGTCAAATAAGACTAGATCTAACTTGTCAAATAAGACTAGATCTAACTTCCACTGTCAAATAAGACTAGATCTAGATCTAGATCTTCCACTGTCAAATAAGACTAGATCTAACTTCCACTGTCAAATAAGACTAGATCTAACTTCCACTGTCAAATAAGACTAGATCTAACTTCCACTGTCAAATAAGACTAGATCTAACTTCCACTGTCAAATAAGACTAGATCTAACTTCCACTCTAACTTCCACTGTCAAATAAGACTAGATCTAACTTCCTCTGTCAAATAAGACTAGATCTAACTTCCACTGTCAAATAAGACTAGATCTAACTTCCACTGTCAAATAAGACTAGATCTAACTTCCTCTGTCAAATAAGACTAGATCTAACTTCCACTGTCAAATAAGACTAGATCTAACTTCCACTGTCAAATAAGACTAGATCTAACTTCCTCTGTCAAATAAGACTAGATCTAACTTCCTCTGTCAAATAAGACTAGATCTATCTTCCACTGTCAAATAAGAGTAGATATAACTTCCACTGTCAAACTAGATCTAACTTCCACTGTCATAAGACTAGAAGAAGCTGTCGTTGACTCTAAATCTGTAGATCAACTTCCACTGTCAAATAAGACATTTTTGCTTGTTGATGGTTTTATGGTTACCAATAAATGTTCAAATCAATCAGATATTTTCAGTGGAAATCCAACTCTTTATTGCTGTATCCCGACCTCTTCCCTCCTTATTGCCTACCTTAACACCCACAGATTTGACCCTACCCCTAAAACTCAAACCCCAAATTCAAAAATAGAAAATAAAACTGAACCAGCTTTCTGGAGAGGCTGTTAAATGCTTAACACAGTCTCTAATTATAGCAGACTGACTGACTGACTGACTGACTGGCTGGCTGACTGGCTGACTGACTGACTAACTGACTGGCTGACTGACTGACTAGCTGACTGGCTGACTGACTGACTGACTAACTGACTGACTGGCAGACGGGCAGACTGACTGGTGTTTGAAGGAAACTGTAAATGGGAACACACCAGAGATTTTAGATTACTCAAAACCTCTATAAAAGTGCAGAAAGCAGACCGTTGAGTCCACTTAGCAACACTTCCACTTGTTACTTGTATAGATGCTGTAACTTACCCTCTCATTTCGCTTTAATGTAAAACACCCAGTATGAATGATCAGAGAAAGGAAAAAGGAAACCAAGTTAAACGAGAAACACTGCTTTACAGGCCATGTTATGTTAATGAGAGGAGAGGAGAGGAAAACTCCCAGAGCGTCAGGAGTTTTGTTTGCCACGTATGATAGATATATGTGGGGCATTAGAATGTTATTTACACGTTTAAAAAATAATCATATTTGTGCGCTTCTTCTATGTGTGTGTATATGTGGAGTGTGTGTGTGTGTGTGTGTGTGTGTGTGTGTGTGTGTGTGTGCGTGCATGCGTGCTTGTGTGTGTGTGTGTGCATGCGTGTGTGTATGTGTGTGTTCATATCCACTGCCTCTGGTTGCTGTAAGAAAATAAAGAGTTTAAGGTCAGTTGGAGAGCAGACTGCTAAATATAGTGGTGTGTTCATGTGAGGGCCAGACTCTCCTGAAGACAAGCTGTCCTCTGACCATGCCTTGTAATTGAGGAAGAAAATAAGGACTCAAATTATATGTTTATTTTTTGACAACAATTTTAATCTTCTGTTCTCTCGTTTTGAGAAAAGAAACGCCCACAAGGACGCTGGAAACTAAGACCAGGGTTTAGGTTAGTAGGAGACTACTGAAACTAAGACCAGGGTTTAGGTTAGGAGACTAGGAGGGTTTAGGTTCGTAGGAGACTACTGAAACTAAGACCAGGGTTTAGGTTAGTAGGAGACTCCCGAAACGAAGACCAGGGTTTAGGTTCGTAGGAGACTACTGAAACGAAGACCAGGGTTTAGGTTCGTAGGAGACTACTGAAACTAAGACCAGGGTTTAGGTTCGTAGGAGACTCCCGAAACAAAGACCAGGGTTTAGGTTAGTAGGAGACTACTGAAACGAAGACCAGGGTTTAGGTTCGTAGGAGACTACTGAAACGAAGACCAGGGTTTAGGTTCGTAGGAGACTACTGAAACGAAGACCAGGGTTTAGGTTCGTAGGAGACTACTGAAACGAAGACCAGGGTTTAGGTTCGTAGGAGACTACTGAAACTAAGACCAGGGTTTAGGTTAGGATACTACTGAAACGAAGACCAGGGTTTAGGTTCGTAGGAGACTACTACTGAAACGAAGACCAGGGTTTAGGTTCGTAGGAGACTACTGAAACTAAGACCAGGGTTTAGGTTAGTAGGAGACTACCGAAACGAAGACCAGGGTTTAGGTTCGTAGGAGACTACTGAAACAAAGACCAGGGTTTAGGTTCGTAGGATACTACTGAAACGAAGACCAGGGTTTAGGTTCGTAGGATACTACTGAAACGAAGACCAGGGTTTAGGTTCGTAGGATACTACTGAAACGAAGACCAGGGTTTAGGTTAGTAGGAGACTACTGAAACGAAGACCAGGGTTTAGGTTCGTAGGAGACTACTGAAACTAAGACCAGGGTTTAGGTTCGTAGGAGACTATTGAAACGAAGACCAGGGTTTAGGTTCGTAGGAGACTATTGAGACTATATGAAACGAAGACCAGGGTTTAGGTTCGTAGGAGACTATTGAAACGAAGACCAGGGTTTAGGTTCGTAGGAGACTACTGAAACTAAGACCAGGGTTTAGGTTCGTAGGAGACTATTGAAACGAAGACCAGGGTTTAGGTTCGTAGGAGACTACTGAAACAAAGACCAGGGTTTAGGTTCGTAGGAGACTACTGAAACTAAGACCAGGGTTTAGGTTCGTAGGAGACTATTGAAACGAAGACCAGGGTTTAGGTTCGTAGGAGACTACTGAAACTAAGACCAGGGTTTAGGTTCGTAGGAGACTACTGAAACTAAGACCAGGGTTTAGGTTCGTAGGAGACTACTGAAACAAAGACCAGGGTTTAGGTTCGTAGGAGACTACTGAAACGAAGACCAGGGTTTAGGTTAGTAGGAGACTCCCGAAACGAAGACCAGGGTTTAGGTTAGTAGGAGACTTCCGAAACGAAGACCAGCCTACTGTTTATTTCTCCAGTAAATACAGACTAATCAATGTGGCTAATATAACCGTCAGTACAAAGAACAGGGGTATTCACAGCACATCACACACAGAGTATACCTGTCTTATCTCCATTGAAATCATGTCAGATTCAGCATGATAGCGAAGATGGAGGGGAGGGGGGGGGGTATTAACTTCATCAAGTCCTTTGTTGTCATCTGTTATGTTGAATCACATCTATGCAGATACGTAACATGTTGTTTTACCATGGCCTGGTTGTGTTGTTGTTTAACTCGTTCAGTGTCCAGCCCCTCTCTTTGCTCTTGGACATACTACTACTGTAGGTCAATAACAGTTATTCTCATAGACACGTACCAGGCTCAGACTATTCTCTGCAGGAGAATTGTGTACTGTTATATGGTGTCAGGTTTTCACCCCACTTTCTCATTTAAGTTGTGCATGTTTATTCTTATAATCGTATTGATTCATTTTTTTTTTTAATAGAGCAAAGCTGATAATTTGGCAAAGTGGTCATCTTGAAAAAATAAATGCTACTGCATTTACCAAATACAATGTGTTTACCAAAAACACACTTATTTAATAAGATAGTGATAAAGACCTGTTAAATAATAGCGCACGGTTGCGCTTTGCAGCAACACAAAGGGGGCTCTGAGGAATGGAGCGAGCACACAACCGGTGAGACTAAAGACGTTGCTGGTGGCTAAAATAGATGCATTTTAAATGAACG
Organism: Oncorhynchus masou masou; assembly: GCF_036934945.1. Taxonomy (NCBI): domain Eukaryota; kingdom Metazoa; phylum Chordata; class Actinopteri; order Salmoniformes; family Salmonidae; genus Oncorhynchus; species Oncorhynchus masou. The sequence continues at coordinate 83,814,699 of NC_088216.1, forward strand.
CACTCGCTCGTCAGAATTGCACTGGTAATTAGCCTACGTTTCAAATTACAAACATTTCAAATGACAATCTGAAAATCTGAACAAACCATCTCAATCTCCCCTCTTTCTAGCCTATACATAGTTGCGTCGCTATAGTTATTTGTAGGCCTTTTACCGTAAAAAAAAATGTCATTCAAGTATGAATATCAATCGAAGTTAATAAAAGTGGGTCAGGCCAGGTGGTACAAATTACGCTCTATAAAATATAGGAGTTTCAAGAAAGCCAGCGGTTTTGTTTGAGGTAGGCCCTACAGTATGACAGCATTTTGCGCAATGAATGATCAAATAAAATCACTGAGAAATAGAGTCGCTTAAAACAGATCTGAAGAGGGATTTAAATACAGCTGTGTCGGGAGTAAAGTAGGTTAAATATTTCCAAATGTAAGTCGAGCTATTTGAATCATCGGTTCTTTTCTTACAAGAGGAAACAAACTAGCTTCGTTGTAAAAGTTGCGGTCAGAATTCATTTGATTTGACGTGATAATCATTTCTTTAATTTGTTTTATTTCTTTGTCATTTCGAACAGTTTGAATCCTTTCAAACCATTACAACTAATGCCTACAAAAGACATTTAACTGCACTTCAGAATATTGAAAACAGAGACAGACGGTTAAAAACCAAACAATAAAATCTGTGTTCTAACCGCAGGCCCTGCCAGTTTAATTTATTGATTTATTCGTGGCCAGCATGTTACTGTGTGCGACAGTGTCACGACAATAATAACCTATCGAAAGGCAAGCAGCTTTACATCATTATCTGCCTATTATAACAACGTTATTTTAATGGAGAATGTGCCTATATCTAATCGTATTATTAATTGTAAGAGGTACAGTAGGGAAGTAGTGGGAGTAAGGGAGACCATAACGCACGCGATCGCAAAAAGAAAAGGGATCCTTGTCGTTACATCATTATCGCCAAAGATCGTCAACATTAGTCCTAATATTAGCAGGTGGGCTATATTATATTATATGTAGGCTGTATTATATTATATGTAGGCTATATTATATTATGTGTAGGCTATATTATACCCATAGGCCTATAATGATGCTGATGCTGGAAGAACAAGAAATAGTGAACCTGACTGAGTAGCGGACTGAGCAAACTGGGCGCTTTGACGCCAATAGAGTGTAAATTACCTGACAATTATTGAATACTTAATTCATTCATAATAGCCACTCAACCACCCATTTCCCAAAGATGAATCTGGATTTGTCAATGTGCATTTGGGGAGGTGGGATGGTTTCTACTCCCATGCCCTCCATCCCCTTTCATTCCCTCTCTCCTTTATTGGCTTTCAACGAATCTTCAAAGCGCGCGGACCCTATAATTAAGGGGCGGGGTCTCTGCCTCTCCAAATACGTCTGCGCGCTCATGCCGGAGTTCTCTCAAACTGTCCCGGGACTGCGAGCAGAGAAGAGAACCGACTTAACTATCTACTCTTGGGATTTTGTTTCCCAGGGATGGCCGCATCTATTCTGGAGGTATGGAATATACTTGTTTGTGTTTTTAAGTTAACTTTAAAGTTGTTTTACAGTTACGCGTCATTTGTATTTTCCAGCGGAATTAGGCTACTGCTTCTCGTGGTTACTAAGCGCACACGCGTAGACTCCGACTCTGAAGGATCAGTCATGACCCAGGTTACTGTTCAACGTTCAAACGGAGAAAGAACGGTTGCACTGTTGACATTTGACAATATGCTTTCATAAAACAAGATTTGATTGTGGTAAAATATGTAGTCTAAAATATGATATTTGTCTCTCCGTCTGTCAGAAACGATGTGCGTAACTGAACATTCGGACTAAAAGTATACCATAGCCTATGTCATTTATTTTGGGTTTTATCCAAAACATTAAAAAAGGGTATGTACTTTAACGCAAATTAATGGCATGTATTCTATAGTCAGCCTCAGTCCAAGACCAATATGCTACGCTAGCCGACATCCCCAATTAAAAAGGTACCTTTACGCCCGTTGGTTATCATAACAAACATATGAGTTGATATAAGAAATAAATGGGACTTCGAATGAGTGAATAACAGGTTAGCATCAAATATAATTCATATAGAAAAGTGTGGTCTGACCTACTGATTGGTAGACAGACTGTATGAAATGGTATATGCCTGACAAATCAGTCCACAGCCAAATCAACACGAAACGCAATCTCTCGCCAAACCTCTCCCAATAAGACTATGTCGGTACAGTAGACTTGGTTCCACTGCAATTATAGAATCATTACATTTCCGCGGGTCATCAACACTATAACGCGGAGGACATACAAGTTAAAACGCAAGGGGGGGGGGGGGGTATTGAACATACAAAAAACGCATTACAGGCGCAGTTAACTAACTCTTTATCTCTGTGATTGAGTACAATTAACCTGGAAACAGGAGCCACAGCAACCGGATACGCTAAATCCACCGCAGGCGCTTCGCAGGCAGACGGAGGAAATCCACCCCTCGACTCAACCCCGGTGTGGTGCCCCCGGGTGCTAGCTGGTGATTAGGGACTTTGTTACTGCTTTAAGGACGAGACTAGAGGCCTTAAATGGTCTCGCGTGGAATAACTTGTATCGGCTGACAGTGTAGTGTAATTTAGGGAAAACGTACGTTCAGCAACAGAAGAAATCTCTGTCCATATAAACGAGTAGACATAGACCTAATACGCATTGGCTAGGTCCACCACATGCTGAAATATCAGCCTACAAATCGTATGATTTAATGTGCACTATACAACTTTGGCTTGCTCTTGTCCTGAGATGCGCGTGTAAATTAGATATTGGAGCAAATCTCCTGTTGATTTGACCTGCGCGTTTGTCCCACTTGACACGCTGATCTCAAATTATAGGATTAAGGCCATGTAGCCAAATGCACGACCTGCTCAATACGAGTTCTTCAAAGGTAGTTGCATTGTTGTTCGAATAATCTTAATCTGGTGATTGACACATCTTTATAAAATCTCATGTTAAGACAGGACAATGAGGAGAGAGTCCGTTTGTGGAAAAATGCGCCATTGTTGAAAGGGCATAAATAAATCAACCGTTTCAGATGTCATGGTGACCATTCAGGACTAACATGTTTGGCAAGATTTCAACTGACAACAATACTGTTGCTGAGAACAATTTAGTTGACGTAAATAGTGTTTTTAAATGTACATTATTCAGATACAGTTTTGTCACATTTAATTCCTATTTTCCCTTTGTATTGAATTATTCTGTCTGTTTGCCGAAACAAGCAGGCATATATTTTCATCAACACAAATTTAATTTGAAATGAACTGAAACCAAAGTAAATCTCCACTGTTCTGTGACCAATGTATAGGGGAAAGCAACAGCCTAGCATACTGTTGTGATTAGACACTGACAGAAGCAGCAGCAGCCATTTCCTCTGTCTGATCTCTCTTGTCTCCTCTCCCTTCTAGGAGGAAGCTCGCTATGGTTCCAGTCCTCTTGCTATGCTAACCGCTACCTGCAACAAGTTTGGCAGCACCAGCCCGGTGAGGGACTCAGCCACCCCGGGCAAGGCCGGTCCCGGCAGCTCCGCTCCAGTCAAGAAGCAGTACACCATGAGCTCAGAGCTCCAGGGACAGAGAAACAGCAGAGGAGGAGGAGAGAGCATGGAGAACTCCTACACTGGTTCCTTCAGCTCAGCGGGTGGGTTACTCACACCCACTGGCAGCCCTCCTCCATCCTCTGGGGGGTATACGTCCGAGTACAACCCCTTCTCCCACTCTTTCCAGACCTCCATGTCCCAGGGCCAGGACCAGTCCCTGCTGGTGTCCAAGGCCCACGCCACGGCCGACTGTCTGACCAGCGTCTACACTTCCCTGGACATGACTCACCCCTACGGCTCCTGGTACAAGGCAGGCATCCACCCCGGCATCACCGCCGCCCCCTCCAACACCACGTCCTCCTGGTGGGACGTCCACCCAAATACCAACTGGCTAAGTGCTGCCCAGCCCCAGTCCGACGGCCTCCAGGGCTCCCTCCAACCCGTCCCTCCCCAAGCCTCCCTCAGCCCCCAGCTGCCCAGCTACACCACTGACTTCACCTCTCTGAACCCAGCTCAGTACCCCTCGGTGGGCCTGGGGTCCACATCACACCTCCTCCAGTCCTCCCAGCACATGCTGCCTCAGGACATGTACAAGCCCAAGCCAGTGTCTGGCGGGGGGCTGATGGAGAATCAGATGGGCCTGAAGCCTGCTGGTGGATCACGGGGTTACGGTGGGGGAACCACCACTGGCCGGTCCAACTGTGACTGTCCCAACTGCCAGGAGCTGGAGCGGCTTGGAGCCTCGGCTGCATCCCTGAGGAAGAAGCCCGTTCATAGCTGCCACATCCCGGGCTGTGGGAAGGTCTATGGTAAAGCCTCGCATCTCAAGGCCCACCTCCGCTGGCACACTGGGGAGAGACCTTTCGTCTGCAACTGGCTGTTCTGCGGGAAACGTTTCACACGTTCCGACGAGCTGGAGAGGCACGTCCGCACGCACACCCGGGAGAAGAAGTTCACCTGCCTGCTGTGTAACAAGAGATTCACCCGCAGCGACCACCTCAGCAAGCACCAGAAGACCCACGCAGAGTCTGCCCTGCAGCAGGCCAAGACCGGGGAGGGAGAGGCCCAGGACCCCAGGAACAACGAGGAGACGGCAGACCCCAATAACCTCAACACGGCCGTGCAGAATAACAACGTCCCTAGTGAGACGACTACCAACGGAGAGGAGAAGACTGGCTCAGCCAACGGGGTAGAGACCAGCAGTGGACTGCTGGAGATTTAACTTCAGCGTATGTTGTGGTCTTATAGAGATGTTTTGTTCAGTTAGTGTGGCACCGTTGTGGTGCAAAGTTTACTATATATCTAAAAACAAACAGCATTATTTAGTCTTTGTACATGCTGCCCACGCGTTTGACATTAATTGTCAAAGGATGCATTTGACATAGTTTGTAATGACTTTCAAGATAACTGGCCAGGCTGGTCGAGAAATACCCATTCTGTGGACTTACACACACACACACACACACACACACACACACACACACACACACACACACACACACACACACACACACACACACACACACACACACACACACACACACACACACACACACCCACACACACACACACACACACACACACACACACACACACACACACACACACACACCCACCCACCCACACACACACCACACACACACACACACACACACACACACACACACACACACACACACACACACACACACACACACACACACACACACACACACACACACACACACACACGCACACACGCACACACGCACACACGCACACACACAACACACCTCACACACTATTTCTTAATTTTCAGTAAAACAAACCACTAAATTCAATCTGTAAGATCAGAGGGGGGAAAAACAAGAAGAAAATGTGTGTATCTAGTATGAGGGACGTAATGGAGCATTGCTTTGCTATGGTACATTATTGGCTCAGTAAGAACCAGTCTCTGATATTGGGTACGTCTTGTTTTGGGATTTGAGTCTGTGCTCTTCCTATCATGTCTTATTTAATTTTTAGATATACACAAATAATCTAATTTATGTTTTAAATTATAAGCATTAAAGATTATCGTGCATTTTTCAGGCAGTGCATTGTTGGATAATAATGGCGAGATAAAGCCATTGATAATTTAGTAAATTAAGATTCTTTTTTTTCTCTTTTATTTATTGATTATAACCACGGTGATGTTGTTGGTGCTATCGTGTTTGAAGATGTATTTATAGATCTTGAAATGAATTGTTTCTTGCTATTTTCTACATAACTATTCTATTGTGAAGTCTGCACACCTGCCACGTTGACAGTGATGAAGACGTTCTCCTTCAGGTACTTTATTGCTGTAATGTCAGGTGTGTTATTTTTCTGACCTTTCTCTAGTTTGTCGATAAACTTTTTTTTCCAACTGTAATGAAAATGACACTTACAACAATAACATTAAGAAACACCGATTAAAGTACGGCAGAAATCAGATGGTATATGTTCACGTCTTCAAAGAAAGTCCAAAGTTTATCACAGCAATGCATGATGGATATTTAGGATAATAAACTCCTGATATTTTGTGATTGAACTTCATGAAGAATATTAGTTGGAACGTTTGCAGGATGTGGAATGAGCTAACTAAGGAACCCGTAATTCAGCATGAGCTTGGTATAGGAGTATGTCTTCAGTGTTGTGACATGGAATGGTGCTTCAGTAAAAAGAAAAAAAAAGCTATTGACTTTGTTCATTGGTGTTATTTTTATTTTTCCAAACCTATAAGTCTCATCTCCCCACTTGATTCCATAAAGGTTTATCTTGCAGAGGTAGCAAGCCATCCCAAAAGTCTAAAGGAAAAATACTACATAGACTTGACACGTTCAACTCTTCTCTTTCCTCTTTCATCTCTCCCTGCCTCTCTTTTTCCTTCATCTCACCCTCCCTCTCTTCCTCCATCTCTCCCTGCCTCTCTTTTTCCTTCATCTCTCCCTCCCTCTCTTCCTCCTTCATCTCTCCCTGCCTCTCTTCCTCCTTCATCTCTCCATCCCTCTCTTCCTCCATCTCTCCCTGCCTCTTCCTCCTTCACCTCTACCTCCCTCTCTTCCTCCATCTCTCCCTGCCTGTCTTCCTCCTTCATCTCTCCATCCCTCTCTTCCTCTTTCATTTCTCCATCCCTCTCTTCCTCTCATCTCTCCATCCCTCTCTTCCTCTTCATCTCTCCATCCCTCTCTTCCTCTTTCATCTCTCCATCCCTCTCTTCCTCCTTCATCTCTCCCTCCCTCTCTTCCTCCATCTTTCCCTGCCTGTCTTCCTCCTTCATCTCTCCATCCCTCTCTTCTTCTTTCATCTCTCCATCCCTCTCTTCCTCTTTCATCTCTCCATCCCTCTCTTCCTCATTCATCTCTCCATCCCTCTCTTCCTCTTTCATCTCTCCATCCCTCTCTTCTTCCTTCATCTCTCCATCCCTCACTTCCTCTTTCATCTCTCCATGCCTCTCTTCCTCTTTCATCTCTCCCTCCCTCTCTTCCTCTTTCATCTCTCCATGCTTCTCTTCCTCCTTAATTTCTCCCTGCCTCTCTTCCTCCTCCATCTCTCCCTCCCTCTCTTCCTCCTTCATCTCTCCATCCCTCTCTTCCTCCTTCATCTCTCCATCCCTCTCTTCCTCCTTCATCTCTCCATCCCTCTCTTCCTCCATCTCTCCATCCCTCTCTCTCTTCCTCCATCTCTCCATCCCTCTCTTCCTCTTTCATCTCTCCATCCTTCTCTCCTCTAAAATCTCCCTCTCTCCTCTAAAATCCCCACCCCTCTCTCCTCTAAAATCCCCACCCCTCTCTCCTCTAAAATCCCCCTCTCCTCTAAAATCCCTCTCTCTCTCTCTTGTCATATTCTTACTGTATTCCGTCCAACTTGCTCTTCTTGCCTCCCTCTTAACCAAAATACCTTCATTATCTTCTTGCCTCCCTCTTAACCAAAATATCTTCATTATCTTCTTGCCTCGCTCTTAACCAAAATACCTTCATTATCTTCTTGCCTCCCTCTTAACCAAAATACCTTCATTATCTTCTTGCCTCCCTCTTAACCAAAATACCTTCATTATCTTCTTGCCTCCCTCTTAACCAAAATACCTTCATTATCTTCTTGACCTCCCTCTTAACCAAAATTTCTTCATTATCTTCTTGCGGGCGGAGCAAACAAAGCGATCGACTGAGATGAACTCTGGTCAGTCGACACAATTACCCTTTTGACAGTGCCACTGTAGTTACCCCACTGTAGTTACCGCACTGTAATTACCCCACTGTAGTTACCCCACTGTAGTTACCCCACTGTAGTTACCCTATTGTAGTTACCCCACTGTAGTTACCCCAATGTAGTTACCCCACTGTAGTTACCCCACTGTAGTTACCCCACTGTAGTTACCCCACTGTAATTACGCCCACTGTAGTTACACCACTGTAGTTACCCCAATGTAGTTACCCCACTGTAGTTACACCACTGTAGTTACCCCACTGTAGTTACCCCCACTGTAGTTACCCCCACTGTAGTTACCCCACTGTATTAACCCCACTGTAGTTACCCCACTGTAGTTACCCCACTGTAGTTGCGCCCACTGTATTTACCCCACTGTAGTTACCCCACTGTAGTTACCCCCACTGTAGTTACCCCACTGTAGTTACCCCAATGTAGTTACCCCACTGTAGTTACCCCAATGTAGTTACCCCACTGTAGTTACCCCCACTGTAGTTACCCCACTGTAGTTACCCCACTGTAGTTACCCCACTGTAATTACGCCCACTGTAGTTACGCCCACTGTAGTTACCCCACTGTAGGTATGCCACTGTAGTTACCCCACTGTAGTTACCCCACCATAGTTACCCCCACTGCAGTTACCCCACTGTAGTTACCCCACTGTAGGTATGCCACTGTAGTTACCCCACTGTAGTTACCCCAATGTAGTTACCCCACTGTAGTTACCCCCACTGTAGTTACCCCCACTGTAGTTACCCCACTGTAGTTACCCCCACTGTAGTTACCCCACTGTAGTTACCCCACTGTAGTTACCCCACTGTAGTTACCCCACTGTAGTTACCCCCACTGTAGTTACCCCACTGTAGTTACCCCACTGTAGTTACGCCACTGTAGTTACCCCCACTGTGTTACCCCACTGTAGTTACCCCATTGTAGTTACCCCACTGTAGTTACCCCCACTGTAGTTACCCCACTGTAGTTACCCCCACTGTAGTTATGCCACTGTAGTTACCCCACTGTAGGTATGCCACTGTAGTTACCCCACTGTAGTTACCCCACTGTAGTTACCCCCTGTAGGTATGCCACAGTAGTTACCCCACTGTAGTTACCCCCACTGTGTTACCCCACTGTAGTTACCCCACTGTAGTTACCCCACTGTAGTTACCCCCACTGTAGTTACCCCACTGTAGTTACCCCCACTGTAGTTATGCCACTGTAGTTACCCCACTGTAGGTATGCCACTGTAGTTACCCCCACTGTAGTTACCCCACTGTAGTTACCCCACTGTAGTTACCCCCACTGTAGTTACGCCACTGTAGTTACCCCACTGTAATTACGCCCACTGTAGTTACGCCCACTGTAGTTACCCCACTGTAGGTATGCCACTGTAGTTACCCCACTGTAGTTACCCCACTGTAGTTACCCCCACTGTAGTTACCCCACTGTAGTTACCCCACTGTAGTCACCCCCACTGTAGTTACCCCACTGTAGTTACCCCACTGTAGGTATGCCACTGTAGTTACCCCACTGTAGTTACCCCACTGTAGTTACCCCACTGTAGTTACCCCACTGTAGTTATGCCACTGTAGTTACGCCACTGTAGTTACCCCCACTGTGTTACCCCACTGTAGATACCCCATTTTAGTTACCCCACTGTAGTTACCCCCACTGTAGTTACCCCACTGTAGTTACCCCCACTGTAGTTACACCGCTGTAGTTACCTCCACTGTGTTACGCCACTGTAGTTACCCCCACTGTGTTACCCCACTGTAGTTACCCCACTGTAGTTACCCCACTGTAGTTACCCCACTGTAGTTACCCCCACTGTAGTTACCCCACTGTAGTTACCCCCACTGTAGTTATGCCACTGTAGTTACCCCACTGTAGGTATGCCACTGTAGTTACCCCACTGTAGTTACCCCACTGTAGTTACCCCCACTGTAGTTATGCCACTGTAGTTACCCCACTGTAGCTATGCCACTGTAGTTACCCCACTGTAGTTACCCCACTGTAGTTACCCCACTGTAGTTACCCCACTGTAGTTACACCTGAGACAATTAGGCCCCTCTCCAGCCTCACATTGTTAATTAGACCCAGCTATGGTCTAGTAAAGTGAAGGAAGGAGGAAAGAGGGATGGAGGGACGGAGGGGAAGGAGGGAGGGAGTGAGGGAGGGAAGGAAGGAGGGAGCGAAGGAGGGAGCGAAGGAGGGAGGGAGGGAGGGAGGGAGGGAGGGAGGGAAGGAGGGAGGGAGGGAGGGATTTAGCGAAGGAGGGAGGGAGGGAAGGAGTGAGCGAGGGAGGGAAGGAGGGAGGGAGGGAAGAAGGGAGGGAAAGAGGGAAGGAGGGAAGAGGGATGGAGGGAAGGAGGGGAAGAAAGGAACGAGGAAAGGAAGGAGTGGAAGGAGGGAGGGAGGGAGGGAATGGGGGTAGAAGTGAAGGGGGGAGAGGGGAGGAGGGAATGGGGCAAGGAGGGGCAAGGGGGGAAGGAGTGGAAGAAGAGAACGGGGGTAGAAGTGACAGGGGGAGAGGGAAGTAGGGATGGAGGGGTAGTAATTGCATGATTTGCTGAGGGAGGTGTACACACAAAAGTCTTCCATTAAATGTAGAGAGAGACGCCTGGAAAGAGTCCTGGATGGTGTGAGCTGACAGAAGGGACTCTAGGCGTCCCAGCCTAAACACATTGGAAGAGTTCGTGCATATAGAGTGATGACATTTTGTAACGCTTTTGTTAGTTTTGGCCTTCTGTTTTCTTCCCGGCTTTTCGGGCAGACAATTTTTTTTTCTAAAGGTCAAATGAAGTTGGAGAGGCGCAGACTACACCCCTTCGTCCGTGATTGGTCAGCTGTAGGGATTCTTCAATAAAGTATATGTTGTCATTCAACGAGAGATGATTAGTTTTGTGTAAACTAGCTATGACGTCTCAAAATGGACAAACAGTACTATTAGTCAGAGAAGAGGACGAAAAACGCAGCCCTTGTTCATCGCAAAATGTCACCCATACTTGCGAGTGCAAACACACGGCTTGGAGGGAAATCATATATTTTTTTCCCGTTTTTGTCTCTTTCAAATGTTTGTTTTTTTCAGTCTGAAGGTATGGTTTACTGAGGTTTAGTTAGAGGAGAGGACTAGTCTGAAGGTATGGTTTACTGAGGTTTAGTTAGAGGAGAGGACTAGTCTGAAGGTATGGTTTACTGAGGTTTAGTTAGAGGAGAGGACTAGTCTAAAGGTATGGTTTACTGAGGTTTAGTTAGAGGAGAGGACTAGTCTGAAGGTATGGTTTACTGAGGTTTAGTTAGAGGAGAGGACTAGTCTAAATGGTTTACTGAGTTTAGTTAGAGGAGAGAGGACTGTCTGAAGGTTTTTACTGAGGTTTAGTTAGAGGAGAGGACTAGTCTGAAGGTATGGTTTACTGAGGTTTAGTTAGAGGAGAGGACTAGTCTGAAGGTATGGTTTACTGAGGTTTAGTTAGAGGAGAAGAGAGGACTAGTCTGAGGTATTTTACTGAGGTTTAGTTAGAGAGAGGAGAGGACTAGTCTGAAGGGTTTATTAGGTTCTAAAGGTATGGTTTACTGAGGTTTAGTTAGAGGAGAGGAGAGGACTAGTCTGAAGGTATGGTTTACTGAGGTTTAGTTAGAGGAGAGGAGAGGACTAGTCTGAAGGTATGGTTTACTGAGGTTTAGTTAGAGGAGAGGAGTCTGAAGGTATGGTTTACTGAGGTTTAGTTAGAGGAGAGAGACTGTCTGAAGGTATGGTTTACTGAGGTTTAGAGGGAGAGGACTAGTCTGAAGGTATGGTTTACTGAGGTTTAGTTAGAGGAGAGGACTAGTCTGAAGGTATGGTTTACTGAGGTTTAGTTAGAGGAGAGGACTAGTCTGAAGGTATGGTTTACTGAGGTTTAGTTAGAGGTTTATGGTTTACTGAGGTTTAGTTAGAGGAGAGGACTAGTCTGAAGGTATGGTTTACTGAGGTTTAGTTAGAGGAGAGGACTAGTCTGAAGGTATGGTTTACTGAGGTTTAGTTAGAGGAGAGGACTAGTCTGAAGGTATGGTTTACTGAGGTTTAGTTAGAGGAGAGGACTAGTCTGAAGGTATGGTTTACTGAGGTTTAGTTAGAGGAGAGGACTAGTCTGAAGGTATGGTTTACTGAGGTTTAGTGAGGTTTAGTTAGAGTTAGAGAGAGGACTAGTCTGAAGGTTTAGTTAGAGTTTACTGAGGTTTAGTTAGAGGAGAGGACTAGTCTGAAGGTATGGTTTACTGAGGTTTAGTTAGAGGAGTCTAGAGGACTAGTCTGAAGGTATGGTTTACTGAGGTTTAGTTAGAGGAGAGGACTAGTCTGAAGGTATGGTTTACTGAGGTTTAGTTAGAGGAGAGGACTAGTCTGAAGGTATGGTTTACTGAGGTTTAGTTAGAGGAGAGGAGAGGACTAGTCTAAAGGTATGGTTTACTGAGGTTTAGTTAGAGGAGAGGACTAGTCTGAAGGTATGGTTTACTGAGGTTTAGTTAGAGGAGAGGACTAGTCTGAAGGTTTATTAGGTTTACTGAGGTTTAGTTAGAGGAGAGGACTAGTCTAAAGGTATGGTTTACTGAGGTTTAGTTAGAGGAGAGGACTAGTCTGAAGGTATGGTTTACTGAGGTTTAGTCAGAGGAGAGGACTAGTCTGAAGGTATGGTTTACTGAGGTTTAGTCAGAGGAGAGGACTAGTCTGAAGGTATGGTTTACTGAGGTTTAGTCTAGTGTAGCTAGCTTATAATTGGCCCCAGTCAAGAGTGGGGTTTGTGGGCTAAAACAGGCGTAGAGAGTGATTGGAGGCCTGAGGAACATGGATATTAGCGTTGTTGATAAAAAAGGTACTAAATACCTTTTCTTTAGTAAAGAAATGAAGGATAATACGGGTGGTTGACGAGAAAATATACAAAGTGGCAAAAATAGCTTGTGTACATTTTTCCCTCTAATGATTTAGAATGGTAAAGTTGAGACTTGTTTCACACAATGTCATAATCATTATGTATAGACGAAGGACATCCATCGTTCAAACCACAAAACATTACATTACAGAACACAGTACAGAGAGGCTTCACTAAAGGATTTCAAACCTGCCCCTCCCCCTCCCTACCCACCAGAGACTGTCCTGTTCTCGTAACCCCTCCCCCCACCAGAGACTCCCTCCCACCAGAGACTAACCCATCAGAGACTGTCCTGTTCTCCTAACCCCCCCTACCCACCAGAGACTGTCCTGTTCTCGTAACCCCTCCCCCTCCCTACCCATCAGAGACTGTCCTGTTCTCCCCCCCCCTCCCCTCCCTACCCATCAGAGACTGTCCTGTTCTCCTAACCCCTCCCCACCCACAGAGACTGTCCTGTTCTCGTAACCCCTCCCCTCCCCTCCCTACCCATCAGAGACTGTCCTGTTCTCCCCCCTCCCCTACCCATCAGAGACTGTCCTGTTATCCTAACCCCTCCCTCCCTACCCACCAGAGACTGTCCTGTTCTCGTAACCCCTCCCCCTCTCTACCCATCAGAGACTGTCCTGTTCTCCTAACCCCTCCCTACCCACCAGAGACTGTCCTGTTCTCCTAACCCCTCCCCTCCCTACCCACCAGAGACTGTCCTGTTCTCCTAACCCCTCCCCCTCCCTACCCACCAGAGACTGTCCTGTTCTCCTAACCCCCCCCTCCCTACCCACCAGAGACTGTCCTGTTATCCTAACCCCTGAGACTGTCCTCTTCCACCCATCAGAGACTGTCCTGGGGACTGTCCTGTTCTCCTAACCCCTCCCCTCCCTACCCACCAGAGACTGTCCTGTTATCCTAACCCCTCCCCTCCCTACCCACCAGAGACTGTCCTGTTATCCTAACCCCTCCCTACCCATCAGAGACTGTCCTGTTATCCTAACCCCTCCCTACCCATCAGAGACTGTCCTGTTCTCCTAACCCCTCCCCCTCCCTACCCACCAGAGACTGGGGACTGTCCTGTTATCCTAACCCCTCCCTACCCACCAGAGACTGTCCTGTTCTCCTAACCCCTCCCCCTCCCCTCCCTACCCACCAGAGACTGTCCTGTTATCCTAACCCCTCCCTACCCATCAGAGACTGTCCTGTTCTCCTAACCCCTGAGACTGTCCTGAACCCCTCCCCTCCCTACCCACCAGAGACTGGGAGACAGTCCTGAGGAAGGAGGGGGGGAGGAGGAGGAGGATGTGGATGGGGAGAGGGGGAGAGGCGTGGAGAGGATGGGGAGAGGGGGTAGGAGGAGGAGGGATGGGGATGTAGAGGGGGGAGGGGAGAGGATGGGGAGAGGGGGTAGGGGAGGGATGGGGGTAGAGGAGGAGGGAGAGGAGGTGGGGGGATGGGGTAGGGGGGGGTCAGAAGGGTCAGTAGATTGTACGACTGATGTTTTGCTCCCTGTTTCACATAGCAACCCCAGCCAGCTAGCACAGCAACAGTGGTGATGGTAACCTTAACCTTTTGACTTTTTCATTTCAAAACCTGGGAAGCTTCGAATAAGGTCATAAAAATATAAATATATTCTGTAACGGACAGCAGGCGATAAACTGAGGATCTGGTCAGATTGTAACAAAGGGTTCCTCGACTGGCAGCCCCTGGGTGCTTTTACATTTTATCTACCCCCTCCCCACTCTACATTACCCCCTACCCCCTCCCCACACCACATTACCCCCTACCCCCTCCCCACTCTACATTACCCCCTACCCCCTCCCCACTCTACATTACCCCCTACCCCCTCCCCACGCCACTACATTACCCCCAACCCCTCCCCACGCCACATTACCCCCAACCCCTCCCCAACCCCCCAACCCCACTCTACATTACCCCCTACCCCCTCCCCACTCTACATTACCCCCTACCCCCTCCCCACGCCACATTACCCCCAACCCCCTCCCCACTCTACATTACCCCCAACCCCCTCCCCACTCCACATTACCCCCAACCCCCTCCCCACTCTACATTACCCCCTACCCCTCCCCACTCTACATTACCCCCTACCCCCTCCCCACTCTACATTACCCCCCCTCCCCCCCCCCTACATTACCCTCCCCACTCTACCTTACCCCCTACCCCCTCCCCCCTACCCCCCCACTCCATCACCCCCTACTCTACATTACCCCCTACCCCCTCCCCACTCTACATTATCCCCCCCAGTCTACATACCCCCTCCCCACTCTACATTACCCCCTACCCCTCTCCCCCCCTACCCCCTCCCCACTCTACATTACCCCTACCCCCTCCCCACCCACCACCTACCTCCTCCCCACACATTACCCCTACCCCCTGCGCCCCCCACTCTACATCACCCCCTACCCCTTCCCCACCCTTTACATTACCCCCTACCCCCACCCCACCCTACATTACCCCCTACCCCCTCCCCATACTCTACCCCTTCCCCACTCTACATCACCCCCTCCCCTGCCCACTCTACATTACCCCCTCCCCCTCCCCACTCTACCTTACCCCTAACCCCTCCCCACTCTACATTACCCCCTACCCACTCTACATTACCCCCTACCCCCTCCCCACTCTACATCACCCCCTACCCCCTCCCCACTCTACATTACCTCCTACCCCCTCCCCACTCTACATTACCACCCCCTACCTCCTCCCCACTTTACATTACCCCTACCCCCTGCGCCCTGCCCACTCTACATCACCCCCTACCCCCCCCTGCCCACTTTACATTACCCCCTACCCCCACCCCACTCTACATTACCCCCACCCCCTCCCCACTCTACATTACCCCCACCCTACACCATCCCCACTCACTCATCACCCCCCCCCTACCCCTTCCCCCTACCCACCTACCCCCTCTACACTCTACCCCCCCCCTTACCTTCCCCTACCCCCTCCCCACTCTACCTTACCCCCTACCCCCTTACCCCTTCCCCCACTCTACCCACTACCCCCTCTACACTCCCTACCTTACCCCCACCCCTTCCCCTTACCCCCCTACCCCCTCCCCACTCTACCTTACCCCTACCCCCTTACCCCCTACCCCCTCCCCACTCTACCTTACCCCTACCCCTACCCCCTTACCCCCTCCCCTCCCCTCCCCACTCTACCTTACCCCCTACCCCCCCCACTCCCTTACCCCCTACCCCCTCTACCTTCCCCCTCCCCCCTTCCCTTACCCCCTTCCCCTACCCCTTCCCCCCCCTACACCCTACCCCCCCTCTCCCCACTCTACCTTACCCCCTTCCCCCCCCTTGCCCCACCACCTACCCCCTCCCCACCTCCCCCCCTACCCCCTCCCCACCTACCCTACCCCCCCCTCCCCCTCCCCACTCTATCTTCCCCTACCCCCCACCCCCTCCCCTCTACCTCTCCCACCCCCCCACTACCCCCCTCTCTACCCCCTACCCCTTCCCCTACCCCCCCCACCCCCTACCCCCTCCCCACTCTACCTTACCCCTACTACCCCCTCCCCTCCCCCTACCACCTACCCCCTCCCCCTCCCCACTACCTTACCCCCTCCCCACCCCCCCTCCCCCCTCCCCCCTTACCCCCCTCCCCACTCTACCTTCCCCCTACCCCCTTCCCCTACCCCCTTACCCCCTACCCCCTTACCCCCCTACCCCCTCCCCACTCTACCTTACCCCTCCCCCCCCTACACCCCTACCCCCTTGCCCCCTACCACCTCTCCCCACTCTACCTTACCCCCTTCCCCACTCTACCACTACCCCCTTCCCCCCTCCCCACTCTACCTTACCCCCTCCCCCCTTCCCCCCCTCCCCACTCTACCTTACCCCCTACTCCCTTCCCCTACCCCCTACCCCTTCCCCTTACCCCCCTACCCCCTCCCCACTCTACCTTACTCTACTCTCTTACCCCCCCCTACCCCCTACCCCCTCCCCCCCACTCTACCTTACCCCCTCCCCACTCTACCCCCCCCCCCCCTTCCCCCCCCCTCCCCACTCTACCTACCCCCCCCCCTTCCCCCCTCCCCACTCTACCTTACCCCCTACCCCTTACCCCCTACCCCTTACCCCCCTACCCGTTTAGGAGTTAAGAAGAAAGAACATGGAAGATGCAGTTGAATAACCTCACCGGGCCTGAAAAACCATCATTACCAGCCAGATCAGGTTAGTCTGATAGATTTTCCCCTTGTACCTCTGGCACTGTTTTCTTGCATATGCAAATGAATCGGTCCTGTGCACCTTTATCTTTGCCTGGCTGAATAGCTGCTGAGACAATGGAGATTACTGACAGAGCTAAGGGGCTGTGGAGTGGAGCACGGCTTCCCCAATCCCTTGGTGTAATAGGGACAGGGGCATTAAACACAGGACAAAGGCACAGGTGTCTGCAGGTGTGACTATGGTCTGTCCACAGTGCTGGAGGCTGGGGAGAGGGGGGGGGAGTGGAGAATGTTGACAGCACGCCCACGGGCTCAGCAACCAGGCAATAGTTAAAACCAAGATAAGACCTGAGAGATTGAAGACAGAAGGGTTAAAGGGAGAGGTAGAGGTCAGGAAGATGGATAGATGTAATTAAAATTGGAAAGGAAGACATTCAGTTTGGAGGGAAAAGATCGATATCCAGACCCACTTCAGTTTTATGACTTTACAAACACGTAAGAGTTCTGGTTGAAAGTACCTCTATACCAACATACCAACGCCATTGTTTCCATAGCAACTCTCATCATGCTCAAGAATACTTACCAGCCAATCATAGAACACTGTCCTTAGACCGAGTTTTGCCCTTAGACTGAGTTTTGTCCTTAGAATGAGTTATATTGGGTTATATATATAGTTATATATTATACTAAAGAGATGAACCAAACGCACCACTAAATGAGACCGTTCTGTTTATAGGAACTGTGGGTAGGTTGTGGGTGACTCCGTGCCCCTTTAAAAAGATAATATGCTTCCCATTTAATGTCCTCCGGATGACAAATTGCTTCCAGAGGAAAAACTAAGTTAAGAAAATTATCTGACACTTAAAAAGACTTAAAAAGACACACTCCTTCAACCTAATTATTTTACATTCAGAATTCAGTTAGTTACTGAACTAATCGGCAGTTGCTTCATTTCGTCATAGACGACAATGTGTATTTCATGCTATTAAAATTTGATACAATTTGTTTTCCAATCTTTTTCCAAAATGCATATTTAGTCACATGCACACACATCTCATTGGAAAGTGTCGCTTAAAGACAAGGATAAGTACATTTGCAGTGCACAGATTAAATAGTATCTGGAGAAAAAAAAACACTTAGTAAATTGGGACAAATTACAGCTCTAATACCATTGCAAATATACAGAACACTCATGAACTGTTCTTTCCTTTTGAAAATGCTTACTATATATCTGATGGTATTCTGACAGACAGAACCCAAACCATCTTTATTTTCTCTTTTTTCAGCACAAGCCTCTAAATACTTCCTTGGAAGGGATTTCAGAGAGACACAGGAGGAGGAATGGTGAAAGAGAGGAAACAGTAAAAAGAAAGATGGAGAAAGAAAGATGACGATCAAAAACTTGCCATTTAAAAAGTACAACATTTCAAAGAGGTAAGGAGAAGAAACAAAACATGGATTAGGAATTAGAAAGAGAGAGAGAGAGGGGGGGAGAGAGAGGGGGAGAGAGAGAGAGAGAGAGAGAGAGAGAGAGAGAGAGAGACAGAGAGAGAGGGGGGGAGAGAGAGAGAGAGAGAGAGAGAGAGAGAAAGAGGGGGGGAGAGAGAGAGGGGGAGAGAGAGAGAGAGAGGGAGAGAGAGAGCGAGAGACAGAGAGAGGGGGGAGAGAGAGAGAGGGAGAGAGAGAGGGAGAGAGAGAGAGAGACAGAGAGAGGGGGGGAGAGAGAGAGAGAGAGAGAGAGAGAGAGAGAGACAGAGAAAGAGAAAGAGAGAGAGAGAGATACATTTGTGATTTGGGTTGGAAGCAGGAGCATGGAGCTGGAGTTGGCAGGGTTTTGGTGGAGGGAGGAGTGTGGTGGTTCAGAAGTCCTCCAGCGCGAGGCGCCAGTGTGTCCGGCGGGGGCCCTGACCATGAGCAGCCTTACCCCCCCAGAGTCTCAGCCACAAACCACCCCCCCACTGGCAGGCAGGCAACGCTGGAGCTGCTGCCGCTGCATGTTTATTTAATATCCTCAAGAAATTGAAATATCTTTGTGGGTTAACACACACACACACACACACACACACACACACACACACACACACACACACACACACACACACACACACACACACACACACACACACACACACACACACACACACTCTGACTCAAACACACACACTCACATGCACATACAGCCACACACACACACACACACACACACACACACACACACACACACACACACACACACGCACGCACGCACGCACACACACACACACACACACACACACACACACACACACACACACACACACACACACACACACACACACACACACACACACACACACACACACACACACACACACACACTCTCTGACTCAAACACACACACTCACACGCACATACAGCCACACACACACACACACACACACACACACACACACACACACACACACACACACACACACACACACACACACACACACACACACACACACACACACACACACACACACACACACACACACACACACACACCGCCACATATAAATAAATACAATAATAATATTCTCTTGATCTAAGGCCAAAAAAACAGGGGGAAAAAACGTCTCTCTTTTTCAACAGCAGTGTGTAGTAGGAGCAGTGAGTGCCTGACTCTGCATAAGGACTCTTCCTCGTTCGGAAGTGTTGACGTAGCTTGGAGACGTCAAAATATTTCACACATGACGCTTACCTGTCTTCAAAATCAACAAGTACGTCTGTGTGTTTTCAAAGGACCTACATCTTTGAAAAGTGTGAAGGTAGATCTATAGCAATAAAATCTGAGCACCCCCTAATTGACGTGTTGAGTCCACTCTGTAATGTAGCCAATAAATGTGTGTCCATTCAAGGAGTTTATAAAGGACGGAAACATGCATATACACGTATTTTCTGGGGTGTGTTTGGTCATAATGGCTCTTGATCATTACAGAGCAATTCCTTCAGACAGAAATCCTTTAAACAGCCCTAGGATTTGGAGTCCATACTCTCCCCTCTCTGTCTCCTCTCTCCCTTCTCTCTGTCTCCCCTCTCTCCTCTCTGCTCAAGAGCCACCAACCACTGGTCCCGCCAAAAATAACACTGGAGCGCCACTTGAACCCGCGCCTCACCACAGAGCGGCCCGGCCGAGAGAGAGAGAGAGAGAGAGAGAGAGAGAGAGAGAGAGAGAGAGAGAGAGACAGAGAGAGAGAGAGAGAGAGAGAGAGAGAGAGAGAGAGACAGAGAGAGAGACACAGAGAGAGAGAGAGAGAGACAGAGAGAGACACAGAGAGAGGGAGAGAGAGAGAGAGAGAGAGAGAGAGAGAGAGAGAGAGAGAGAGAGAGAGAGAGAAGGATCAAAACCCACAGAAAAAAGGAAACATCATATTGGAGTTGCATTTCTTTTGTTCATATAACTCTACTCGTTCCTAAAATATATATATTTAGTGTAATATCTTGGTTGGGGCCAAGTGGAGAAAAGTTGAGGGTCTGTACTGTATCCATTTCAGGTCTCAGTTCATAATTTAACCCTTACAGAGTAAGAGCGCTCTTAATATCACGTTAAATGTCAATCAAATGAACAGTTCAACCAACAAGGGAATGGCTGGCAGACAAGGCAAATTAGAGCAGAAAATATTAATGATGTGGTTTTTTAAATTCCTGCTGTGATTTAAACCTTTATTTTGACAGGGACTCATGCTTAGACTGCGGTCAATTTTCTTTCTTTTTTTTTTTTTAGAAGAGCCCTGTTTTTACAACAATATACACCTCAATACATTATGAAAACCACAATAGAGATACAAACACAATCACAGAAAACAAACACAATCTTCAGTAAAAAGGTCCTCAGTCAGCCAATCTGAATTTCACGAGAGCATGGGTAGGCAACTAGTTTCAGACACGGGACGATTTTTGTCAGAGCGGGTGGTCGGGGGGCAGGAACATAATTATAATAATTTGTACACTGCAAATTGACCACAACTAAGCCCCAAAAGAGATGTATTTGAAATTTGAAAATAACAATAATGTCATACCTTCATTACATTGAGACACAATCACGGCTCTTTTTTTATTCGTGTGAATTCTTGGGAATAGATTTTTTTAACAAAAACTTTTTGGGGCCCCCCAAAAATATTAACTGGCTGGTTTTGGCCCGTGGGCCACCTGTTGCTGACTCCTGTCCCAGAGGCACAAAAACATCACATTTTAGAGTTTTGGAGTAAGGCACAAAATAAACTGTTACATTGTTTTTGGTGGGGTTAGTTCATGGTTATGGGCCAATCACATAACACAGTGAAAGAAGGATAGAGATATGTCATTTTCTGACTTGTTGTCTACTATCGTTACTGTAGCTTTACTGTTCTGTCACTGTAGCTTTACTGTTCTGTTACTGTAGCTTTACTGTTCTGTTCAGTTGCTGTAGCTTTACTGCTCTGTCACTGTAGCTTTACTGTTCTGTTACTGTAGCTTTACTGTTCTGTTACTGTAGCTTTACTGTTCTGTGACTGTAACTTTACTGTTCTGTTACTGTAGCTTTACTGTTCTGTTCAGTTGCTGTAGCTTTACTGTTCTGTTATTGTAGCTTTACTGTTCTGTCACTGTAGCTTTACTGTTCTGTCACTGTAGCTTTACTGTTCTGTCACTGTAGCTTTACTGTTCTGTCACTGTAGCTTTACTGTTCTGTTACTGTAGCTTTACTGTTCTGTTACTGTAGCTTTACTGTTCTGTTACTGTAGCTTTACTGATCTATTCTGTTATTATAGCTTTATTGTTCTGTTCTGTGGCTTTACTGTTCTGTTCTGTTCTGTTCTGTTACTGTAGCTTTACTATTCTGTTCTCTTACTGTAGCTTTACTGCTCTGTTCTGTTATTATAGCTTTACTGTTCTGTTATGTTCTGTTAATGTAGCTTTACTGTTCTGTTACTGTAGCTTTACTGGTCTGTTTTGCTCTGTTCTGTAGCTTTACTGTTCTCTTCTGTTCTGTTCTGTTCTGTTATTGTAGCTTTACAGCTTTGTTCTGTTATTATAGCTTTACCGTTCTGTTCTATTCTGTTACTGTAGCTTTACTGTTCTGATACTGTAGCTTTAATTTTCTGTTCTTTCTCTGCTCTGTTATGCTCTGTTCTGTTTTTAAGCATTGCTGTTCTGTTCTGTTCTTCTCTATTCTGTTGTGCTCTGTTCTGTAGCTTTACTGTTCTGCTCTGGTTGTCATGGTTCCACCTGTCACCAGAGGGCGGCAGAGGCCACCCTAGAAACATTAACAATACTCAGGTGTGTCCAATTTACTCATTATGGGTTCCCTGTTAAAACAGGTGTGTTTCCGTTGTCCTTTGCAGAAGCTTGTATTGTTTACTGTGTGCGGTCATTTCCTAAGTGAGTTTTCGAGACTTAGTGTTTGTTGTTTTTTCAAGTGTACCGTGATCCTGCGGCTACCGTTTCTCAGTAAAGTACTATGTTTATCCTTAACCAGTGATTCCTCTTCTGGTCTCTCTCTGCACCTGGGTCCAACCTTACCACGTCACAGCAAGCTTCTGCCCAAACATGGACCCAGCAGAGATCACCCAGATCAAGAATTTTGTAACCCACCAAGGGGCACTGCTTGGGTGGCAGCAAGAACAACTCTCCCAAATATCACTTTCTGACTACCTCCAACTACAGTCCAACCTCAACCCAGGAGGAGCCAATGTCCAAGTCTCACAGTCCAGTGCTACAGACGACATCATAGTTCCTCCAAGGAACCTGCACAGGGAACCCAAGATCCCAGCCCCCTGAGCGGTATGACAGCCCCCAGGAAGGATGCAAGGGGTTCCTCACTCAGTGTACTCTGGTGTTCGAGCTACAGTCCTCCTCCTTCCACATCGATCGGGCCATGATCACCTACATCATCTCTCTACTCTCAGGCATGGCCATGGCGTGGGCAATGGCGATGTTGGAACAGCAGCCACTATCCTGCTTCTCCATATTAGCCTTCATTGCCAAGCGAGTCTTCAACGAGTCTTCAACCAGACCACCCAGTCAGAGGACGAGAAGCAGCCTGCCGACTGTTCAACATCCGCCCAGCGGCCAGACCAGTGGCTGACTTTGACATTGAGTTCCGCACCCTCGTCTCCTAGAGTGGGTGGAATACAGAGGCCGTGGTCACCGCTATCCACCAAGATTTGTCTAACTCCATCAAAGATGAACTGGCCTCTCAAGAACTGAGAGGGGACCTTGAGTCCCTGATAACGCTGGAAATCAGGATTGACAACCGCCTCTGACAACGCATGAGACAACACCTTTAAAAAAATAAAAATAAAAATATTTTTTTTCCCCCCTTTTTTCGTGGTATCCAATTATTAGTAGATACTGTCTTGTCTCATCGCTACAACTCCCGTACGGGCTCGGGAGAGACAAAGGTCGAGAGCCATGCGTCCTCCGAAACACAACCCAACCCAACTAAGCCGCAGTGCATCTTAACACAGCACGCATCCAACCCGGAAGCCAACCGCACCAATGTGTCGGAGAAAACACCGTACACCTAGCGACCTGGTCAGCGTGTACTGCGCCCGGCCCGCCACAGGAGTCGCTAGTGCGCGATGAGACAAGGATATTCCTACCGGCCAAACCCGGACGACGCTAGGCCAATTGTGCGTCACCCCATGGACCTCCCGGTCGCGGCCGGCTGAGACAGAGCCTGGACTCGAACCCAGAGTCTCTGGTGGCACAGTCTTAGAACACTGCGCCACCCAGGAGGCCCCGAGACAGTGCCCTTTTGACACCAAACCAGTATTCTGGTTTCCTGAGCACCCCAAGCATCCCAAACTAGCATTGAGGAGCCCATGCAGCTGTCTGAGCCCACAGGAGTGTAATAGGCGCATGTGCGAAGGCTGCTGCCTCTACTGTGGACATCGCGGCCATCTCCTTGCTATTTGCACAGAGCTGACGGGAAATGCCGGAGCTCGCCAGGACAAGCTGTGCAGTTACCTCCCGGCTACTCAGTCACCGTCTGTCACAACCTGCAACGCTCCACTGGGACAACCGTCAGCATCAGATTCAAGCTTTTGTGGACTTCGGGGCCGCAGATAATTTCATTGATCAGGAGAGAATTACAAATCCCCTGCGTGATGTTTCCCATCCCTCTGCACATTCAAGCCCTCGATGGACGGCCCATTGGCTCCAGTCAGGTGGAATATCAGACCAAGCCCATTCTACTGAAGGTTGAGGTGAACCCCTCAGAGACTCTTAGTTTCTAAACAGCTTCTACCCCCAAGCCATAAGATTCCGGAACAGCTAATAAAATGGCTACCCAGACTATTTGCATTGTCCCCCCTTCTCTCATTTACGCTGCTGCTACTCTCTGTTTATTATCTATACATAGTCACTTTAACTCTTTAAGTACATATTACTTCAATTACTTCGACTAACCGATGCCCCCGCACATTGACTCTGTACTGGTACCCCCTGTATATAGCCTCCACATTGACTCTGTACCGGTACCCCATGTATATAGCCTCGCTATTGTTGCTTTACTGCTTCTCTTTAATTATTTGTTACATTAATTTCATCTTGTTTAAAAACAAAATCATTATCATTTTTACCTTTATTTAACCAGGCAAGTCAGTTAAGAACAAATTCTTATTTTCAATAACGGCCTAGGAACAGTGGGTTAACTGCCTGTTCAGGGGGCAGAACAACAGCTTTGTACCTTGTCGGCTCAGGGGTTTGAACTTGCAACATTGCGGTTGCTGGTCCAATGCTCTAGCCACTAGGCCACCCTGCCACCCTGGCATATATACAGTGTAACGGCTTTTCTCCTGGGAGGGAGAGGCGGACCAAAATGCAGCGTGGTTATAGTTCATGTTTTTTTAATAATAAAACTCAACATGAACATAATACAAAATAATAAATGTGGCAAAATCAAAACAGCCCTATCTAGTGCAACAAACACAAAGACAGGAAACAACCACCCACAAAACCCAACACAAAGCAGGCTACCTAAATATGGTTCCCAATCAGAGACAATGACTAACACCTGCCTCTGATTGAGAACCATATCAGGCCCAAACACAGAAACAGACAAACTAGACATCCAACATAGAATGCCCACTCAGATCACACCCTGACCAAACAAAACATAGAAACATACAAAGCAAACTATGGTCAGGGTGTGACATACAGTATACTGTATGTATTTTTCTTCTTAAAACTGCATTGTCGATTAAGGGCTTGTAAGTAATCATTTCACTGTAACGTCTACTACATCTGTTGTATTCGGCGCATGTGACAAATACGATTTGATTTGATTACTATCAAGACTCGTTAGCACCTACCCCTGATGTCCACTGCCTTGGACTCGGCCCAAGGGGACCAATTCTTCACTAAACTGGACCTCCGCAGCGCTTACGATCTGGTGTGAATCGGGGAGGGATGAATTGAAAACTGCCTTTAACACCCCCTAGTGGTCACTATGAGTATCTAGTCATGCCCTTCGGATCATCGAACTCACCGGCAGTCTTTCAAGCATTGGTCAAAGACACTCTTAGGGATATGTTGAATCAGTTTACCTCGACGATATCTTGATCTTCTCCAAAACCCTTCCGGGACACATCCTGCACATCCGCCAAGTCCTGGGACACCTCCTGCAGTGCCAACTATATGTCAAGATAGAGAAGTGTGAGTTCCAGGTATCCCAAGTTTCCTTCCTGGGTCACATTATCTCTACCGCAGGCATCCAAATGGACCCTGCAAAATGTTGTGGTCGGTCTCCGACTGGCCCCGTCCCACCTCACTCAAGGAGGTCCAGCGGGTTTGGTCATTTTTACAGGCATTTTATACGCGACTTTGGTGTGGTGACAGTGCCTCTCATGGTCCTATCCCGCAATTCCCAGACCCGTTTTTGCTGGACTCCCGTGGCTGACAGGGCATTCATGGAACTCAGGGGACGTTTCACCTCCGGACCCATCCTCGTTCATCCTGATCCTACTCGTCCCTTTGTGGTGGAGGTGGACACCTCGGACACCGGAGCAGGGACGGTCCTTTCACAGCGGAACGAGGAGGGAAAAAAACTGTACCCATGCACCTTTCTCTCCAAGCGGTTCTCGCCAGCGGAACACAACTAACATGTAGGCAACCGGGAGCTCTTGGCCCTTGAGGGGTGGAGACACTAGATGGAGTGGACACCTCATCCTTTCGTAATCTGGATGGACCATAAGAACTTGGTCTCCATTCAGGAAGCCTAGAGGTTGAACGCTCACCAGGCTAGGTGGGAGTTGTTTTTTAACAGGTTCGATTTCACACTAGCCTATCGTCTGGGATCACACTAGCCTATCGTCTGGGATCACACTAGCCTATCGTCTGGGATCCAACAATCAGAAAGCAGACGCCCGTCCCGCGAACACGATCGCCTGCTCCCGCATTGTGGCCACTGTGATATGAAGTATTGAGGCCACGTTCCAACAAGCCCAGACCCGAGAATCTGACCCCGGTGGGGGATCCACTAACAGACTTTACGTTCTGCGATCAGCCCATTCCCGATGCCTATAATGGGGACACTCCTCTAAATGAACTGGGATCCAGGGCTTAATTGGACACTGGAGTTCCTGAGACAAAATTCTGGTAGCCCAATATGATTGAGTCCTCATGACAGCAACCGGTTGGGTTGCTCCAACCTCTGCTCATCCCTAGCCGGCCCTGGTCCCGCCTGTCTATAGACTTTATCACAGGGTTACCTCCATCCCAAGGGCTTAACACTATCCTGGTGGTTGTTCATCAGTTCTCCAGGGCTGCCCATTTGATTGCCTTACCCACGTTTCCCTCAGCGATGGAGACAGCTGGTCACATAATTACCCATGTCTTTGGACTAAACAGCCTTCCCCAGGACATTGTCTCGGATTATGGGCCCCAGTTTGTCGTACGGTATTGGAAAGCCTTCTGCTCCCTGTTGGGGCGTTGGTGAGTCTCTCCTTGGGGTTCCACCCACAGCCGAATGGGCAAACGTTGTTTCGTCTCCACCCAGGCCAGCAACAGGAGCAAGTTCCTCATCTGGGTGGAGTATGCTCACAACACACTGCCGAACTCGTCGACTGGACTGTCGCCGTTTGAGTGTCAGTCCGGGTTGTTTTTTCCCAGTGTACTGTGATCCTGCGGCTACCGTTTCTCTGTAAATTATTATGTTTATCCTTAACCACTGATTCCTCGTCTGGTTTCTTCTCTGCACCTTGGTCCAACCTCACCACGTCACACTGTTCTGTCCTGAAGCTTTACTGTTCTGTTCTGTAGCTTTACTGTTCTGTTCTGTAGCTTTACTGTTCTGTCCTGTAGCTTTACTGTTCTGTTCTGTAGCTTTACTGTTCTGTCCTGTAGCTTTACTGCTCTGTTCTGTAGCTTTACTGTTCTGTTCTGTAGGTTTACTGTTCTGTTTTGTAGCTTTACTGTTCTGCTCTGTAGCTTTACTGTTCTGTTCTGTAGCTGTACTGTTCTGTCCTGTAGCTTTACTGTTCTGTTCTGTAGCTTTACTGTTCTGTTCTGTAGCTTTACTGTTCTGTTACTGTAGCTTTACTGTTCTGTTCTGTTCTGTTCTGTAGCTTTCCTGTTCTGTTCTGTAGCTTTACTGTTCTTGTCTGTAGCTTTACTGTTCTGTCCTGTAGCTTTACTGTTCTGTTCTGTAGCTTTACTGAGTAAATTTAATTCCAGTCTGGGAAATTGGCCCCAATATTAGCGGATATAAACCCACAACCTTGGGGTTGACCAGCCTAGTGTGCAAAACGACTAAACTATGGATGAAGTAACTTTATGGTGCTTGAAAGGGACATTCTTGACTTTAGTGGTTGTTTAATGCAGAATTGCTAGATATTTTAAACTGACAAACTTTATATAACCAATATGAACTGTTTCTATATGTAAAGAAAGACATCACTAGTTGAAATAAATAATATTATAATACATGGCCTTTTTCTGCTCTCAGGAAATATTTGAGGCACCTCTTTTTTTTTTAAAGCACTTAAACCTTGAACAGTGTTTCCACTGGGATGGTTTTCTGACATATCAGACTCTCACTTATAGAATCAAGTCTGTCTCTAAGGGACAGAAATCATCGTCTGGTGTGGTCAACAGCTTAGCTACCAAATAGTTGATGAGTATGGTAATAGATGAGAAATAGATGAGGACAGGATCAAAACCTCAAAGATTTTTGTTGTTGTTGTTGTTGTTATTAATATCGTGTCAAACTCGATATGAATGAATGAATGGATTTGCTGAACTGTCTCTTTCCTGTAGCATACACACACGCGCACGCGCACATGCACACACACACACACAGACACAGACGCGCACACACACACACACACACACACACACACACACACACACACACACACACACACACACACACACACACACACACACACACACACACACACACACACACACACACACACACACACACACACACACACACACACACACACACACACACACACACACACACATATGCGCCGGCAGGCACTCAGGCACACACACACACACACACACACATTTTTTTCAAATCAAATCAAATCTAATGTTATTTGTTACATACACATGGTTAGCAGATGTTGATGCGAGTGTAGTTAAATGCTTGTGCTTCTAGTTCCGACCATGCAGTAATATCTAACAAGTAATCTAACCTAACAATTCCACAACAGCTACCTTATACACACGCAAGTGTAAAGATTGAATACGAATATGTACATAAAAATATATAAATGAGTGATGCTGAACGGCATAGGCAAGATGCAGTAGATGGTATAGAGTACAGTATATACATATGAGATGAGTAATGTAGGGTATGTAAACATTATATAAAGTGGCATTGTTTAAAGTGGCTTGTGATACATTTATTACATACATTTTTCCATTATTAAAATGGCTAGAGATGAGACAGTATGATGGCAGCAGCCACTCAATGTTAGTGGTGGCTGTTTAACAGTGTGATGGCCTTGAGATGGAAGCTGTTTATCAGTCTCTCGGTCCCCGCTTTGATGCACCTGTACTGACCTCACCTTCTGGATGATAGCGGGGTGAACAGAAAGTGGCTCGGGTGATTGTTGTCCTTGATGATCTTTATGGCCTTCCTGTGACATTGGGTGGTGTAGGTGTCCTGGAGGGCAGGTAGTTTGCACCCGGTGATGCGTTGTGCAGACCTCACTACCCTCTGGAGAGCCTTACGGTTATGGGCGGAGCAGCTGCCGTACCAGGCGGTGATACAGCCCGCCAGGATGCTCTTAACTGTGCATCTGTAAAAGTTTGTGAGTGGTTTTGGTGACAAGCAGAATTTCTTCAGCCTCCTGAGGTTGAAGAGGCGCTGCTATGCCTTCTTCCCCACGCTGTCTGTGTGGGTGGACCATTTCAGTTTGTCCGTGATGTGTACACCGAGGAACTTAAAAACTTTCCACCCTCTCCACTACTGTCCGGTCAATGTAGATAGGGGGCTGCTCCCTCTGCTGTTTACTGAAGTCCACGATCATCGCCTTTGTTTTGGGGACATTGAGTGTGAGGTTATTTTCCTGACACCACAGTCCGAGGGCCCTCACCTCCTCCCTGTAGGCCGTCTCGTCGTTGTTGGTAATCAAGCCTACCACTGTAGTGTCGTCATGCACGCACTGCGGGCAACCACACACAGTCTTTTGGGGGCCCCAAAAAAATCTAGCGCCTGTTGCTGACCCCTGACCTAGAGGTACCAAAACATCAAACGGGAGACTTTTGGAGATTATTCCATAAATAAGGCGCAAAATAAACTAAAAGATAGATTTTTGGGTGGGGTTAGATACTGGTTGTGGACCAATCACATGCCACAGGGAAAGAAGGTTTGACATATGTCATTTTCTGATTTCTTGTCTACTTTGTTACTGTGGCTTTACTGTTCTGTTCTGTAGCTTTACTGGTCTGTTCTGTAGCTTTACTGTTCTGTTCTGTAGCTTTACTGTTCTGTTCTGTAGCTTTACTGTTCTGTTCTGTAGCTTTACTGGTCTGTTCTGTAGCTTTACTGGTCTGTTCTGCTTTGTTACAGTAGCTTTACGGTTCTGTTCTGTAGCTTTACTGTTCTGTTCTGTAGCTTTACTGTTCAGTTCTGTAGCTTTACTGGTCTGTTCTGTAGCTTTACTGTTCTGTTCTGTAGCTTTACTGGTCTGTTCTGTAGCTTTACTGTTCTGTTCTGTAGCTTTACTGTTCTGTTCTGTTCTTCTGTTCTGTAGCTTTACTGTTCTGTTCAGGAGCTTTACTGGTCTGTTCTGTAGCTTTACTGGTCTGTTCTGTAGCTTTACTGTTCTGTTCTGTAGCTTTACTGGTCTGTTCTGTAGCTTTACTGTTCTGTTCTGTAGCTTTACTGGTCTGTTCTGTAGCTTTACTGGTCTGTTCTGCTTTGTTACAGTAGCTTTACGGTTCTGTTCTGTAGCTTTACTGTTCTGTTCTGTAGCTTTACTGTTCTGTTCTGTAGTTTTACTGGTCTGTTCTGCTTTGTTACAGTAGCTTTACTGTTCTGTTCTGTAGCTTTACTGGTCTGTTCTGTAGCTTTACTGTTCCGTTCTGCTTTTCTGTTCTGCTCTGTTCTGTTCTGTTCTGTTTTATAACTGTAGCTTTACTGTTTTGTTCTGTTCTTTTACTGAAGCTTTACTGGTCTGTTCTAATCTGTTCTAATCTGTTCTGTAGCTTTACTTTTCTGTTCTGTAGCTTTACTTTTCTGTTCTGTAGCTTTGCTGTTCTGTTCTGTAGCTTTATTGTTCTGTTCTGCTTTTCTGTTCTGCTTTTCTGTTCTGTTCTGCTCTGCTCTGTTCTGTTCTGTTCTGTTCTGTTTTATAACTGTAGCTTTACTGTTTTGTTCTGTTCTGTAGCTTTACTGTTCTGTTCTGTAGCTTTACATTTATGTTCTGTTCTGTAGCTTTACTGTTCTGTTCTGTAGCTTTACTGTTCTGTTGCTTTCCTGTTCTGTTCTGCTCTGTTGTGGTCTTTTCTGTTCTCCTCTATTCTATTCGGTGACTGTAGCTTTACTTTTCTGCTCTGTTGTGTAGCTTTACTGTTCTGTAGCTTTACTGTTCTGTTCTGATCTGTAGCTTTACTCTTCTGTTCTGTTCTGTAGCTTTACTGTTCTGTTCTGATCTATATCTTTACGGTTCTGCTCTGTTACTGTAGCTTTACTGTTCTGTTCTGTAGCTTTACTGTTCTGTTCTGTTCTGTAGTTTTACTGTTCTGTTCTGTTAATATAGTTTAATTCATCTGTTCTGTTCTTTTACTGTAGCTTTACTGGTCTGTTCTGCTCTGTTCTGTAGCTTTACTGTTCTGTTCTGTTCTGTCCTGTTACTGTAGCTTTACTGTTCTGTTTTGTAGCTTTACTATTCTGTTCTGTTCTGTAGCTTTTACTGTCCTGTTCTGTTAATATAGCTTTACTGTTCTGTTCTGCTCTGTTCTGTTCTGTAGCTTTTATTTTCTGTTCAGTAACTTTACTATTCTGTTATGTTCCGTAGCTTTACTGTTCTTTTCTGTTCTGTAGCTTTGTTGTTCTGTTCTGTTAATGTAGCTTCATTTTTCTGTTCTGTTCTTTTACTGTATCTGTACTGGTCTGTTCTGCTCTGTTCTGTAGCTTTACTGTTCTGTTCTGATCTATGCTGCTCAATTATGTTATACTCTGTTCTGTTCTGTTCTGCTCTGTACAATTCTGTTAAAACAGCTTTATTGTTCTGTTCTGTGTATTTAATGTTCTGTTCTGTAGCTTTCATTGTCTGTTCTGCCATGTTCTGTGCTGTTAATGTAGCTTCCCTCTTTTGTTCTGCTCTGTTCTGTTATGTAGCTTTAGTGTTCTCTTCTGTTCTGTAGTGTTACTCTTCTGTTCTGTTCTGTTCCTTTACTGTTCTATTCTGCTGTCACGCCCTGATTGGGGATCGTACTTAGGCAGCCCCTTTTCCCACCTTCGGTTGTGGGATCTTGTCTTTGTGTGTTGCATGTGTTGCACTCCTAGCTTTACATTCGTTGAGTTGTTTATTGTTTTTTTGTGGAACATTTAAAATGAAAGGAAATGTACGCCTACCACCCTGCACCTTGGTCTTCTTTAACGACGGACGTTATAGAAGATCCCACCACCAATGGACCAAGCAGCGTGGTCAGGAGGACTGGACCTGGGAGGAAATCCTGGAGGGAGCAGGACCCTGGACAAGGGCCGGGGAATATCGCCTTCCGAAGGAGCAGATAGAGGCAGCGAAAGCGGAATGGCGATGATACGAGGAGATAGCTCAACAAAGCAAGCATGAGAGGCAGCCAACTCCCAGTGTTTACCGTGGGGAGCGTGTGACTGGTCAAGCAACGTGTTATGTGGTGATGCGCACGGTGTCTCCAGTGAGCATTCACAGGCCGGTGCGCTCTGTGCCACCGCCCCGCATTTGCCAGGCAGAAGTTGACATCCAGCCAGGACGGGTTGTGCCAGCTCTACGCTCGGGACCACCAGTGCGCCTCCACGGCCCAGTGTATCCGGTGCCTGCTCCACGCACCAAGCTTCCAGTGCATCTCCCCAGTCCAGTGAGACCTGTTCCGTTTCCACGTACCAGGCCTCCAGTATGTCTCCCCAGCCTGGTAAACCCTGTGGCAGCTCCACGCACCAGGCTTCCAGTACGTCTCCTCAGTCCGGTGAGACCTGTTCCGGCTCCACGTACGAAGCCTCCAGTGAGGATCCAGGGCTCAGAGCCTCCAGTGAGGATCCAGGGCCCGGAGCCTCCAGTGATGATCCATGGCACGAAGCCTCCAGTGATGATCCATGGCACGAAGCCTCCAGTGATAATCCATGGCACGAAGCCTCCAGTGATGATCCAGGGCCCAGAGCCTCCAGTGATGATCCATGGCACGAAGCCTCCAGTGATGATCCATGGCACAAAGCCTCCAGTGATGATCCATAGCACGAAGCCTCCAGTGATGATCCATGGCACGAAGCCTCCAGTGATAATCCATGGCACGAAGCCTCCAGTGATGATCCAGGGCCCAGAGCCTCCAGTGATGATCCATGGCACGAAGCCTCCAGTGATGATCCATGGCACAAAGCCTCCAGTGATGATCCATGGCACGAAGCCTCCAGTGATGATCCATGGCACGAAGCCTCCAGTGATAATCCATGGCACGAAGCCTTTAGTGATGATCCAGGGCACGGAGCCTCCAGCGACGGTCCCCAGTCCGGAGCTTCCGGTGACGATCTGCAGACTGGAGCCTCCAGCTGTGGTTCCCAGTTCAGAGTGTCCGGCGATGATCCACAGTCCGGTTCCACCGGCAACGATTCACGGTCCGGAGTCTCCGGAATCAATCCACAGTCCGGTTCCACAGAAGTGGAGGGATCAGCGTAGGGAGCGGGGGCTATGTCCCGAACCGGAGCCGCCACCGAGGGTAGATGACCACCCGGACCCTCCCCTATAGGTTCAGGTTTGCTGCCGGGAGTCCGCACCTTTGGAGGGGGGTACTGTCACGCCCTGACCTTAGAGATCCTTTAAATTCACTATTTGGTAGGTCAGGGTGTGACTAGGGTGGGAAATCTATGTTCATATTTCTTTTTTGGTCGAGTATGGTTTCCAATCAGAGGCAGCTGTCTATCGTTGTCTCTGATTGGGGATCATACTTAGGCAGCCCTTTTTTCCCACCTTCGGTTGTGGGATCTTGTCTTTGTGTGTTGCATGTGTTGCACTCCTAGCATTACGTTCGTTGAGTTGTTTATTGTTTTTGGTGGAACATTTAAAATGAAAGAAAATGTACGCCTACCACGCTGCACCTTGGTCTTCATTTAACGACGGACGTTACATCTGTTCTGTGGCTTTACTATTCTGTTCTGTTCTCCTGTTCTCCTGAACAGTGAAACTACATGAACAGAACAAAACAAAAAAAGAACATGAAAGCTATAGTAACATGACAGAACAGTAAAGCTAAGGAACAAAACAGAATAGTAAAGATACAGTAATAGAACAGAGCACAACAGAGCAGAACAGATCAGAGCAGAGCAGAACAGAACAGAACAGATCAGAACAGATCAGAACAGAGCAGAACAGATCAGAACAGAGCAGAACAGATCAGAACAGATCAGAACAGACCAGAACAGAGCAGAACAGATCAGAACAGAGCAGAACAGAGCAGAACAGAACAGAACAGAGCAGAACAGATCAGAACAAAGCAGAACAGAACAGAACAGATCAGAACAGAGCACAACAGAGCAGAACAGAGCAGAACAGAGCAGAACATATCAGAACAGAGCAGAACAGAGCAGAACAGATCAGAACAGATCAGAACAGAGCAGAACAGAGCAGAACAGATCAGAACAGAGCAGAACAGAGCAGAACAGATCAGAACAGAGCAGAACAGAGCAGAACAGATCAGAACAGAGCAGAACAGAGCAGAACAGAGCAGAACAGATTAGAACAGAGCAGAACAGAGCAGAACAGATCAGTAAATCTATGGAACAGAACTGTAAAACTACGGTAACAGAAAAGAGCAGAAAAGAACTGTAAAGCTACATTAACAGAGTACAGTACAGTATGTAAATAACATAACAATGTTCTGCTCTGTTACTGTAGCTTTACTGTTATGTTCTGCTCTGTTACTGTAGCTTTACAGTTCTGTTCTGCTCTGTTACTGTAGCTTTACAGTTCTGTTCTGCTCTGTTACTGTAGCTTTACTGTTATGTTCTGCTCTGTTACTGTAGCTTTACAGTTCTGTTCTGCTCTGTTACTGTAGCTTTACTGTTATGTTCTGCTCTGTTACTGTAGCTTTCTGTTACTGTAGTTTACTGTTCTGTTCTGCTTACTGTAGCTTTACTGTTATGTTCTGCTCTGTTACTGTAGCTTTACAGTTCTGTTCTGCTCTGTTACTGTAGCTTTACTGTTATGTTCTGCTCTGTTACTGTAGCTTTACAGTTCTGTTCTGCTCTGTTACTGTAGCTTTACTGTTATGTTCTGCTCTGTTACTGTAGCTTTACAGTTCTGTTCTGTTCTGTTACTGTAGCTTTACTGTTCTGCTCTGTTACTGTAGCTTTACTGTTCTGTTCTGCTCTGTTACTGTAGCTTTACTGTTCTGTTCTGCTCTGTTACTGTAGCTTTACAGTTCTGTTCTGTTCTGTTACTGTAGCTTTACTGTTATGCTCTGCTCTGTTACTGTAGCTTTACTGTTATGTTCTGCTCTGTTACTGTAGCTTTACAGTTCTGTTCTGCTCTGTTACTGTAGCTTTACTGTTCTGTTCTGCTCTGTTACTGTAGCTTTACTGTTCTGTTCTGCTCTGTTACTGTAGCTTTACTGTTCTGTTCTGCTCTGTTACTGTAGCTTTACTGTTCTGTTCTGCTCTGTTACTGTAGCTTTACAGTTCTGTTCTGCTCTGTTACTGTAGCTTTACTGTTATGTTCTGCTCTGTTACTGTAGCTTTACAGTTCTGTTCTGCTCTGTTACTGTAGCTTTACTGTTCTGTTCTGCTCTGTTACTGTAGCTTTACTGTTCTGTTCTGCTCTGTTACTGTAGCTTTACAGTTCTGTATGGCTTTGGGCCATGGATCATCACTGGAGTTCTGTTCCGTAGATTTACTGTTTTGTAAATCTACAGAACAGTACATTTTTCTGTCCTAGATCTAAACAATGTATCATCTAGTAGGCTTTGATTAAATTTCCAATATCCTCGCCCAAGTGGAAATTCCGTAAGAGTAATATATATATATGCCAGTTATGTGATGATTCGACCGCATTCTGTCCCCTATCAACACCTTTTAAACCTTTGGTGCCAGAGACAATGGCATAAGAAAGTAGTCAAGACGACTAGCTTGATTAAGCCCCTGCCATGTATATCTCACTAGGTCAGGGTATTTAACCTCCTCCATGTATATCTCACTAGGTCAGGGTATTTAACCTCCTCCATGTATATCTCACTAGGTCAGGGTATTTAACCTCCTCCATGTATATCTCACTAGGTCAGGGTATTTAACCTCCTCCATGTATATCTCACTAGGTCAGGGTATTTAACCTCCTCCATGTATATCTCACTTGGTCAGGGTATTTAACCTCCTCCATGTATATCTCACTAGGTCAGGGTATTTAACCTCCTCCATGTATATCTCACTAGGTCAGGGTATTTAACCTCCTCCATGTATATCTCACTAGGTCAGGGTATTTAACCTCCTCCATGTATATCTCACTAGGTCAGGGTATTTAAGCCTCCACATATCCACTAATTTCAATATATCCATTATCTGCTAAGCCATTACAGTTGTAACTGGCTATACTTATTTCACCACTTACCATAACGTGACACAACTTTCAATTCTATTTATCAAAATATATGTATGTAACATTAAATGTAACTTGATGATGGAGTGTATTTAACTCCTCCCTGATATTTGCATTTCTACATTTAACCTCCAATCCATGGTCCCTCAACATTCACCCGCTTAACCTCCTCCATCATCCCTAGCTCAGGGCCGTTATCCCATGTATGCCCTAGGTCAGACCACCTTAACCCTCCCCCATCCCATAGTTCTGAACAGACTTAACCCTTTCTTGAAACTAGGTCAGGTATTTAACCTCCTCCATGTATCTCATAGGTCACTTTTAACCTCCTCTGTTACTGTCAGGGTTTTAACTCTTCATGCTCTGTTACTGTAGCTTTAACTGTTCCATGCTCTGTTACTGTAGCTTTTACTCTTCCATGTATATCTCAGGGTTTTACTGTCCTCCATGTATACTGTTAGGTCAGGGTCTAGGTTACTGTATATCTCACTAGGTCAGGGTATTTAACCTCCTCTGTATACCTCACTGGTCAGGGTATTTAACCTTCTGTATATCTTCTGCTTTAACCTCTCCATTCTGTTATAGGTCAGGGTATTTACTCTTCTGCTCCATGTATATCTCACTAGGTAGCTTTAACTGTTCTGTTCACTGTAGGGTATTTACCTGTTCCTGTATATCTCACTAGGTCAGGGTATTTAACTATTCTCCATGTATATCTCACTAGGTCAGGGTATTTAACCTCCTCCATGTATATCTCACTGTTCTGTTCTGCTCTGTTCTGTTCCTGTAACCTTCCTGTTCTGTTCTGTTCCTGTAGCTTCACTGTTCCTGCTCTGTTCTGTTATCTGTAGCTTTACTATTCTGTTCTGTTCCTTAACTTCACTGTTCTGCTCTGTCTGTATCTCTAGGTCAGTTCTGTAACCTCATTCTATCTCACTAGGTCAGTTACTTAGCTTTACTGTCCCGTTCTGTTCTGTTCTGTTACTGTAGCTATCTCACTAGCATTACTGTTCTATTCACTGTTCTGTTTTAGCTTCCTCTGTATATCTCACTCTGTTCTGTTCTGTCCTCCATGTTATGTTACTGTCAGCTTTTAACTGTTCTGTTCTGTCAGGGTCTGTTACTGTAGCTTTAACTCCTCCATGTTCTGTTCTAGTTCTGTTACTTAACTTTACATGTTCTGTTCTGTTCCTGTAGGTTCACTGTTCTTTAACCTCCTCTGTATATCTCACTAGGTCTATTTAACTGTTCCTGTATTTACTGTTCTATTCTGTTAACTGTTCCTGTAGCTTTACTGTTCTGTATCTTTCTGTTATGTCACTGTCAGCTTTTACTGTTCTGTTATCTTCTGTTCAGGGTATTTAACTGTTCTGTTCTGCTCTAGGTCTTTTAACCTCTCCATGTATATTTAGTGTTCTGTTCTGTAAGCTTTCCACTGTTCTGTTGTGTTCTGCTAGCTTTACAGTTTCTGTTCTGTTATGTTCTGCTCTGTTCTTCTCTGTTATATTCTTCCATTCTGTTCTGCATTGTTATGTTCTGTTTAAGTTCTGTTCTGTTCTGATGGAGTGTCTGTTCTGTTTGTTCTGTTACATTATCTGTTCTGTTCTGCTCTGCTCTTCTGTTCTTGTCTGTAAACTGTTCTGTGGTCCCCTATATTCCATCTGTTTTGTTCTGTTCTGCCCTCTTCTGTCTTGTCTGTACTGTTCTGTTACCCAATGCCCGGCAGACCATCTGTTCTGACCTGCTCCCCATCTAGTCCTGAACAGACTGGGATCCTTTCTTCGAAAGAGCACTGTTCTGTTCTCTTTCCTGTTCTGTTACTGTTTTTTCTGTTCTGCTCTGTTACTGTAGCTTTACTGTTCTGCTCTGTTACTGTAGATCTATTCTGTTCTGTTCTGCTCTGTTCTGTTCTGTTACTGTAGCTTTACTGTTATGTTATGCTCTGTTACTGTAGCTTCACTGTTCTGTTCTGTTGCTCTGTTCGCTTTATTGTTCTGTTACCGTAGCTTTACTCTTCTGCTCTGTTACTGTAGCTTTACTGTTCTGTTCTGTAACTTTACTGTTCTGTTCTGTTCCTGTAGCTTTACTCTTCTGCTCTGTTCCTGTAGCTTTACTATTCTGTTCTGTTCCTGTAGCTTTACTGTTCTGTTACCGTAGCTTTACTCTTCTGCTCTGTTACTGTAGCTTTACTGTTCTGTTCTGTAACTTTACTGTTCTGTTCTGTTCCTGTAGCTTTACTGTAGCTTTACTTTCTGTTCTGTTCTGTTCTTCTCTGTTATATTCTTCCATTCTGTTCTGCATTGTTATTGTCTGTTAAGTTCTGTTCTGTTATGCTCTGTTCTGTCCTGCTTTGTTCTAATCTGTTCTGTTACTGTGGCTTTTCTGTTCTGTAGCTTTACTTTCTGTTCTGTTCTGCTCTCTTCTGTTCTTGTCTGTACTGTTCTGTTACTATAGTTCTATCTGTTCTGTTC
>NC_088216.1:83858288-83868288 GCF_036934945.1 Oncorhynchus masou masou
TACTGCTAATACTACGGTACTACTACTGTGGTATTACTACTAATATGGTACTACTACTACTACGGTACTACTACTATTGTACTACCACTACTATGGTATTACTACTACTATGGTACTGCTTTTACTACGGTACTACTACTATTGTACTACTACTACTATTGTACTACTACTACTATGGTATTACTACTACTATGGAACTACTACTACTATGGTATCTACTATGGTACTACTACTAATGTGGCACTACTACTACTATGTTATTACTACTACTATTGTACTACTACCACTATAGTATTACTATTACTATGGAACTAGTAAACTACTATGGTATTACTACTACTATGATACTACTACTAATGTGGTACTACTACTAATGTGGTACTACTCCTAAGGTACTACTACTACTATTGTACTACTACTACTATGGTACTACTACTATGGAACTACTACTATTACTATGGTACTACTACTACCATGGAACTACTACTACTACTATGGTACTACTACTACTATGGTACTTCTACTATGGTACTACTAGTACTATGGTATTACTACAACTATGGTACTACTACTACTATGGAACAACTACTACTACTATGGTATCTACCATGGTAATACTACTAATGTGGTACTACTACTAATGTAGTACTACTACTATGGTATTACTACTACTATTGTACTATTATTGTACTACTACTACTATAGTATTACTACTACTTATGGAACTACTACTACTACTATGGTACTACTACTACTATGGTACTACTACTATGGTACTACTAGTACTATGATATTACTACTACTATGGTACTACTACTACTATGGTACTACTGCAATGGTACTACTACTGCTATGGTATTACTTCTTCAAATGGTACTACTACTACTACTATGGTATTACTACTTCAATGGTACTACTACTACTATGGTACTACTACTACTACTATGGTATTACAACTACTATGGTATTACTGCTACTATTGTATTACTACTACTGTGGTACTACTGCTACTATGGTATTACAACTACTATTGTATTACAACTACTACTATGGTATTACTACTTCAATGGTACTGCTACTACTATGGTACTACTACTACTATGGTATTACAACTACTATGGTATTACTACTACTACTATGGTATTACT
Source organism: Oncorhynchus masou masou (assembly GCF_036934945.1). NCBI lineage: Eukaryota > Metazoa > Chordata > Actinopteri > Salmoniformes > Salmonidae > Oncorhynchus > Oncorhynchus masou. The sequence continues at coordinate 83,859,437 of NC_088216.1, forward strand.
ACTTCAATGGTACTACTACTACTATGGTACTACTACTACTATCGTACTACTACTACTATGGTATTACTACTACTATGGTACTACGACTACTACGGTACTACTACTACTATGGTACTACTACTTCAATGGTACTATTACTACTATGGTACTACTACTACTATGGTATTACTATAACTATGGTACTACTACTACTATGGTATTACTACTACTATGGTACTACTACTACTACTATGGTACTACAACTACTATGGTATTACTGCTACTATTGTATTACTACCACTGTGGCACTACTACTACTATGGTATTACAACTACTATGGTTTTACTGCTACTAGTGTATTACTACTACTGTGGTACTACTACTACTATGGTATTACTACTATGGTATTACTGCTACTATTGCATTACTACTACTGTGTTACTACTACTACTATGGTATTACAACTACTATGGTATTACTACTACTACTATGGTATTACTACTTCAATGGTACTACTACTTCTATGGTACTACTACTACTATGGTATTACAACTACTATGGTAGTACTGCTACTATTGTATTACCTCTACTGTGGCACTACTACTACTATGGTATTACAACTACTATGGTATTACTGCTACTATTGTATTACTACTACTGTGGTACTACTACTACTATGGTATCACTACTACAATTGTATTACTGCTACTGTGGTACTACTACTACTATGGTATTACTACTACTATGGTATTACTACTGCTATGGTATTACTACTGCTATGGTACTACAACTACTATGGTATTTCTGCTACTATGGTATTAAAGCTACTATGGTATTACTACTACTATGGTACTACTACTACTATTGTATTACTACTACTATGGTTCTACTACTACTATGGTATTACTACTACTGTGGTACTACTACTACTATGGTATTACTACTACTATGGTACTACTAATACTATTGTTTTACTACTACTATGCTACTACTACTACTATGGTATTACTACTACTGTGGTACTACTATTACTATGGTATTACAACTACTCTGGTATTACAACTACTACTATGGTATTACTACTACTATGGTATTACTACTACTGTGGTATTACTACTACTGTGGTACTACTACTACTATGATACTACTACTATGGTACTACTAGTACTATGATATTACTACTACTATGGTACTACTACTACTATGGTACTACTGCTATGGTACTACTACTGCTATGGTATTACTACTTCAAATGGTACTACTACTACTACTATGGTATTACTACTTCTATGGTACTACTACTACGATGGTACTACTACTACTATGGTACTACTACTACTATGGTATTACAACTACTATGGTATTACTGCTACTATTGTATTACTACTACTGTGGTACTACTACTACTATGGTATTACAACTACTATGGTATTACTACTACTACTATGGTATTACTACTTCAATGGTACTGCTACTACTATGGTACTACTACTACTATAGTATTACAACTACTATGGTATTACTACTACTACTATGGTATTACTACTTCAATGGTACTACTACTACTATGGTACTACTACTACTATGGTACTACTACTACTATGGTATTACTACTACTATGGTACTACGACTACTATGGTACTACTACTACTATGGTACTACTACTTCAATGGTACTATTACTACTATGGTACTACTACTACTATGGTATTACTACTACTATGGTACTACTACTACTATGGTACTACTACTACTATGGTATTACAACTACTATGGTATTACTGCTACTATTGTATTACTACTACTGTGGCACTACTACTACTATGGTATTACAACTACTATGGTATTACTGCTACTAGTGTATTACTACTACTGTGGTACTACTACTACTATGGTATTACTACTATGGTATTACTGCTACTATTGTATTACTACTACTGTGGTACTACTACTACTATGGTATTACAACTACTATGGTATTACTACTACTACTATGGTATTATTACTTCAATGGTACTACTAATACTATGGTACTACTACTACTATGGTACTACTACTACTATGGTATTACAACTACTATGGTAGTACTGCTACTATTGTATTACCTCTACTGTGGCACTACTACTACTATGGTATTACAACTACTATGGTATTACTGCTACTATTGTATTACTACTACTGTGGTACTACTACTACTATGGTATCACTACTACAATTGTATTACTGCTACTGTGGTACTACTACTACTATGGTATTACTACTACTATGGTATTACTACTGCTATGGTATTACTACTACTATGGTACTACTACTACTATGGTATTACTACTACTGTGGTACTACTACTACTATGGTATTACTACTACTATGGTACTACTACTACTATTGTATTACTACTACTATGGTATTACTACTACTATGGTACTACTACTACTATTGTATTACTACTACTATTGTATTACTACTACTATGGTACTACTACTACTATTGCATTACTACTACTATGGTAGTACTGCTACTATTGTATTACTATTACTGTGGTACTACTATTACTATGGTATTACTACTACTATGGTATTACAACTACTATGGTATTACTACTACTATGGTATTACTGCTACTATTGTATTACTACTACTATTGTATTACTACTACTATGGTACTACAACTACTATGGTACTACTACTACTATGGTATTACTGCTACTATTGTATTACTGCTACTATTGTATTACTACTACTGTGGTACTACTACTACTATGGTACTACTGCTACTATTGTATTACTACTACTATGGTACTACTACTGTGGTATTACTGCTACTATTGTATTACTGCTACTATTGTATTACTACTACTGTGGTACTACTACTACTATGGTACTACTACTACTATGGTATTACTGCTACTATTGTATTACTGCTACTATTGTATTACTACTACTGTGGTACTACTACTACTATGGTACTACTACTACTATGGTACTACTACTACTATGGTATTACTGCTACTATTGTATTACTGCTACTATTGTATTACTACTACTGTGGTACTACTACTACTATGGTACTACTACTACTATGGTATTACTGCTACTATTGTATTACTGCTACTATTGTATTACTACTACTATGGTACTACTACTACTACTATGGTATTACTGCTACTATTGTATTACTGCTACTATTGTATTACTACTACTATGGTACTACTACTACTACTATGGTATTACTGCTACTATTGTATTACTACTACTATGGTACTACTACTGTGGTATTACTGCTTCTGTGTCCAGGCAAGTGGAAAATGTGCCCAACTAGCCCGTTATTTCGGTACAGGTCACAGCCCAGTGGGCACAGACGTCAATTCAATATCTTTTCCACGGTGGTTTAACTTAATTTCATTGAGATGACATGGAAACAACGTTGATTCAACCAGTGAGTGCCCAGTGGGTGCTGTGTGCTGCTGCTAGAGTCAGCGTCGTCAGATCCAAGCGGCAAGCCTTAGCTTGTTAACCCAGAATACCCCATAACGACTTCCCCTCTCTACAGAGCGGAGCGCTAGAACCAACCACCGAACCCAGGAGACACATTGTGAAGTCATCACCACCACCACGCCCATGGTCCTGCTGTGTCTGTTTCCATCTAGACAGGAGGACATACAGGGGGGACATACAGGGGGCACAGGGCTATGGGCACTGTCTGTCCGTTAACAGAGTGAGCTCTGTTGACTTCATCTCTGCTGCTCTGGGACAGGGAGAGCAGGGAAGTCCTTATACACCACACCGGAAGCACAGAAACAAGCAGAAGCTACTGTTTAATAATTTGAAGTGAATGTCGCCATCTAGTGGTTGTACTTAATAGTGACCTGTCTCATTTTATCTTATGTACTGTATCTTATCATAGTTGCTCATGGCCACACATGACGTCACTGTGCAGGTATCATTTCAGAGGTGTTGAGTGGTATGAAATACATCAATGAATTACAATTAATAATCTATACGCATAGGCCTACAATTAGTAAATCTAGTAACAGCAGCGTAAATTGGGGGGGGGGGCAGTGCAAATAGTCCTGGTAGCCATTTGATTACCTGTTCAGGAGTCTTATGGCTTGGGGGTAAAAACTGTTGAGAGTCCTTTTGTCCTAGACTTGGCACTCCGGTACCAGAACAGTCTATGACTGGGGTGGCTGGGGTCTTTGACAATTTATAGGGCCTTCCTCAGACACCACCTGGTGTAGAGGTCCTGGATGGCAGGCAGCTTAGTCCCAGTGATGTACTGGGCCGTACGCACTACCCTCTGTAGTGCCCTGCGGTCAGAGGCTGAGCAATTGCCGTACCAGGCAGTGATGCAACCAGTCTTTTTGAGGATCTCAGGACCCATGCCAGATCTTTTTAGTTTCCTGAGGGGAAAGGTGTTGTCGTGCCCTCTTCACGACTGTCATGGTGTTTGGACCATTCTAGTTTCTTGTTGATGTGGACAACAAGGAACTTGAAGCTCTCAACCTGCTCCACTACAGCCACGCCGATGAGAATGGGGGCGTGCTCGGTCCTCCTTTTCCTGTAGTCCACAATCACCTCCTTTGTCTTGGTTACGTTGAGGGATAGGTTGTTATTCTGGCACCACCCGGTCAGGTCTCTGACCACCTCCCTATAGGCTGTCTCGTCGTTGTCGGTGATCAGGCCTACCAGTGTTGTGTCGTCTGCAAACTTAATGATGGTGTTGGAGTTGTGCCTGGCAATGCAGTCGTGGGTGAACAGTACAGGATGGGACTGAGCACACACCCTTGGGGAGCTCCAGTGTTGAGGATCAGCGTGGCAGATGTGTTGCTACCTACCCTCACCACCTGGGGGCACCCGTCAGGAAGTCCAGGATCCAGTGACAGAGGGATGTGTTTAGTCCCAGGATCCTTAGCTTAGTGATGAGCTTTGAGGGTACTATGGTGTTGAACGCTGAGCTGTAGTCAATGAATAGCATTTTTACATAAGTGTTTCCTTTGTCCAGGTGGGAAAGGGCAGTGTGTAGTGCAATAGAGAGTGCATCATCTGTGGATCTGTGTGGGTGGTATGCAAATTGGAGTGGGTCTAGGGTTTCTGGGATAATGGTGATGATGTGAGCCATTACCAACCTTTCAAAGCACTCCATGGCTATGAACGTGAGTGCTACGGGTCTATAGTCATTTAGGCAGATTGCCTTTGTGTTCTTGGGGACAGGGACTATGGTGGTCTGATAGAAGCATGTTGGTATTACAGACTCAATCAGGGACATGTTGAAAATGTCAGTGAAGACACCTGCTAGTTGGTCAGCACATGCCCGGAGCACACGTCCTGGTAATCCGTCTGGCCCCGCAGCCTTGTGTATGTTGACCTGTTTAAAGGTCTTACTCAGATTGGCTATGGAGAGAATGATCACACTGTCGTCCGGAACAGCTGATGCTCTCATGCATGCATCAGGGTTGCTTGCCTCGAAGAGAGCATAGAAGTGATTTAGCTCGTCTGGTAGGCTCGGGTCACTGGGCAGCTCACGGCTGTGCTTCCCTTTGAAGTCTGTAATAGATTGCAAGCCCTGCCACATAAGACAAGCATCAGAGCTGGTGTAGTATGATTCATTCTTAGCCCTGTATTGACGCTTTGCCTGATTGATGGTTCGTCGCAGGGCATAGCAGGATTTCTTGTAAGCTTCTGGGTTAGCTTCCGGGAGAGCCGTAAGGCTCTCCAGAGGGTAGTGAGGTCTGCACAACGCATCACCGGGGGCAAACTACCTGCCCTCCAGGACACCTACACCACCCGATGTTACAGGAAGGCCATAAAGATCATCGAGGATAACAACCACCCGAGCCACTGCCTGTTCACCCCGCTATCATCCAGAAGGCGAGGTGAGTACAGGTGCATCAAAGCTGGGACCGAGAGACTGAAAAACAGCTTCTATCTCACGGCCATCAGACTGTTAAACAGCAACCACTAACATTGAGTGGCTGCTGCCAACACACTGACTCAACTCCAGCCACTTTAATAATGGGAATTGATACGAAATGATGTAAAATATATCACTAGCCACTTTAAACAATGCTACCTAATATAATGTTTACATACCCTACATTATTCATCTCATATGTATACGTATATACTGTACTCTATATCATCTACTGCATCTTTATGTAATACATGTATCACTAGCCACTTTAACTATGCCACTTTGTTTACATACCCATCTCTTATGTATATACTGTACTCGATACCATCTACTGTATCTTGCCTATGCTGCTCTGTACCATCACTCATTCATATATCTTTATGTACATATTCTTTATCCCCTTACACTTTTGTATAAGACAGTAGTTTTGGAATTGTTAGTTAGATTACTTGTTGGTTATTACTGCATTGTCGGAACTAGAAGCACAAGCATTTCGCTACACTCGCATTAACTTCTTGAAACTCCCCATCCCGGATCCGGGTTTGTGACTAAAGCCTCAGGCTCATTAGCATAACGCAACGTTAACGATTTCTGAAAATCGCAAATAAAATGAAAATAATGCGTCTGCTCTCAAGCTTAGCCTTTTCTTAACAACACTGTCATCTCAGATTTTCAAAATATGCTTTTGAACCATAGAAATTGACTAATTTGTGTAAGAGTATGCAAAGCTAGCATAGTATTTTGAGTAGCATTTAGCACGCAACATTTTCACAAAAACCAGATAACCAAATAAACAAATGTAAAGTTCTGCACAGCTATACAACAACTAACAAACATCAAGATCCCACAAACTAAAGGTGGAAAACAGGCTGCCTAAGTACGATCCCCAGTCAGAGACAACGTTAGAGAGCTGCCTCTGGTTTGGGAACCATACCCGGCAAACAAAGAAATAGAAAACATAGATTGCACACCCTGGTCACACCCTGACCTAACCAGAATAGAGAATAAAAAGGATCTCTAACGTCAGGGCATCACATCTATAGGCATAGACCTGTAATTAGTCATCTATAGACATAGACCTGTAATTAGTCATCTATAGGCATAGACCTGTAATTAGTCATCTATAGACATAGACCTGTAATTAGTCATCTATAGGCATAGACCTGTAATTAGTCATCTATAGACATAGACCTGTAATTAGTAATCTATAGACATAGACCTGTAATTAGTCATCTATAGGCATAGACCTGTAATTAGTCATCTATAGACATAGACCTGTAATTAGTCATCTATAGACATAGACCTGTAATTAGTCATCTATAGACATAGACCTGTAATTAGTCATCTATAGACATAGACCTGTAATTAGTCATCTATAGACATAGACCTGTAATTAGTCATCTATAGACATAGACCTGTAATTAGTCATCTATAGACACAGACCTGTAATTAGTCATCTGGTGCCACAATAACTAGTCCCTGTCTGTAATATTTGGTATTGTTACAACTAGTCCCTGTCTGTAATATCTGGTGCTACCATAACTAGTCCCTGTCTGTAATATCTGGTGCTACCATAACTAGTCCCTGTCTGTAATATCTGGTGCTACCATAACTAGTCCCTGTCTGTAATATTTGGCGCTACCATAACTAGTCCCTGTCTGTAATATCTGGTGCTGTTACAACTAGTCCCTGCCTGTAATATCTGGTGCTACCATAACTAGTCCCTGTCTGTAATATCTGGTGCTACCATAACTAGTCCCTGTCTGTAATATCTGGTGCAACCATAACTAGTCCCTGTCTGTAATATCTGGTGTTACCATAACTAGTCCCTGTCTGTAATATCTGGTGCTACCATAACTAGTCCCTGTCTGTAATATCTGGTGCTACCATAACTAGTCCCTGTCTGTAATATCTGGTGCTACCATAACTAGTCCCTGTCTGTAATATCTGGTGCTACCATAACTAGTCCCTGTCTGTAATATCTGGTGCTACCATAACTAGTCCCTGTCTGTAATATCTGGTGCTACCATAACTAGTCCCTGTCTGTAATATCTGGTGCAACCATAACTATTCCCTGTCTGTAATATCTGGTGCTACCATAACTAGTCCCTGTCTGTAATATCTGGTGCTGTTACAACTAGTCCCTGTCTGTAATATCTGGTGCTACCATAACTAGTCCCTGTCTGTAATATCTGGTGCTACCATAACTAGTCCCTGTCTGTATTATCTGGTGCTACCATAACTAGTCCCTGTCTGTAATACCTGGTGTTACCATAACTAGCCCCTGTCTGTAATATCTGGTGCTGGTTCAACTAGTTCTTAGGAAACATCCTATATTTAGTGGTCTTATTAACATGATAATGTAATTATTACAATGCTTATTGTGATAATAGTAATGTTCTAGTTTAGGCCCAGTCTGTGGTCTTATTTTTTGGAATGGGAGAGACGATTTTAATCCTGCATTTAAAGGCAACATATTTGTAGGTTGGGACACTGTCTGTGGTCTAGCCTGTTTCTCCCATAATGATTGGAACAAAAGTGTTTTTCTTATTGAAATAATGCATTGGGCAGGATACATCGGTCATTGCATTCCATAGAGGATGATAGTGGCGTCTATAGTAGCCAAAATACAATTTTGCCATGGCCCCCGTCACTGAAGGCTTCCACCATTTTAACCTAGTCAATTGCGTGTGATTTACAGCTTTATTGCGTATCACTCTTGATGACCCTGTTGGAGTCATGTTCAACCGTGTCATCAGGAGGGATCAGTCAATCGTGAAGAAAAATGGACTACTTCAAAATGGAGATTGCCTCAACGGCGCTGGAAGTGGGTTCACAGACGCCATATTTTGCAACAATATAGGGATGCTTTCTCTATCATTCTCTATGTTGCATACAAAACAGTGAACAGGCAGGGGAGGCGGGGCCGCCCTAGATTCTGGCGCCGATTCGGAGATATATGGA
>NC_088216.1:83873288-83970788 GCF_036934945.1 Oncorhynchus masou masou
CTCTCTCTCTCTCTCTCTCTCTCTCTCTCTCTCTCTCTCTCTCTCTCTCTCTCTCTCTTTTTCTCTCTCTCTCTCTTTTCTCTCTCTCTCTCTTTTTCTCTCTCTCTCTCTCTTTTTCTCTCTCTCTCTCTGCCCTACTCTCTCTCTCCCCACCTCTCTCTGTCTCTCTGCCCTACTCTCTCTCTCTTTCTCTCTCTGTCCCTCTTCTCCTCTCGTCTCCTCTTCCCTCTCTGTCTCTCTCTGCCCCTCTCTCTACCCTACACTCTTTATCTCTCTCTCTCTCTGCCCTACTCTCGCTCCTCCCATCTCTCTTTTCTCTCTGTTTCTCTCTCCAGTGTTCCAGTACACCTTGTGTCGCGAGGTAACCCTTCCCTCCGGACCCCTATACCGCGTGGCAGGGTTCCCCCTCTCCATCCCCTGTGCTGTATCAGGCTACGAGGGTTCCCGAACGCAGGACTTTGAGTGGTTCCTGTACAGGGAGGACTCCCAGGGGAGACAGATGGGGGTGATCTCCACCAGGGACCCTGGGTTTCCCTACGCACCCTTCCAGGTAGGGAGGAGTTCAACACAGTGCTTTTTCATCACTGATTTGGTCTAGATGGGTAGGACTAGTTGGCCCTAGCTGTTCATTTTAAACTAATGAATCTGAGTTTTCCATCAATGTACAGGAACAGGTGAGCGTGCAGGTATACTAGCTAGGTATTGTATGCTCACTTCTCTATTGGGGCTGTGGGGTAACTTCTAGCTGTACATTAATTTATTTAAACTCACATCTCTGTTCACCAATGGAAAATATCTCTTAAATGTGTTTATTTTGACTAATCAATTAAAGTAACTTAGGGCTCCACAATTCATTGAAATTGATGTATGCAAAGTCCTTATTTATTTACACAATTCATGTAAAATTCACATGTAATAAGGGTCCCTTGGTAAACTCTGACCAACACTTTGGTTCCTACCCTGTCACAGCAATCTCTACTGTACCTGTCTTTGTCATTAGTTGTCATGACAACACCAACTATAGAATTGAAATACTCATTATTTCAATGATTCCAACAGTTCGAAGTGTTTTGATCAAAATAACAAATAACATCATAATCGCAAAATTTGGTTTAAAAATGGCAATTTGTTTATTAGCCACATTGTGCAGCCCTAATCTAACTCCTTCCTTCTAGGCGCGGGTGAGGTCCGGGGAGGTGAGGGTGGAGAGGGACTCGGGGGACAAGGCCAGGCTGGTGTTCCAGAGGCTACGAGCAGATGACCAGGGACGATACGAGTGTTACACACCCAGCACAGACTCCAAATACCAGGGCAACTACAGTGCCTCGGTCGCTGTCAAAGGTTGGTAGGCCTGGGCCTATAGTCACACTGCCACTGAATCTGGATCCCGTTTTCCTTATAGACTATAATGGAGAAGATTACATATGGACAGGGAGGCCCTGATCCTAGACCAGCTCTCTGACTGAGTTCTGGTCCTTTTAGATTACATATGGACAGGGAGGCCCTGATCCTAGACCAGCTCTCTGACTGAATACTGGTCCTTTTAGATTACATATGGACAGGGAGGCCCTGATCCTAGACCAGCTCTCTGACTGAGTACTGGTCCTTTTAGATTACATATGGACAGGGAGGCCCTGATCCTAGACCAGCTCTCTGACTGAATACTGGTCCTTTTAGATTACATATGGACAGGGAGGCCCTGATCCTAGACCAGCTCTCTGACTGAATACTGGTCCTTTTAGATTACATATGGACAGGGAGGCCCTGATCCTAGACCAGCTCTCTGACTGAATACTGGTCCTTTTAGATTACATATGGACAGGGAGGCCCTGATCCTAGACCAGCTCTCTGACTGAGTACTGGTCCTTTTAGATTACATATGGACAGGGAGGCCCTGATCCTAGACCAGCTCTCTGACTGAATACTGGTCCTTTTAGATTACATATGGACAGGGAGGCCCTGATCCTAGACCAGCTCTCTGACTGAATACTGGTCCTTTTAGATTACATATGGACAGGGGGGCCCTGATCCTAGACCAGCTCTCTGACTGAATACTGGTCCTTTTAGATTACATATGGACAGGGGGCCCTGATCCTAGACCAGCTCTCTGACTGAATACTGGTCCTTTTAGAATACATATGGACAGGGGGCCCTGATCCTAGACCAGCTCTCTGACTGAATACTGGTCCTTTTAGATTACATATGGACAGGGGGCCCTGATCCTAGACCAGCTCTCTGACTGAATACTGGTCCTTTTAGATTACATATGGACAGGGAGGCCCTGATCCTAGACCAGCTCCTGAAATACTGGTCCTTTTAATTACATATGGACAGGGAGGCCCTGATCCTAAAGCTCTCTGACTGAATACTGGTCCTTTTAGATTACATATGGACAGGGAGGCCAGCTGAACCTAAAAGAACAGCTCTCTGACTGAATACTGGTCCTTTTAGATTACATATGGACAGGGGGCCCTGATCCTAGACCAGCTCTCTGACTGAATACTGGTCCTTTTAGATTACATATGGACAGGGAGGCCCTGATCCTAGACCAGCTCTCTGACTGAATACTGGTCCTTTTAGATTACATATGGACAGGGAGGCCCTGATCCTAGACCAGCTCTCTGACTGAGTACTGGTCCTTTTAGATTACATATGGACAGGAGGCCCTGATCCTAGACCAGCTCTCTGACTGAGACTGGTCCTTTTAGATTACAGGACAGGGGGGTCCTGATCCTAGACCAGCTCTCTGACTGAATACTGGTCCTTTTAGATTACATATGGACAGGAGGCCCTGATCCTAGACCAGCTCTCTGACTGAGTACTGGTCCTTTTAGATTACATATGGACAGGGAGGCCCTGATCCTAGACCAGCTCTCTGCCTTTTACTGTCCTCCGTTTCCTGGTTACTGGTTAGGGGGGCCGTCTGTGTTATCTTGTGGACTTTGTTCTCTCTGACAGTGTGGTTAAAAATGTGTCTTGCCTTGTTCTATCACACAAATCTGATTGGTACATAGGCCCACACTATCTGTACTATATATGATATTCTTATCTACAATCTACTCTGACCTTTCCTTTGCAATGTACTATTGTAACATACTGATATTCTGTCACCAAAGCAGTGCTCCTCTGAGTCACCCTGACCTCTACACATTCTTTGCTATAGCAAACATCTAATAGGAATTACATTTTGTATGTAATCATATCTATCTCTTCCCTGTTCTGTCTCTCAGTAATGTAATAATGACTAATCTTCTCTCTGTCTCTCTCACTCTCTGTCTCCACACTACTCTGTACTATATATGATATTCTTCTCTACAATCTACTCTGACCTTTCTCAATGTACTATTGTAACTCTACTGATATTCTGTCACCAAAGCTCTCCTCTGAGTCACCCTGACTCTACACATTCTTTGTCTATAGCAAACTCTAATAGGTCTACATTTTGTATGTAATCATATCTATCTCTTCCTGTTCTGTCTCTCTGTCTCTCTCTAATGACTAATCTTTCTCTGTCTCTCTCTTTCTTTCTGTCTCTCTCTGTCTCTCTCACTCTCTCTGTCTCACTCTCTCTGTCTCACTCTCTCTGTCTCTCTCTGTCTCTCTCTGTCTTTCTGTCTCTCTCTGTCTCTCTCCGTCTCACTCTGTCTCTCTCTCTCTCTCTCTCTCTGTCTCTCTATCTCTCTCTCTGTCTCTCTCTGTCTCTCTCTCTCTCTCTCTCTCTCTGTCTCTCTCTGTCTCTCTCTGTCTCACTCTCTCTGTCTCACTCACTCTCTGTCTCTCTCTGTCTCTCTCTGTCTCACTCTCTGTCTCACTCTCTCTGTCTCACTCTCTCTCTCATTCTGTCTCTCTCTGTCTCTCTCTGTCTTTCTGTCTCTGTCTCTCTCTGTGTTTCTGTCTCACTCTCTCTCATTCTGTCTCTCTCTGTCTCACTCTCTCTCTCATTCTGTCTCTCTCTGTCTTTCTGTCTCTCTCTGTCTTTCTGTCTCTCTCTGTCTCTCTCTGTCTCACTCTCTCTGTCTCCCTCTCTCTGTCTCTCTCTCTGTCTCCCTCTCTCTGTCTCTCTCTGTCTCTCTGTCTCTCTCTCTCCAGTGATTCCAGACACTCTCCTGATTAGCTACTCCCGGTCTCTAACTGGCCAACCCGTGCCAGAGGGAGCGGAGATAACTCTCACCTGCTCCGCCGCCGTCCAATCAAAACAGCACACCCACCTGTCCATCACGTTCGGCGTGCGTGGCGGTGGTAGCGGGTTGGTGTCAGGGACACCGAGAGAAATCATAGCTATCGATAAAGAACTGAGCGTGACTCCTGGCCGAGGGGACTCCTACCAGAAGAGATACGATGATGGAGAGATAACGCTGGTGAAGAAGAGTGGAGATGGAGGGAGAGATGTCTACGTGATGAGGATGAGCGCCGTGGCCCCGGATGACTCAGGGGCCTACTTCTGTGAGGCGTCGCAGTGGATTCTGGACCCTGATGGAGCGTGGCAGAAGATCGCTCAGAGGACCTTGGAGATTGGCAACCTCACGGTTCAACCACTTGGTACATCCCTGTCTGGAGTATGGGGGTGGTTCAGAGACTAGATGTTAGGACTCTGTCTGTCTGTCTGTCTGTCTGTCTGTCTGTCTGTCTGTCTGTGGTTCAGAGACTAGATGTTAGGACACTGTCTGTCTGTCTGTCTGTCTGTCTGTCTGTCTGTCTGTCTGTCTGTCTGTCTGTCTGGTTCAGAGACTAGATGTTAGGACACTGTCTGTCTGTCTGTCTGTCTGTCTGTCTGTCTGTCTGTCTGTCGTTGGTTCAGAGACTAGATGTTAGGACACTGTCTGTCTGTCTGTCTGTCTGTCTGTCTGTCTGTCTGTCTGTCTGGTCTATGTCTGGGTGGTTCAGAGACTAGATGTTAGGACACTGTCTGTCTGTCTGGGGGTATTTCAGTGCGTGTCTGAGCATCTGTCTGTCTGTTACTAGCTGTCTGTCTGGCATCTAGTGCTGTCTGTACGGATAGTTCATGACATCATCATCATCACTGACGTTCCACAACAATGTTAGCTTCAGGGGAGCTGATGTGACCCTATACTATCCTCACTATGGGTGTGTTTTAGAGCTGCAGGGTGTGTTTTAGAGATGTGGGGTGTGTTTTAGAGCTGTGGGGTGTGTTTTAGAGCTGAGCTGTGTCTGTGTCTGTCTGTCTGTCTGTCTGTCTGTTTTAGAGCTGTCTGTCTGTCTGTCTGTCTGTGTGTTTAGAGCTGTGGTGTCTGTTTTAGAGCTGTGGTGTGTGTTTTAGAGCTGTGGTGTGTTTTAGAGCTGTCTGTGGTGTGTGTTTTAGAGCTGTGGGTGTGTTTTAGAGAGCTGTGGTGTGTGTTTTAGAGCTGTGGTGTGTGTTTTAGAGCTGTGGTGTGTTTTAGAGCTGTCTGTCTGTCTGTGGGGTGTTTTAGGTTCAGTGTGTTTTAGAGCTGTGGTGTGTGTTTTAGAGCTGTGGTGTGTTTTAGAGCTGTGGTGTGTGTTTTAGAGCTGTGGTGTGTAAGAGAGCTGTGGTGTGTCTGTGGTGTGTTTTAAATGTGTTTTAGAGCTGTGGGTGTGTTTTAGAGCTGTGGTGTGTTTTAGAGCTGTGTGGTGTGTTTTAGAGCTGTGGGTGTGTTTTTAGAGCTGTGGGGTGTGTTTTAGAGCTGTGGTGTGTTTTAGAGCTGTGGTGTGTTTTAGAGCTGTGTGGTGTGTTTTAGAGCTGTGTGGTGTGTTTTAGAGCTGTGGGGTGTGTTTTAGAGCTGTGGGGTGTGTTTTAGAGCTGGGGTGTGTTTTAGAGCTGTGGGTGTTTTTTTTAGACTGTGGGGTGTGTTTTAGAGCTGTGGGTGTGTTAGAGCTTGTGGTGTGTTTTAGAGCTGTGGGGTGTGTTTTAGAGCTGTGGTGTGTTTTAGCTGTGGTGTGTTTTAGAGCTGTGTGGTGTGTTTTAGAGCTGTGGTGTGTTTTAGAGCTGTGGTGTGTGTTTTAGAGCTGTGGTGTGTTTTATGTGGTGTGTTTTAGAGCTGTGTGGTGTGTTTTAGAGCTGTGGTGTGTGTTTTAGAGCTGTGGTGTGTGTTTTAGAGCAATGTAATTTAGAGCTGTGTGGTAGTTTTTAGACATCATCATGTGTGGTGTGTTTTAGACTGTTGTGTGTTTTAGAGCTGTGTGGTGTTTTAGAGCTGTGGTGTGTGTTTTAGAGCTGTGGTGTGTTTTAGAGCTGTGGAAGAGCTGTGAGAGCTGTGGTGTGTTTTAGAGCTGTGGTGTGGTTTTAGAGCTGTGTGGTGTGTTTTAGAGCTGTGGGTGTGTTTTAGAGCTGTGGGTGTGTTTTAGAGCTGTGTGGTGTGTTTTAGAGCTGTGGGTGTGTTTTACTATCCTCACTATGGGTGTGTTTTAGAGCTGTGTGGTGTGTTTTAGAGCTGTGTGTGTTTTTAGAGCTGTGTGTGTGTGTGTGTTTTAGAGCTGTGGGGAGCTGTGTTTTAGAGCTGTGGTGTGTTTTAGAGCTGTGGTGTGTTTTAGAGCTGTGGGGTGTGTTTTAGAGCTGTGGTGTGTGTGTTTAGAGCTGTGGTGTGTGTTTTAGAGCTGTGGTGTGTGTTGTAGAGCTGTGGTGTGTTTTAGAGCTGTGTGGTGTGTTTTAGAGCTGTGTGTGTGTGTGTTAGAGCTGTGGGTGTGTTTTAGAGCTGTGGTGTGTGTGTTTTAGAGCTGTGGGGTGTGTTTTAGAGCTGTGGTGTGTGTTTTAGAGCTGTGTGGTGTGTTTTTTTAGAGCTGTGGTGTGTGTTTTAGAGCTGTGGGGTGTGTTTTAGAGCTGTGTGTTTTAGAGCTGTGTGTTTAGAGCTGTGTGTGTGATTTTTAGAGCTGTGGGGTGTGTTTTAGAGCTGTGTGTATTCGTGTGAGCTGTGGTGTGTGTTTTAGAGCTGTGGGGTGTGTTTTAGAGCTTTTAGAGCTGTGTGTGTTTTAAAGTGTTTTAGAGCTGTGGGGTGTGTTTTAGAGCTGTGGGGTGTTTTTAGAGCTGTGTGTGTTTTAGAGCTGTTTTAGAGCTGTGTGTGTTTTAGAGCTGTGTGTGTGTTTTAGAGCTGTGGGGTGTGTTTTAGAGCTGTGTTTTAGAGCTGTGGCGTGTGTTTTAGAGCTGTGTTGTGTGTTTTAGAGCTGTGTTTTAGGTGTGTTTTAGAGCTGTGTGTGAGAGCTGTGGTGTGTTTTTTTAGAGCTGTGTGGTGGTGTTTTAGAGCTGTGTGTGGTTTAGAGCTGTGGGGTGTGTTTTAGAGCTGTGGGGTGTGTTTTAGAGCTGTGGGGTGTGTGTTTTAGAGCTGTGTGGGTATGTTTTAGGGTGGGTGTTTCGGTGTGGTGTGAGAGTTGGGGTGTTTTAGAGCTGTGGGGTGTTTTAGAGCTGTGGTGTGTGTATTCAGCAGAATGTAACATTTTTTTAGAGCTGTAGTAGAAGTTGCAGTGTTGTAGTTCCCCTTCGACTGAGGGTCTGTGTGTTTTCTGTTAGACAGTGTTTTTAGTGTGTTTCTAGTTCCACCACTGTAGTTCCCCACTGAGGGTCTGTATGTTCTGTTAGACAGTGTTGTAGTTCCCCACTGAGGGTCTGTGTGTTCTTATCGTGTCAGCCAGAAACTGCTCTGCTTCATTCTATTATGGTCTCTATTGTCTGTTAGAGCTGTGGGGTGTGTTTTGTTAGACAATAGACCTGGTTTTCTCCTCTCTGGTCTCGGTTGTGTTGTTGTTGGACAGATTACAGTTAACAATAGATTTATAAACTGAACTGAAGCGTTTCATCAAATAGCTAACAATAGTTTTCAGAGTGTATTGTCTATAGATGAGATCTTCTTTTAGGATGAATTTTGAGATGCATTTAACTTCAGTTGCAATATGCAAATAAACCTTTATTCACAGTGACAATTAACAAATTAAGTTAGTTTGAATGCAGAGTGAACACATTTTAAATCATGCACTTCTTGTTTATTTTTTTCCTCATTCTCCCTCTTCCTTTATCCTCTTCCTCCTCCTCTACCCCCTCCTCTCCCTCCTCCTTTATCCTCTCCTCCTCTCCTCATTTAACCCCCTTCATCTTAACCCCTCCCCTCCTCTTCCTCTTTAACCCCTCATCTTCCCCACCCCCTCCTCTCCCTCCTCCTTTATTCTCCCTTTACCCCCTCCTCTTCCTCATTTAACCCCTTCCTCTTCCTCCTCCTTTATCCTCTTCCTCATTTAACCCCTTCCTCTTCCTCTTCCTCTTCTCCTCTACCCCCTCCTCTCCCTCCTCCTTTATCTTCTCCCTCCTCTTCCTCCTTTACCCCATCCTTTCCCCCTCCTTTATCCTCTTCCTCATTTTATCCTCTCCCTCCTCTTCCTCCTCCTCCTTTATCCTCTTCCTCCTCTCCCCTCCCCTTCCTCTTCCTCCTCCTCTCCCCCTCCTCTCTCCTCCTCCTCCTCCTTTATCTTATCCTCTCCCTCCTCTCCCTCCTTAGGATCCTTTACCCCCTCTTCCTCCTCCTTTATCCTCTCCCTCCTCTTCTTCCTCCTTTACCCCCTCCTCTTTCCTCCTCCTTTATCTTCTCCCTCCTCCTTCCTCCTTTTACCACCTCCTCTTCCTCCTCCTTTATCTTCTCCCTCCTCTTCCTCCTTTACCCCCTCCTCTTCCTCCTCCTTTATCTTCTCCCTCCTCTTCCTCCTTTAACCCCCTTCCTCTCCCTCCTCCTTTATCTTCTCCCTCCTCTTCCTCCATTACCCCATCCTCTCCCTCCTCCTTTATCCTCTCTCCTCCTTTATCCTCTTCCTCCTCCTCCCCTCCTCCTTTATCCTCTCCCTCCTCTCCTCCTCCTCCTCCTTTATCCTCTCCCTCCTCTTCCTCCTTTATCCTCTCCTCCTCCCTCCTTTACCCTCCTCCTTCCAGCTGACTCCCTGTCTGTTACGTCCACTCCGCGAGGTGAGGTAACCCTCCAGTTAGGCTCCCCTCTCACTCTGACCTGCGAGGTGTCTGGTTTGGCCCCTGGGGGCCGCTCGGGCCTGCTGGTTCAGTGGATGAGGAGGGGCACCGTGAGCAGCGAGGACAGGGCATTGACGGGTGGAGGGGTGGAGGTTGGTATTGATTATTGTTATTGGTTATTAGTGTCTTCCTTTTAGCCCCCTGAGGAAGTCCTTACAGAGTTGTTCAATTCTCGTATGACTTTGTGTTTTTAATTGTGAACTTGAAAACTTTGGCAAAAAAAAAATCAGCTATTTGCTGCTGCTATTGAAAGTATGTAATGCTTCCAAGTGGAGATAAAACATATTATTTGGAGCCAGGAAGGCTATTGGTCAACAGTTATTTAGGATCGTAATGTAAATCATGCTCGTCGTATCCCAAACACAACTCAGGTTAACCTTTCTGTCTATCTCCGTCTGTCCCCTCTCCCAGGTGGAGGTGGCCCGGTATGGTCCAGATGGGGTGGTGAGCTGGGGGGATGACTCCAGTCGGGGTGGAAGGGGTTCCATGGAGAAGGAGGTGGAGGGACGTTACTCTCTCAGGTTGTTCTCTGCCCACCCAGCTGACACGGGGGTGTACCGCTGTGCTGTGAGCGTCTACGCTGGGAGGCTTAACCCGGGACCCTCCAGTGCTGCTACCCTCACACAGAGGTCAGAGGGGGTCACCGTCAACCTCAAGACTAAAGGTAAGAGAAATGACAGACACAAGACCACCCTGCCTTCTCCCCACAAACTGTGGCCTCGTTCACTCCTCCTCGTGGATTTAAAAGGATGTATTGGTATAATGGAGAAAACTCCCTCAATCTACTTAACAGCAATCCAATGTGTTTAAATCCATGAGGGATGAGTAAATTATTGCACCGCTCTGGCAGAGGGGGATCGTGGGGACTACAGCCAGTGGATATATATACAAGTTAAGTCAGGATTCTGGAAGTTGTCCTGGTGAAGCTAAGATACTAAAACCACTTGACCTACTACGAGGTTGGGCAGTAGTTTGAAAACAAAGATACTACATTAACGTGAGCATTGCCATGACCGGTTAGATTGAAATAACAACCAAATACCTAGTTGAATTGAACCTATGTTAACCTAATTGATGTAAGTCGATGCTAATTGAACCTATGTTAACCTAATTGATGTAAGTCGATGCTAATTGAACCTATGTTAGCCTAATTGATGTAAGTCGATGCTAATTGAACCTATGTTAACCTAATTGATGTAAGTCGATGCTAATTGAACCTATGTTAACCTAATTGATGTAAGTTAATTAAACCTATGTTAACCTAATTGATGTAAGTCGATGCTAATTGAACCTATGTTAACCTAATTGATGTAAGTTGATGCTAATTGAACCTATGTTAACCTAATTGATGTAAGTCGATGCTAATTGAACCTATGTTAACCTAATTGATGTAAGTCGATGCTAATTGAACCTATGTTAACCTAATTGATGTAAGTCGATGCTAATTGAACCTATGTTAACCTAATTGATGTAAGTCGATGCTAATTGAACCTATGTTAACCTAATTGATGTAAGTCTATGCTAATTGAACCTATGTTAACCTAATTGATGTAAGTCGATGCTAATTGAACCTATGTTAACCTAATTGATGTAAGTCGATGCTAATTGAACCTATGTTAACCTAATTGATGTAAGTCGATGCTAATTGAACCTATGTTAACCTAATTGATGTAAGTCGATGCTAATTGAACCTATGTTAACCTAATTGATGTAAGTCGATGCTAATTGAACCTATGTTAACCTAATTGATGTAAGTCGATGCTAATTGAACCTAATTGAATGACAAGCATCTCTCTCTCTCTCTCTCTCTGTCCCTGTGTCCCTACAGAGGTCAAGGTGTCAGCAGTAGCCAACCTTCCCCGTGGCCCCCTCTTGAAGAGAGGTGATACCGTCACCCTGCTCTGCAACGTATCCGTGGTAACCACCGGCCCTGCACAGGTGGCAGTCCAATGGCTGCAGAGGGCGGTCCTCCCGGCCCAGGAGGGTGGGGCTACAGCAGGGGGCGTGGTCATAGAGAAGGGTGGGGACAAGCCGTCAGGAGAGGAGAAGGGGAGGGTGTTAGCCTCTCTTACCTATGAGGGCCTGTCCAGGCCAAATATGAACCACAGCTCTGAGGTAATTGGTTCAATTTATTTGGCAGTTAAAAAAAATACATGCAGTCAATATATACCTTTTTAAGAAAACTATCAAGGATAACACAATAAAGTATATTGAAGATATAACAATTGTAATGACTCGTATGTGGTTGTCTTACCTACCTTGTTTGAATGCCCTGTATTTCTCTAGATAACACCGTATATAAATAACTGGGGCGGCAGGGTAGCCTAGTGGTTAGAGTGTTGGACTAGTAACTGGAAGGTTGCGAGTTCAAACCCCCGAGCTGACAAGGCACAAATCTGTCGTTCTGCCCCTGAACAGGCAGTTAACCCACTGTTCCTAGGCCATCATTGAAAATAAGAATGTGTTCTTAACTGACTTGCCTGGTTAAATAAAGGTGTAAAAAAAAAAAAAACTTCCATTGTGGTCTTTTTTGGACTACAGGTCAGTATGGACCGGGTGTCTCCAGGCACCTACAGGCTGAGGATCTTCTCTGCCCAGGACCAGGACCAGGGCCTGTTTGTCTGCCAGGCTGAGGTGTGGGGACAGGACCCCCGTGGAGGATGGTACAACACCGGGGCCAAGGCCCAGTCGGAGGGTGTCAGGGTCTACCTGTACGCCAGAGGTGAGTGTCACTGGGTCTGGGACTGCTTGCTGTTTTACATACAGCGAGTGGTGACGAATCACTGCAGTGGACACACTCAACATCAGTTCCTAATACAAAAGAGTGGCTCTGTGAATCACTGATGGAAAGTCATGAAGTGTCGGTCTCTTCTGTTTTCACTCTCTTCACTGTCTTTTGGAGGCTGTTAGCCAACAGTTATTAGGTATCATAACATGGCTAATATATCCTGTCTAATACTCCCAACTGTAAATTAAACGGTTTATGAGGAAAGCTAGTCGTTTTCCCGAACTTGACTAACTAATTCCTCCCTCCCTCCCTCCCTCCCTCCCTCCCTCCCTCCCTCCCTCCCTCCCTCCCTCCCCCTCCCCCTCCCTCCCTCCCTCCCTCCCTCCCTCCCTCCCTCCCTCCCTCCCCCCTCCCTCCCTCCCTCCCTCCCTCCTCCCTACCTCCCTCCCTACCTACCTCCTCTCTCTCTCCTCTCTTCTCTCTCTGTCTCTGCAGCGGCCGACCTGCTCCTCATCCCCTTGGTTGTGGGCATGTCCTCTGCCTTGTTTGTGGGCGTGGTCATCATCGCCACGGTAACCTGTTGCTTCATGAATCGATTGGCTAGGCAGCGCTCCCCGAAATAGGAAGTAGGAAGTCACGACAACGTATAAGTTCACTGAAGGGTGATCGACGAAGAGGTTTAGAAAAAAAAAGACCACAAAAAGAAAAAAAACAAAAACTAGTGGACTTTAAAAAGTTTCAAAGAAATTGGAACTCTCAGACCGACACGATGTCCACATAGAGATGTAAATATACGATGTAACAAAGAGTGTTGGTCTAATCTGGGACGGTGACCAAGAGAAGACACGAGCACTACTGCTCCGACCTGTCATACAGACGTTTGATTGTTTCACATGGTACTAAACCATTTCCACTTGTTCATAATATGTTGCATCCAGCTTGTGTCTGTTATATAAACTCACCGTAAGAACCTATTTGTCAGACTTCCATAGCAGACCTGACCAAACAGCTGGCTCTTATTCAGCACGGTTCCAACAACAATGTAGGACGCGTATCTAGGCCAGCTACAGAACAGCTTGGTTTGGCTCAGTCGTGTACAAAGCCATTTAGGTGTTTGATATGTCAAAACCATCAGAAATGGACAATGCTCAGCTGTCTAGTGTTGAAGTAGGTCAAATACAAATAAATTGACTTAGAAGAGACACTGATTAGTTATCCCTTTTGTTTTGGTTATTTATTTTCCCTTGGCCACCACCCTCTCAAAAGAGAGGGGTTTATATATTCATATGGCAGGGTAGGCTAGTGGTTAGAGTGGAGTGGCGGCAGGGTAGCCTAGTGGTTAGAGTGGAGGGGCGGCAGGGTAGCCTAGTGGTTAGAGTGGAGGGCAGGTAGCCTAGTGGTTAGAGTGGAGGGGCGGCAGGGTAGCCTAGTGGTTAGAGTGGAGGGGCGGCAGGGTAGCCTAGTGGTTAGAGTGGAGGGGCGGCAGGGTAGCCTAGTGGTTAGGAGTGGAGGGCAGGTAGCCTAGTGGTTAGAGTGGAGGGGCGGCAGGGCAGCCTAGTGGTTAGAGTGGAGGGGCGGCAGGGCAGCCTAGTGGTTAGAGTGGAGGGGAGGAGGCGGCAGGGGCAGCCTAGTGGTTAGAGTGTAGAGGCGGCAGGGTAGAGATGGCAGGGTAGCCTAGTGGTTAGAGTGGAGGGGCGGCAGGGTAGCCTAGTGGTTAGAGTGTAGAGGCGGCAGGGTAGCCTAGTGGTTAGAGTGTAGAGATGGCAGGGTAGCCTAGTGGTTAGAGCGTTGGACTAGTAACCGGTTGCAAGTTCAAACCCCCGAGACTGACAAGGTACAAATCTGTCATTCTGCCCCTGAACAGGCAGTTAACCCACTGTTCCTAGGCCGTCATTGAAAATAAGAATTTGTTCTTAACTGTTGGTTAAATAAAGGTTAATTTTTTTTTTTTTTTAAATACGACGTTAGCGTGAAAGTTGTTTCTGTTACATTGTGTATGGTTTGTACGGCATGATTGTTAAATTATATATATGTGTTGCCCAACTCCGGTCCTCGAGTTACTCCAGTAGAACATGTTTTTTTGGTAGCAAAAAACACCTATTCAACTTGTGGTTAGACAGGTGGGCTTGTCCGGGTCCACAACGGCTATTGAGGTAGCCTAGTGGTTATATGATGGAAGATTTAATGCATGTTGAGGTAGCATAGGTCTTACACTGCTACTACTACTAGCAACAGTCCCTCTAGTCTAAAGAAAACCCATCTCAGAGTTAGACCGATGGCAGGTGAACACTAGTCCCTCTAGTCTAAAGAAAACCCATCTCAGAGTTAGACCAGTGTTTTATCGCACTGCCACTACTACTAGCAACAGTCCCTCTAGTCTAAAGAAAACCAATCTCAGAGTAGACCAGTGTTTTATCGCTACGAAGTTGCCACTACTACTAGCAACAGTCCCTCTAGTCTAAAGAAAACCAATGAGTTAGACCAGTGTTTTATCGCTACGGTAACACTGCCACTACTACTCAACAGTCCCTCTAGTCTAAAGAAAACCCATCTCAGAGTTAGACCGGCATCGTTGAACACTGCCACTACTACTAGCAACAGTCCCTCTAGTCTAAAGAAAATAATCTCGGAGTTAGACCGGTGTTTTATCGCTTGAACACTTACTACTAGAACAGTCCCTCTAGTCTAAAGAAAACCCATCTCAGAGTTAGACCGGTGTTTTATAAAGTGTTACTACTTCCCTCTAGTCTAAAGAAAACCATCTATTAGTTTCCCTCTAGGAAAAACCAGTTAGACCGGTGTTTTATCGCTACGAAGTGAACACTGCCACTACTACTAGCAACAGTCCCTCTAGTCTAAAGAAAACCAATCTCAGAGTTAGACCGGTGTTTTATCGCTACGAAGTGAACACTGCCACTACTACTAGCAACAGTCCCTCTAGTCTAAAGAAAACCAATCTCAGAGTTAGACCGGTGTTTTATCGCTACTGAAGTGAACACTGCCACTACTACTAGCAACAGTCCCTCTAGTCTAAAGAAAACCAATCTCAGAGTTAGACCGGTGTTTTATTCCGAAGTGAACACTGCCACTACTACTAGCAACAGTCCCTCTAGTCTAAAGAAAACCAATCTCAGAGTTAGACCGGTGTTTTATCTCGAAGTGAACACTGCCACTACTATAGCAACAGTGTCTAGTTTAGACCGGTGTTTTATGTTAGACCGGTGTTTATACGAAGTGAACACTGCCACTACTATTAGCAACAGTCCCTCTAGTCTAAAGAAAACCAATCTCAGAGTTAGACCGGTGTTTTATCGCTACGAAGTGAACACTGCCACTACTACTAGCAACTACTAGGTTCGTTGAAAACCAATCTCAGAGTTAGACCGGTGTTTTATCCACACTGCCACTACTAAAACAGTATGTAAAGAAAACTCTCATTAGACCGCGTACTCAACTACTACTAGCAACAGTCCCTCTAGTCTAAAGAAAACCAATCTCAGAGTTAGACCGGTGTTTTACGCTGTGAACACTACTACTGATGTCTAAAGAAAACCAATCTCAGAAGATTTTTATCGCTATGAACACTGCCACTACTATTAGCAACAGTCCCTCTAGTAAAGAAAACCAATCTCAGAGTTAGACCGGTGTTTTATCACTGAACACTACTACTACTAGCAACAGTCCCTCTAGTCTAAAGAAAACCATCTCGGAGTTAGACCGGTGTTTTATCGCTACGAAGTGAACACTGCCACTACTACTAGCAACAGTCCCTCTAGTCTAAAGAAAACCAATCTCAGAGTTAGACCGGTGTTTTATCGCTACGAAGTGAACACTGCCACTACTACTAGCAACAGTCCCTCTAGTCTAAAGAAAACCCATCTCAGAGTTAGACCGGTGTTTTATCGCTACGAAGTGAACACTGCCACTACTACTAGCAACAGTCCCTCTAGTCTAAAGAAAACCAATCTCAGAGTTAGACCGGTGTTTTATCGCTACGAAGTGAACACTGCCACTACTACTAGCAACAGTCCCTCTAGTCTAAAGAAAACCAATCTCAGAGTTAGACCGGTGTTTTATCGCTACGAAGTGAACACTGCCACTACTACTAGCAACAGTCCCTCTAGTCTAAAGAAAACCAATCTCAGAGTTAGACCGGTGTTTTATCGCTACGAAGTGAACACTGCCACTACTACTAGCAACAGTCCCTCTAGTCTAAAGAAAACCAATCTCAGAGTTAGACCGGTGTTTTATCGCTACGAAGTGAACACTGCCACTACTACTAGCAACAGTCCCTCTAGTCTAAAGAAAACCAATCTCAGAGTTAGACCGGTGTTTTATCGCTACGAAGTGAACACTGCCACTACTACTAGCAACAGTCCCTCTAGTCTAAAGAAAACCAATCTCAGAGTTAGACCGGTGTTTTATCGCTACGTGAACACTGCCACTACTACTAGCAACAGTCCCTCTAGTCTAAAGAAAACCAATCTCGTTAGACCGGTGTTTTATCGCTACTGCTACTACTACTACTACTAGCAACAGTCCCTCTAGTCTAAAGAAAACCAATCTCAGAGTTAGACCGGTGTTTTATCGCTACGAAGTGAACACTGCCACTACTACTAGCAACAGTCCCTCTAGTCTAAAGAAAACCACTCAGAGTTAGACCGGTGTTTTATCGCTACTGAACACTGCCACTACTATTAGCAACAGTCCCTCTAGTCTAAAGAAAACCAATCTCAGAGTTAGACCGGTGTTTTATCGCTACGAAGTGAACACTGCCACTACTACTAGCAACAGTCCCTCTAGTCTAAAGAAAACCAATCTCAGAGTTAGACCGGTGTTTTATCGCTACGAAGTGAACACTGCCACTACTACTAGCAACAGTCCCTCTAGTCTAAAGAAAACCAATCTCAGAGTTAGACCAGTGTTTTATCGTGTTTACTACTAGCAACAGTCCCTCTAGTCTAAAGAAAACCAATCTCAGAGTTAGACCAGTGTT
Organism: Oncorhynchus masou masou; assembly: GCF_036934945.1. Classification (NCBI taxonomy): domain Eukaryota; kingdom Metazoa; phylum Chordata; class Actinopteri; order Salmoniformes; family Salmonidae; genus Oncorhynchus; species Oncorhynchus masou. The sequence goes on from NC_088216.1 coordinate 83,889,987, forward strand.
TTAACACTGCCACTACTACTAGCAACAGTCCCTCTAGTCTAAAGAAAACCAATCTCAGAGTTAGACCGGTGTTTTATCGCTACGAAGTGAACACTGCCACTACTACTAGCAACAGTCCCTCTAGTCTAAAGAAAACCAATCTCAGAGTTAGACCGGTGTTTTATCGCTACGAAGTGAACACTGCCACTACTACTAGCAACAGTCCTCTAGTCTAAAGAAAACCAATCTCGAGTTAGACCGGTGTTTTATCGCTACGAAGTGAACACTGCCACTACTACTAGCAACAGTCCCTCTAGTCTAAAGAAAACCCATCTCAGAGTTAGACCGGTGTTTTATCGCTACGAAGTGAACACTGCCACTACTACTAGCAACAGTCCCTCTAGTCTAAAGAAAACCCATCTCAGAGTTAGACCGGTGTTTTATCGCTACTGAACACTGCCACTACTACTAGCAACAGTCCCTCTAGTCTAAAGAAAACCAATCTCAGAGTTAGACCGGTGTTTACCCGTGTTTTATCGCTACGAAGTGAACACTGCCACTACTACTAGCAACAGTCCCTCTAGTCTAAAGAAAACCAATCTCAGAGTTAGACCGGTGTTTTATCGCTACGAAGTTGCCACTACTACTAGCAACAGTCCCTCTAGTCTAAAGAAAACCAATCTCAGAGTTAGACATCTGCACTGCCACTACTACTAGCAACAGTCCCTCTAGTCTAAAGAAAACCAATTAGACCGGTGTTTTATCAGAGTTAGACCGGTGTTTTAGACCGGTGTTTTATCGCTACGAAGTGAACACTGCCACTACTACTAGCAACAGTCCCAGAATCATTTTAATTCCACTTAAGGAACTGAATAACAAGACAGCTATATCAGGACAGGGAACTTAAAGTACACTTCCTGTATTCAATCAACAACTCTGTAAATACTGGGCTACACGAGTAAACAAAGCCATTGTTTGTATGAGCCTGATCCCAGATCTGTTTGTTCTGTTTTGCTAATTCCTATTGTTTATCTATGGTGCCAAACATAAGTGTTGTCAAGATGGGACTAACAAGTCTAGGATCCGGTTAGGACACGGCCAGGGGATATTCTGATGTTGAGAAGGACAATAACGAACCGTTCCATACAGTTCGCTGAGTAAAAAATAAATAAAATAAAAAAGTTATTTCTGTATCTATTTTAGACATTTATGAAGAGAGTTAATATACGAAAGTAAGCATCCATGCACAAAGCTGAATTCTGTGTGTTGTTACGGTATACACCAGACAGATTAGTTTGTTTCTTTTTTACTTCTAAAACATAAGATAAGATGAGACCCTACTTGAAATGCTGTGCTTGTCTGTGAGCTGAGCGGATGACTTTAACATTCAACGGCTGTCTGTTTGTTCTTGAAGCACTTGGACCAAAACTAGTCTCTCTTGGCAGACTCGTACAGTGGCTGTGGGAAAGAGACCAAAACTAGTCTCTCTTGGCAGACTCCTACAGTGGCTGTGGGAAAGGGACCAATCCCCTGGAACCAGTCAAACTTGTTGAATAGTTACTGACTGTTGTTCAGTGTAAAGTCGTGTTGCTGTTCTGTTCTCTTAGTGTAGTCTTTTTAAACCATTTTGTTGGTCAAATTAAGAAAGAAAAAATTTAAAAAAAATTGAATATTTTGATGATCCAGTAAAACAGGAAGACTGTTGCCATGTGTCGTTGTCCTATGGAACAGCTGTACCCTGAGGTACTAGGATAGGATGTACTCTCCTCTGGGCAGCCATGTGGGTCAGATGACAGGCCTGGGGAGGGTTGACTGAGACCACAAACACCTTGGGTCTATTAAGCTAAGTGGGATTCAACCATTTGTGATGCTGCAGAGATGCGTTTGTCACACATAGACCTGACATTATTCCCTATTCCACTCAGCAGAGAAGAATGTCTGCACAGGGCACATTTCTCTCTGAATGTTATGTAATGCAGTCTCCTGGATAAGTGATAACTTCCAAGTTCAGGGTGTTTTCTCTTACTGAAGTTTGGCATCCCGAGTGGCACACTGGTCTAAGACACTGCATCTCAGTGCAAGAGGTGTCACTGCAGGTTTGAATCCGCCCCTCCTATGATTGGGAGTCTGATAGAAAGGTGCATAATTGGCCCAGCGTTGTCTGGGGTAGGCCGTCATTGTAAATAAGAATTTGTTCTTAACTGACTTGCCTAGTTTTAAAAAATTGAAAGTTTATTCCCTGCTGTGCACATGGTAGCCTACCTATGACAGTGAGATGGACTCTAATATCAAGTCCCTCTGTCCACTATGACCAACTACATGCCCCAGACTCCCTTTGGATGGATAAATCTCAAACCGACCAACCCAAAGTCAAATATTCAGAAACCCTCTACAAACTATTTTAAACAAATGGCTCTGAACCCCCGCCCTCTCTCTCTCTTTCTCTCTCCCTCTCTCTCTCTCTCTCCCACTCCCTCTCTCTCTCTCTCTCTCTCTCCCCCTCTTAATCTCTCTCGCTCTTTCTCTCTCCCCCTCTCTCTCTCTCCCCCCTCTCTTTCTCTCTCTTTCTTTCTCTCTCTTTCCCCCTCTTTCTTTCTTTCACTCTCTCTCCCTCTCCCTCCCCTCTCTCTCTCTCTCTCTCTCTCTCTCTCTCTCTCTCCTCTCTCTCTCTTTCTCTCTCCCCCTCTCTCTCTCCCTCTCTCGCTTTCTCTCTCTCTTTTCTCTCTCTCCCCTCTCCCTCTCTTTCTCTCTCTCTCCCCCCTCTCTCTCTCTCTCTCTCTTCTCTCTCTCTTTCTCCCCCTTCTCTCTCTCTTTCTTTCTCCCCCCTCTGCCACTCCTTCTCTCTCTCTCTCTTTCTCTCTCGCTCTTTCTCTCTCTCCCCTCTCTCTTTCTCTCTCTCCCTCTCTCTTGCTTTCTCTCTCTTTCTTTCTCTCCCCTCTCTCTCTCTCTTTCTCCCCCCTCTCTCTTTCTTTCTCTCTCTCTCCCCCCCCTCTCTCTCTCTCTCTCTTTCTTTCTCTCCCTCTCTTTCTCTCTCTCTCTTCCCCCCCCCCTCTCTCTTTCTTTCTCTCTCTCTCTCCAGCCCATAGGAATAGAATTACTGTACTATTCTAATTCTAGTAATGCCACTGCTATACCCAAGCCACTGATTATGATTCATATTAGTGGTAGTCATGCGTTAGGAAAAACAGTGATCTGCAATGTTCTGGAAGGTGAGCCACTTACTTCCAGCCTCTGAACGATGCCCCTGGCTTGCTCCACCACATGATCACATTCACCACAGCAGCACTGGAGAGACTGGAAAGAGAGAGAGGGAGAGAGAGAGTAGCACTGGATAGAGAGGGGGGGCAGAACAGTGGGAGGGAGAGAGAGAGGGGAGAGAGGGTAGCACTGATAGAGGGGGGCACTGGGAGGGAGAGAGGGGGGCAGAGCGAGTGGGAGGGAGGGGGGCAGAGAGGGAGAGAGAGAGGGGAGGGGTAGAGACAGAGAGTAGCACTGGATAGAGGGGGGTGGGCAGAGCGTTTGGGAGGGAGAGAGAGAGAGAGAGAGAGAGATCAGCGCTGGATAGAGGGGGTGGGCAGCGAGTGGGAGGGGGAGAAGAAAGAGGAGAGACAGAGAGTGGGCTGGATAGAGAGGGGGCAGAGCGATTGGGAGGGAGAGAGAGAAGGGGAGGTAGAGACAGAGAGTAGCACTGGATAGAGGGGGGGTGGGCAGAGCGAGTGGGAGGGAGAGAGAGAGGGGAGAGACAGAGAGTAGCACTGGTTAGAGGGGGGGTGGGCAGAGCGAGTGGGAGGGAGAGAGAGAGGGAGAGACAGAGAGGCGCTAGATAGAGAGGGGGTTGGGCAGAGCGAGTGGGAGGGAGAGAGAGAGGGGAGAGACAGAGAGTAGCACTGGATAGAGGGGGGTGGGCAGAGCGAGTGGGAGGGAGAGAGAGAGGGGAGAGACAGAGAGTAGCACTGGATAGAGGGGGGGGCAGAGCGAGTGGGAGGGAGAGAGAGAGGGGAGAGACAGAGAGTAGCGCTAGATAGAGAGGGGGGTGGGCAGAGCGAGTGGGAGGGAGAGAGAGAGGGGAGAGACAGAGAGTAGCACTGGATAGAGGGGGGGTGGGCAGAGCGAGTGAGAAGGGAGAGACAGAGAGTAGCGCTAGATAGAGAGGGGGGGTGGGCAGAGCGAGTGGGAGGGAGAGAGAGAGAGAGGGGAGAGACAGAGATCAGTGCTGGATAGAGAGAGAACAGAGTGCTCCAAGTGAAAGTAACGGAATAGATGTTCAGTGCTCCTCTCTTTCCTTAATCCCCATGTTTATGGGTTCAGCCCTCTCTGTATGTAACCCCTCCCCCACTGTGTTATCGCTGTGTATCATCACTGTGGCATTTGGTTTATTTAATACCCTGCTCCTGCCCGTCCCTGCCTGACTGGCTGTAAATATGGTAACTGGCACACTGACCAAACTGCAGCAAAAGCCACTTCTTGAAATTGTTGTTTGTCCCAAATGGCACCCTATTCCCTATTTAGTGCACTGCTTTTTACCAGAGCCCTCTGGCACCCTATTCCCTATTTAGTGCACTGCTTTTTACCAGAGCCCTCTGGCACCCTATTCCCTATTTAGTGCACTGCTTTTTACCAGAGCCCTCTGGCACCCTATTCCCTATTTAGTGCACTGATTTTTACCAGAGCCCTCTGGCACCCTATTCCCTATTTAGTGCACTGCTTTTTACCAGAGCCCTCTGGCACCCTATTCCCTATTTAGTGCACTGCTTTTTACCAGAGCCCTCTGGCACCCTATTCCCTATTTAGTGCACTGCTTTTTACCAGAGCCCTATGGGATTGCAAACATGGTGACTGGCCCACTGTCGAGGCTTCAGCAACTTCCTGAAATTGTACTTCTGTTTCCGTGTTGCATTATTGTCCCGGGGGGAATTACATTTCAGGAAGTTATCTTTAAAAGAAAAAAGTATTACTTTAATAACGTGGTTTTACCCGAGTGACTTTTTCATTACCGCCCCTGTTATTGACATACAGCAGTTTATCGGTTTGTATGTACGTCTCCTGTTGTGTTAGTGTGCCACTACCTAACCACTGTAACATGGCGTTATTGTGCTGTTAATAAACACTTTGTTTACTGCTTTAATGACCACCGTCTGTTCTGATCTTCATTTGTATTTAATGTTTCGGTTTTTTTTTTGCTGCCATTTGATAAAATCAATAAACCACTCCTGATTTACTGTAAGCATGTGTTGTTGTTGTTGTTATTGTTGTAGGGTTATCTAGTATTACAGTATTAAAGACAGTCCCGGTGACTTTAGGTTCTAGTCTACTTTTCAATGTATTTGATATTTTATTGCCATGCTCCGTCTGTATCGCACGTAATCGAGAAAATAACTGATTTATGACGTAATGTACGTAATCAAAACGTATCGCTCGGAAACCTAGACCAGAGCCACTAGTTTAGATCTATATCGCCATGCCATAGACCATCAAACTACTTATGAATTAATTCGTCGTGAGAGAGGTAAGGTTCGTCATTTTAATGTAAATGTTTTGACCGGCTTTTGCGTTGCTTGATTTTCTATGCTATTTCCTTTGTGGCCGTCAAACCCTGGAGTTCGAAAGTACATGGTGAAGGCCGTCATTGTAAATAAGAATTTGTTCTTAACCAACTTGCCTAGTTAAATAAAGGTTAAATTAAAAGTAGTGCGCGCATCTCTTAGCCGAGCCAAAGATGGTTGATAAATAAAGATGTCCCACACAGGCCGTTTACCGTTAAAAAAAAATGGTCACAGTTCCGGTCTGCGTAAAGCGTTGCTCTCCCACAGCCACCATTGCATTAGCCGCTGGGTCTAGTCCGCTTACTTCATTGACTATATACACCAGAAAAAAAGGAGCGAGTGAGATGTCTCGCTTACTCTTCCGTCTCTGGCCGAAGTATTGCTCTGTTCGATCAGTCCCACATCTCAGAGGCCAGAGCCAAAACCCTAGCAAAGAAACGTATCAAACGCACTATCAAAGGGCGCCCTAGTTATTCACACATCAAATACATTTTTAATTGCTTGTTTCTGTATAAACCCTGCAGAAGTTTGTCCCTAGTAGATTAATACAATTGTTTTGATAGATTTTAATGAGCTCAAAATATATGTTTTATGTAACTAGGAAAGTCAGTTAAGAACAAATTCTTATTTACAATGACGCCTACAAAAAGGCTAAAGGCCTCCTGTGGGGACGGGGGCTGGGATTAAAAATAAAAAAACAAAATAAAAATATAGGACAAAACACCATCACAACAAGACAGACACCACAGCACTACATAAAGAGAGACCTAAGACAACAACATAGCAAGGCAGCAACACATGACAACACAGCATGGTAGCAACACAACATGACAACAACATGGTGGCAACACAACATGATAGCATCACAAAACATGGTTCAAACATTATTGGGCACAGACAACATCACAAAGGGCAAGAAGGTAGAGACAACAATACATAACGCGAAGCAGCCACAACTGTCAGTCAGAGTGTCCATGATTAAGTCTTTGAATGAAGAGATGGAGATAAAACTGTCCAATTTGAGTGTGGCTGCTTCGATCCAGTACATAAATCTATCCATTAATCCATTCGTGTCTAAATGAATGTATCCAATGAATTTATGGATAGGCCTACACATGTACCATATCCATATTTTACTCTTCTCTGCACTTCTAGTTCAACAGAATCGCAACACATTGAGATAGTCCTCTCTTCCTGGGTGATTTGGGTGATCCGGTGGAGACCTACCACCTAACCCCTTGCGGAAAGTCGAGATGCCCGTGTACCGAGCACTGCTGGGCGCTGGCATCCTGCGTGAGGATGGCGATGACGAAGATGACACAGATAAGGAACTCCTGTCCTTCTTGCCCGACCTGGACGAGAGGCGGTGGCGCCGTGAGCAGATCAACAAGATCAGAGACTTCCTGAACTCAGCTGTGGCGAGGGAGACAGACCTCACGCTACTACTGGACTGGCTCACCGAAGCACGTGAGTGTTTGCACCACAAATGGCACCCTATTCCCAATATAGTGCACTACTTTTGACCAGGGCCCTTAGGGCTCTGGTCTAAAGTAGTGCACTATATAGGGAATAGGGTTGTATAGGGCTCTGGTCTAAAGTAGTGTACTGTGTAGGGAATAGCGTTGTATAGGGTTGTAGAGGGCTCTGGTCTAAAGTAGTGCACTATATAGGGAATAGCGTTGTATAGGGTTGTAGAGGGCTCTGGTCTAAAGTAGTGCACTATATTGGGAATAGGGTTGTAGAGGACCCTGGTCTAAAGTAGTGCACTATATAGGGAATAGGGTGTCATTTGGGACGCAAATCCTGTATTATTGGATATTCAATACATTGTATAGGGATGTCTGTCTATCTATGCAAATTGTCAAATACGTTTTTTTATGTGAGTGCATGTGCTTGGGCTTCCTATTTCCATATTCAAATGACTGGTTGGTGAAGACATCACTCATGTTGTAAAACCTGCACAGCCTGGTCTCATAGACTAATCGTAACATAGTAAACGGTACACTGAAATTAGTACGATATATTACATTTGGTATGGTTACATAAGACAGAAGGTCTACTTATTAAGGTAAACACAGAAGGAAAGGAAAGGGGGATTCCTAGTCAGTTGTACGACTGAATACATTCAACTGAAATGTGTCTTCCGCATTTAACTCAACCCCTCTGTGCTGGGTGGTTGGATGGGCATATAATGCGAATGTCTAGCAAACCAAATCTCGCATGTTCCTGTCTCGTCATGGAGAACTTTAGCATCTTAGCTAATTAGCAACTTTCCAACTACTTACTACTTTTTAGTTACTTTGCACCTACTTAGCATGTTAGCTAATTCTAACCTTAACCCTTTAACATAACTCCTAACCCTAACGTCAACCCTAACCTTAAACCCTAACCCCTAGCCTAGCTAACCTTAGCCACCTAGCTGACATTACTCTTAGCCACCTAGCTTATGTTAGCGTTAGCCACCCAGCTAACTTTAGCCACAACAAAAAGGAAGGTTTTGCAAATTCATAAAATATTGTAAGAATTGCAATTCGTAATATATCAGACGAAATGGTTGATGGACATTCACATATTAATACATACCTTACCCAATGTAAAATATCACACTAATTTGAGTGTCCCAGATTTTTTATTACTATGTTATGTCTTCACCTGAGTCCAGGTTGACCTGCAGGACATGTTTTGCATAGGCTACACTGCAATTACTGCAGTAACCTTGTCCCAAGCATAACAATGTGTTCATCTGGAATAGTTAGCTAACTTTTTCATACTGGTTTCCCACGTCACAGTTTTAAACCTGTGATATGGTCACATATATCACCTTGGAGATACAGGGCACCTTACAGTCACTATATGGCTAACCTTTCCATGTCTCTACCCATACCCTTGTTTAGCATCATCAATAAGCAATCAATCAAATAAATCAAATAAAATGTTATTTGTCACATGCGCCCGAATACAACAGGTGTGATGCTTACTTACGAGCCCAATAACATCTCTGTTCTACGGTCTATAGAGGAGTCACTACAGACGTTTGAGAACGCGAGAGCTACAAAGAAAGAGGGGAACGAGGAGGAGGTTACATCAGAATGGATCGAAGACATACAGAGAAAGTTGGAGACGTCTATCAATGATACGGACGGCTGCATTCACCGCCTACGTGGCCTCTGCCAAGGTCTCTTTGACACCGACGTGAATAAAAAGACCAAGAAGGAGGAAGCTGGTAAGATTGAGTAGGAGAAGAGAAACGCATAACGTCTTACTATTTCTGACAAATATATTATTGCTGTCTCTTGCTCTCCACAGAAGTCAGAACTAACTAAGAGTGTAAATGACTTGAATACTTTAGTAGTATGACTGATCAAATCGAAATCGAATTGTTCACATTCACATTGTTTAGCAGATGTTATTGCGGGTGTAGCGACATGCTTGTGCTTCTAGCTCCGACAGTGTAATATCTAACAAGTGATATCTAATAGTTTCACAACATGTACCCGCAATTGTAACGGCTTTCTTCCTGGGAAGGAGAGGCGGACCAAAACGCAGCGTGGTTGAAGTTCATGGTTCTTTAATAAGAGACACTTAACATGAATAAACGTGGCAAAACCGAAACAGCCCTGTGATGCAATAAACACAAAGACAGGAAACAATCACCCACAAAACCCAACACAAAACAGGCTACCTAAATATGGTTCCCAATCAGAGACAACGACTAACACCTGCCTCTGATTGAGAACCATATCAGGCCAAACATAGAAATAGACAAACTAGACACACAACATAGAATGCCCACCCAGCTCACGTCCTGACCAACACTAAAACAAGGAAAACACAAAAGAACTATGGTCAGAACGTGACAACAATACACGTAAATATAAGTAATGAATGGATTAAGAATATATATATACATATATGTTTGAGCGGCATTGGACTAAGATACAGTGGAATAGTATAGAGTTTATACAGTTGAAGTCGGAAGTTTACATACACCTTAGCCAAATACATTTAAACTAATTTTTTCACAATTCCTGACATTTAATCCTCGTAAAACATTCCCTGTTTTAGGTCAGTTAGAATCACCACTTTATTTTAAGAATGTGAAATGTCAAAATAATAATAGAGAGAATAATTTATTTCAGCTTTAATTTCTTTCATCACATTACCATTGGGTCAGAAGTTTACATACACTCAATTAGTATTTGGTAGCATTGCCTTTCAAATGTTTAACTTGGGTCAAACGTTTCGGGTAGCCTTCTACAAGCTTCCCACAATAAGTTGGGTGAATTTTGTCCCATTCCTCCTGACAGAGCTGGTATAACGGAGTCAGGTTTGTAGGCCTCCTTGCTTGCACACGCTTTTTCAGTTCTGCCCACACATTTTCTATGGGATTGAGGTCAAGGCTTTGTGATGGCCACTCCAATACCTTGACTTTGTTGTCCTTAAGCCATTTTGCCACAACTTTGGAAGTATGCTTGGGATCATTGTCCATTTGGAATACCCATTTGTGACCAAGCTTTAACTTCCTGACTGATGTCTTGAGATGTTGCTTCAATATTTCCGCATAATTTTCAAAGCAGCCCCACAACATGATGCTGCCACCCCCGTGTTTCACGGTTGGGATGGTGTTCTTCGGCTTGCAAGCCTCCCCCTTTTTCCTCCAAACATAACGATGGTCATTATGGCCAAACAGTTCTATTTTTGTTTCCTCAGACCAGAGGACATTTCTCCAAAATGTACGATCTTTGTCCCCATGTGCAGTTGCAAACCGTAATCTGGCATTTTTATGGCGGTTTTGGAGCAGTGACTTCTTCCTTGCTGAGCAGCCTTTCAGGTTATGTTGATATAGGACTCGTTTTACTGTGAATATAGATACTTTGTACCTGCTTCCTCCATCATCTTCACAAGGTCCTTTCCTGTTGTCTGGGATTGATTTGCACTTTTCGCACCAAAGTACATTCATCTCTAGGAGACAGAACGCGTCTTCTTCCTGAGCGGTATGATGGCTGTGTGGTCCCATGGTGTTTATACTTGCGTACTATTGTTTGTACAGATGAATGTGGTACCTTCAGGCATTTGGAAATTGCTCCCAAGGATGAACCAGACTTGTCTACAATTTTTTTTCTAGGTCTTGGCTGATTTCTTTTGATTTTCCCATGATGTCAAGAGGCACTGAGTCTTTTTTTTAACCTTTATTGAAGTAGGCAAGTCAGTTAAGAACAAATTCTTATTTTCAATGACGGCCTAGGAACAGTGGGTTAACTGCCTGTTCAGGGGCAGAACGACAGATTTGTACGGAGGTTTGAACTTGCAACCTTCCGGTTACTAGTCCAACGCTCTAACCACTAGGCTACCCTGTCGCCCTGTGGATGTATTTCAAGGTTGGCCTTGAAATACATCCACAGGTGCACCTCCAATTGACTAAAATGATGTTAATTAGCCTATCAGACGCTTCTAAAGTGTCAATTATCAGAAGCTTCTAAAGCCATGACATCATTTTCTGGAATTTTCCAAGCTGTTTAGAGGCACAGTCAACTTAGTGTACGTTAACTTCTGACCCACTGGAATTGTGATACAGTGAATGATAAGTGAAATAATCTGTCTATAAAAAACAATTATTGGAAAAACATTTTTTTTACTTGTGTCTTGCACGAAGTAGATGTCTTAACCAACTTGCCAAAACTCTAGTTTGTTAAAAAGAAATTTGTGGAGTGGTTGAAAAACGAGTTTTAATGACTCCAACCTAAGTGTATGTAAACTTCAGACTTCAACTGTACATATGAGATGGGCGATGCAATATTTACAAACCATTAAAGTGAATAAGACACCGTAGAATAGTATAGAGTACAGTTTACACATGTGAGATGAGTAATGTAAGATACGGGGACATTATTAAAGTGGCTAGTGTTTCATTTCCTTAAACTGGCCAGTGATTCCTAATCTATGTCTAAAGTCAGCAGTCTCTGATGTGCTGGAGATGGCTGTTTAACAGTCTGATGGCCTTGAGATAGAAGCTGTTTTTCAGTCTCCCGATCCCAGCTTTGATGTACCTTTACTGACCTCACCTTCTGGATGATAGCGGGGTGAACAAGCAGTGGCTTGGGTGGTTGATGTCCTTGATGATCTTTTTGGCCTTCCTATGGCATCTGGTGCTGTAGGTGTCCAGGAGAGCGGGAAGTTTGTTCCCAGTAATGCTTTGGGCAGACCACACCACCCTCTGGAGAGCTTTGCGGTTGTGGGCGGAGCAGTTGCCGTACCAGGTGGTGATACAGCTTGACAGGATTCTCTCAATTGTGCATCGGTAAAAGTTTGTGAGGGTTTTAGGTGTTAAGCCAAATTTCCTGTAGGTGTTAAGCCACAATTCCTTTAGGTGTTAAGCCAAACCTCCTGAGGTTGAAGAGGCGCTGTTGTGCCTTCTTCGCCACGTAATCTGTGTGGGTGGACCATTTCAGTTTGTCAGTGATGTGTACGCTGAGGAACTTGAAGCTTTCCACCTTCTCTACTGCATTCATATCGATGTGGATAGGGGGGTGCTTCCTTTGCTGTTTCCTGAAGTCCCCGATCATCTCCTTAGTTTTGTTGATGTTGACTGAGAGGTTATTTTCCTGGCACCACACTCCCAGAGCCCTCACCTCCTCCCTGTAGGCTATGTCGTTGTTGTTAGTAATCAAGCCTACTACTGTTGTGTTGTCTGCAAACTTGATGATTGAGTGGGAGGCGTGCTTGGCCACCCAGTCATGGGTGAACAGGGAGTACAGGAGGGGGCTGAACACGCACCCTTGTGGGGCCCCAGTGTTGAGGATCAGCAAAGATGAGGTGTTGTTTCCTACCTTCACCACATGGGGGCGACCCATCAGGAAGTCCAGGACCCAGTAGCACAAGTCCAGGACCCAGTAGCACAAGGGGCTCAGACCCAGGGCCTCGAGCTTGATGATGAGCTTGGAGGGAACTATGGTGTTGAATGCTGAGCTGTAGTCAATGAACAGCATTCTTACATATGTATGCCTCTTGTCCAGATGAGACAGGGCAGTGTGCAGTGTGGTGGCGATTGCATCGTCTGTGGATCTATTGGGGCGGTAAGAAATTGAAGTGGGTCTAGGGTGGCAGGTAAGGTGAAGGTGAAATTATCCTTGACTAGTCTCTCAAAGCACTTCATGATGACAGAAGTGAGTGCTACGGGGCGATAGTCATTTAAGTTCAATTATCTTTGCTTTCTTAGGAACAGGAACAATGGTGGTCATCTTGAATCATGTGGGGACAACAGACTGGGATAGGGAGAGATTTGCTCTGAGGACGTGGCTTGGGATACCATCTGGGCCGGCAGCCTTGCGAGGGTTAACAGGCTTAAATGTCTTACTCACGTCGGCCACGGAGATGGAGAGTCCACAGTCCTTGATAATGGGCTGCGTCTCTGGTACTGTATTATCCTCATAGCGAGCAAAGAAGGTGTTCAGCCTGTCCGGAAGCAAGACGTCTGTGTCTGCGACATGGCTGGTTTTCCTTTTTATAATCCGTGATTGTCTGTAGACCCTGCCACATACGTCTCATGTCTGAACCGTTGAACTGGGACTCCGCTTTGTCCCTATACCAACATTTAGTCTGCTTGATTGCTTTGCGGCGGGAATAACTACACTGTTTGTATTATTCCATATTCCCAGTCTTCTTGCCCGGGTTAAATGAGGTGGTTCGCGCTTTCAGTTTTGCAACAATGCTCCCATCTCCCCACGGTTTCTGGTAGGGGAAGGTGTTAATAGTCACAGTGGGTACAACATCTCCTATACACTTCCTGATAAACTCATTCACCGTATCAGTATATGTGTCGATATTATTTTCTGAAGCTACTCTGAACATATCCCAGTCTGCGTAATCAAAGACAATCTTGAAGCGTGCATTCCGATTGGTCAGACCAGCGTTGAATCGTCCTCACCACAGGTGCTTCTTATTCGAGTTCCTGCCCATAGGAGGGGAGGAGCAAGATGGAATCGTGGTCTGATTTGCCGAATGGAGGGCGGGGGAGGGCCTTATATGCATTCTGGAAGGTAGTATAGCAATGGTTGAGGGTTTTAGCAGCGAGAGTACAACGATCAATATGTTGATAGAATTTCGGGAGCCATTTCCCCAGAATTTGCTTTGTAAAAAATCCCCAGCTACAATAAATGCGGCCTCAGGATGTGTGATATGTGGATTGTTCTCCAGTTCTCCAGTGAACATTCTGTGATGATAGAAGGTGAATGGCTAATGCTACAGTGTGTATTTGCAGCTCTGAATAAGGGTGTGTGGCGCTGGTGGAGGGAGCAGAAGGTGGATGCACGGACCATCAAACGAATCCAGGAGCTCAAGCCTCCTGCTGCAGACGTATTTCTATCGGACGTCAACCTGGCCACCAAGTCTGCCACGGAGCTGTCCTTCGTGCTCTTAGACGTAGCCAAGTCACTGGGCTGCAACAAGGCAATGAATCTGGCCTTTAAGTTCGTAACGGTAGGACACACACCAGACAGTAACAGTAGATCACACACCAGACAGTAACAGTAGATCACACACCAGACAGTAACGGTAGATCACACACCAGACAGTAACAGTTGATCACACACCAGACAGTAATGGTAGATCACACACCAGACAGTAACAGTAGATCACACACCAGACAGTAACAGTAGATCACACACCAGACAGTAACAGTAGGTCACACACCAGACAGTAATGGTAGATCACACACCAGACAGTAACAGTAGGTCACACACCAGACAGTAACGGTGGATCACACACCAGACAGTAACAGTTGATCACACACCAGACAGTAACAGTAGATCACAAACCAGACAGTAATGGTAGATCACAACCCAGACAGTAACAGTAGATCACACACCAGACAGTAATGGTAGATCACACACCAGACAGTAACAGTAGATCACACACCAGACAGTAATGGTAGATCACACACCAGACAGTAATGGTAGATCACACACCAGACAGTAACAGTAGATCACACACCAGACAGTAACAGTAGATCACACACCAGACAGTAATGGTAGATCACACACCAGACAGTAATGGTAGATCACACACCAGACAGTAATGGTAGATCACACACCAGACAGTAATGGTAGATCACACACCAGACAGTAACAGTAGATCACACACCAGACAGTAGCAGTAGATCACACACCAGACAGTAACAGTAGGTTACACACCAGACAGTAACAGTAGGTTACACACCAGACAGTAACAGTAGATCACACACCAGACAGTAATGGTAGATCACACACCAGACAGTAACAGTAGATCACACACCAGACAGTAACAGTAGATCACACACCAGACAGTAACAGTAGGTTACACACCAGACAGTAACAGTAGATCACACACCAGACAGTAACGGTAGGACACACACCAGACAGTAACAGTAGATCACACACCAGACAGTAATGGTAGATCACACACCAGACAGTAATGGTAGATCACACACCAGACAGTAACAGTAGATCACACACCAGACAGTAATGGTAGATCACACACCAGACAGTAATGGTAGATCACACACCAGACAGTAACAGTAGATCACACACCAGACAGTAACAGTAGATCACACACCAGACAGTAATGGTAGATCACACACCAGACAGTAACAGTAGATCACACACCAGACAGTAATGGTAGATCACACACCAGACAGTAACAGTAGATCACACACCAGACAGTAACAGTAGATCACACACCAGACAGTAACAGTAGGTTACACACCAGACAGTAACAGTAGATCACACACCAGACATTAACAGTAGATCACACACCAGACAGTAACGGTAGATCACACACCAGACAGTAACAGTAGATCACACACCAGACAGTAACAGTAGATCACACACCAGACAGTAACGGTAGATCACACACCAGACAGTAACGGTAGATCACACACCAGACAGTAACGGTAGATCACACACCAGACAGAGCCTACCGCCGCAGAGTTTACCATGAATGTGATCTCCGTCTGGGCAATTGCCATTAAAATGTGCATCGTCAAAAGTGCATTGAGCTTGTCAACGATACGCTTTTGATTGAATCCCGGCCTCCATTTTGAATGTATGCACTCCCTGTACTGTAAGTCACGTTGAATTAAAGCCTAGGCTAAATGGTATACACATACGGTTCGTTATGATCAGGTAGGGCTGCAGAACCTTAACCAAGCATTCCAGGAGCGCACCAAGGAAGCCAGGAAGCTTCTGGCACAGGTGGAGGAGCTGCAGTCCATGGACTGTCGTTTTGAGCTGGCCCAGATAAAGATCCAAGTGGGAGACAGTCAGATCAAGATGACCAAGATGGAGGATGAGCTTTCGTCAGTCAAGGAGCAGAACAATATTCTACTGTTCCAGATCCAACAGATGCAGGAGACCCCGAAACATCCACAGCCGAAACAGCAGATAGTGGTCGTTGCTCCCTCAAAATACGTACAGGGAGCGCCAGTTCTCAACAATCAGCTGGTTCCGCAACCAACTCCCAAGCTTAAGTACTCCAAACGGAGGCCGAAACCAAAGCCGGAGCCAGGCCAGCCTGTTGGCGAAGAAGTGGAAGAAGTGGAGTCTCTGGAAGACATCTCAGTGGATCCAGAAGACATCATCGAGCAGGTGGAGAGGAAGAGCATGGATCTTCTGGAGGCCATCCAGAAGTCCGAACAGTGTGTGGTGTCAATTTCTGGTGACAAGGACAAGGGGAAAGATGGTGAGCTGCTAGAAGGGATGGATGTCGCCAGCAGAAAAACCAAGGCAGCTGATATCATGAAGCTGTACTGCGATCTACAGAGGTCCATCAGAGACTCTTTTAATGACATGATCACGCAGCTACAGGTAGGAGCACATCAGCATATTGTAGCAAATCACCTTAGCCATAACGACAAGAGATCTAAATATCTTGATGAGGTCACTAGGTGTTGGGTGAAGTTTCTTGCATCATACTAGCCGATCATTCTGCCTTTATTTGATTCTTACTGCAGTTTAGAGGCCTTTGTCCCACTGACATTCTCTCACTTGTGGTGATTCCCCTCCAGGGGAAGTTTGACGATGACATCATAGACGTGCCGCTCATGGACAACGACAGCAAACTGGACGAATCAGCGTTCTGGGACTCAACCCAGAGAACCCCAGGAGACACGCTGAAGGAGATCAGCAATGAGATACAGAACCAGGACCGCACGGTGAAGGATGTGGGAGCAAACAAACAAGCGCTCTTTGACTTGGAAGGTGAATGGATAGATAGATGGATGAATTAATGAATTAATTAATATATTGCCTCAGCCATTGGAGTTCAACAATACATACATTACAAATCATCAAGAATTAATAACACAATGAATTCTAACAACTTACATGGAAATAAGTTGTTGGAATCGATTGTGTTTTTAATTCTTGATGATTGTTCATGTATGTATTGTTGTACTCCAATGGTGGTCCACGTTAGGTAAGAAGACTTTGTCAAACCTCAAGGGAAAGAGTCGTCACCACTCCCTGAACATGGACCAGTTCAAGACCCTCAACGAGATGGGCAAGAGCCAGGTCTTTATTTATTCTTCATTCCAAATGGCACAATGTTCCCTATATAGTTCACCACATTTGACCAGCGCCCTGTGTGACTACATAGGGAACTAGTGCACTATATAGGGAATAGGGTGCCATTTCGAAAGCACTCTCCGTAACTATAGCACTTTACTGAAATCACTTTATATAAGCATGTACAGTTGAAGTCTGAGGTTTACATACACTTAGGTTGGAGTCATTAAAACTCGTTTTTCAACCACTCCACAAATTTCTTGCAAACAAACTATAGTTTTGGCAAATTGGTTAGGACATCTACTTTGTGCATGACACAAGTCATTTTTTCCAAAAATTGTTCACAGACAAATTATTTCACTTATAATTCACTGTATCACAATTCTAGTGGGTCAGAAGTTTACATACACTAAGTTGACTATGCCTTTAAACAGCTTGGAAAATTCCAGAAAATAATGTCATGGCTTTAGAAGCTTCTGATAGGCTAATTGACATTATTTCAGTCAATTGGAGGTGTACCTGTGGATGTATTTCAAGGCCAACCTTCAAACTCTGCTTGACATCATGGGAAAATCAAAAGAAATCATTCAAGACCTCAGACATAGAATTGTAGACCTCCACAAGTCTGGTTCATCCTTGGGTGCAATTGCCAAACGTTTGAAGGTACCACGTTCATCTGTACAAACAATAGTATGCAAGTATAAACACCATGGGACCACGCAGCCGTCATACCGCTCAGGAAGGAGACGCGTTCTGTCCCCTAGAGATGAAGGTACTTTGGTGCGAAAAGTGCAAATCAATCCCAGAATAACAGCAAAGGACCTTGTCTTGATGCTGGAGGAACAGGTACAAAAGTATCTACAGTGCCTTGCGAAAGTATTCGGCCCCCTTGAACTTTGCGACTTTTTGCCACATTTCAGGCTTCAAACATAAAGATATAAAACTGCATTTTTTTGTGAAGAATCAACAACAAGTGGGACACAATCATGAAGTGGAACGAAATTTATTGGATATTTCAAACTTTTTTAACAAATCAAAAACTGAAAAATTGGGCGTGCAAAATTATTCAGCCCCTTTACTTTCAGTGCAGCAAACTCTCTCCAGAAGTTCAGTGAGGATCTCTGAATGATCCAATGTTGACCTAAATGACTAATGATGATAAATACAATCCACCTGTGTGTAATGAAGTCTCCGTATAAATGCACCTGCACTGTGATAGTCTCAGAGGTCCGTTAAAAGCGCAGAGAGCATCATGAAGAACAAGGAACACACCAGGCAGGTCCGAGATACTGTTGTGAAGAAGTTTAAAGCCGGATTTGGATACAAAAAGATTTCCCAAGCTTTAAACATCCCAAGGAGCACTGTGCAAGCGATAATATTGAAATGGAAGGAGTATCAGACCACTGCAAATCTACCAAGACCTGGCCGTCCCTCTAAACTTTCAGCTCATACAAGGAGAAGACTGATCAGAGATGCAGCCAAGAGGCCCATGATCACTCTGGATGAACTGCAGAGATCTACAGCTGAGGTGGGAGACTCTGTCCATAGTACAACAATCAGTCGTATATTGCACAAATCTGGCCTTTATGGAAGAGTGGCAAGAAGAAAGCAATTTCTTAAAGATATCCATAAAAAGTGTTGTTTAAAGTTTGCCACAAGCCACCTGGGAGACACACCAAACATGTGGAAGAAGGTGCTCTGGTCAGATGAAACCAAAATTGAACTTTTTGGCAACAATGCAAAACGTTATGTTTGGCGTAAAAGCAACACATCTCATCACCCTGAAGACACCATACCCACTGCCAAACATGGTGGTGGGCCTGCTTTTCTTCAGCAGGGACAGGGAAGATGGTTAAAATTGATGGGAAGATGGATGGAGCCAAATACAGGACCATTCTGTAAGAAAACCTGATGTAGTCTGCAAAAGACCTGAGACTGGGACGGAGATTTGTCTTCCAACAAGACAATGATCCAAAACATAAAGCAAATTCTACAATGGAATGGTTCAAAAATAAACATATCCAAGTGTTAGAATGGCCAAGTCAAAGTCCAGACCTGAATCCAATCGAGAATCTGTGGAAAGAACTGAAAACTGCTGTTCACAAATGCTTTCCATCCAACCTCACTGAGCTCGAGCTGTTTTGCAAGGAGGAATGGGAAAAAATGTCAGTCTCTCGATGTGCAAAACTGATAGAGACATACCCCAAGCGACTTACAGCTGTAATCGCAGCAAAAGGTGGCGCTGAATAATTTTGCACGCCCAATTTTTCAGTTTTTGATTTGTTAAAAAAGTTTGAAATATCCAATCAATGTCGTTCCACTTCATGATTGTGTCCCACTTGTGGTTGATTCTTCACAAAAAAAAATACAGTTTTATATCTTTATGTTTGAAGCCTGAAATGTGGCAAAAGGTCGCAAAGTTCAAGGGGGCCGAATACTTTCGCAAGGCACTGTATATCCATAATAAAACAAGTCATTATCGACATAACCTGAAAGGCCGCTCAGCAAGGAAGAAGCCACTGCTCTAAAACCGTCATAAAAACAGACAGCGGTTTGCAACTGCACATCAGGACAAAGACTGTACTTTTTTGGAGAAATGTCCTCTGGTCGATGAAACAAAAATATAACTGTTTGGCAATAATGACCATCGTTATGTTTGGAGGAAAAATGGGGGGGCTTGCAAGCTGAAGAACACCATCCCAACCGTGAAGCACGGGAGTGGCAGCATCATGTTGTGGGGTGCTTTGCTGCAGGAGGGACTGGTGCACCTCACAAAATAGATGGCATCATGAGGGAGGGAAATTATGTGGATATATTGAAGCAACATCTCAAGACATCAGTCAGGAAGTTAAAGCTTGTTCGCAAATGGACCTTCCAAATGGACAATGACCCCAAGCACACTTCCAAAGTTGTGGCAAAATGGTTTAAGGACAACAAAGTCAAGGTATTGGAGTGGCCATCACAAAACCCTGACCTCAATCCCATAGAAAATGTGTGGGCAGCACTGAAAACGCGTGTGGGATCAAGGAGGCCTACAAACCTGACTCAGTTACACCAGCTCTGTCAGGAGAAATAGGCCAAAATTCACCCAACTTATTGTGGGAAGCTTGTGGAAGGCTACCCGAAACGTTTGACCCAAGTTAAACAATTTGAAGGTAATGCTACCAAATACTAATTGAGTGTATGTAAACTTCTGACCCACTGGGAATGTGATGAAAGAAATAAAAAATGAAAGAAATTATTCTCTCTACTATTATTCTGATATTTCACATTCTTAAAATAAAGTGGTGATCCTAACTGACCAAAAACAGGAAATTCTTACAAGGATTAAATGTCAGGAATTGTGAGAAACTGAGTTGAAATGAATTTGACTAAGGTGTATGTAAACTTCCGACTTCAACTGTAGGTTTATTCCTCGTTCTTTTAGCCTAAGTAGCCTATAGTTGTGGTCTGTATTTACACTGCCTTGTCTTGTGTATGTTTTTATTGTTTGGTTGTTTGTTGTAAATAAACATCTCTTCAGGTGGCAGAGAAGCAGAGGAGACCCAGAAGATGTTCTATCCTCGTGCAGAAGACCCAGAAAGGCATCCCCGTGAAGATGGCCGAGTCCAGGTCATGGACAGACCATGTGGAACGCTACAGCTCAGACATGACGTTGGAGGCAGACACGTTGATGAAGACTCGCATGGTTGGAGTGAAATACATCTTCCATGTGGAATCCCAGAGGTAATGTCTGCATCGCAAAGGGCAACCTTTCTATTCCCTATATAGGGCATTACCCATAGGGCCCTGGTCAGAAGTAGTGCACTATAGAGGGAATAGTGTGTGAGGCACATTGTGGACGAAGGAGTCCCAGGGGTCTGTATGGTTTTACTCAGATCAAGGTTCAAGAGGGGATCATGTAAGGACGGTTGATCAATGGTGAGTATAATGTCAAGGTGGTTCATCTAGTTAAACTTGTTGCTTGACTTAATGCTTTTGGAGCTGCGAGACTTTTTACTTCGCATCTCTAGGTTCCTTCCTAGGTTCCTTCTTAGGTTTCTTCCTAGGTTTCTTCCTAGGTTTCTTCCTAGGTTTCTTCCTAGGTTCCTTCCTAGGTTCCTTCCTAGGTTCCTTCCTAGGTTCCTTCCTAGGTTCATTCTTAGGTTCCTTCCTAGGTTCCTTCCATCTAGGGAGTTCTTCCTGGCTACTGTGCTTCTGCTTCTGTCTCTACTTGTTCTAGGGTTTACCGGTGTTTAGGCCGGTAAACTGTACAGCACTTTGTGACAACTGCTGATGTAAAAAAATGATTTATAAAATAAATGATGGATGGATTGATTGATTGATTGACTAATGGATGGATTGATTGAAGGGTTCACTTTCTACAGGTCCAACTTGAAGCTGCTCCACCAGGCTGTGGTGAACAGGCATATCTCCCCACAGCTCTACCGCATGCTGAAGGACATAATCATCCAGACACTGAGCAGTGTGGGGAACAGACTACTCTGTCTTATCAGGAGGTTCATAAAGCACAAAGCTCTGCAGCACGTCAGGTACTATAGGCTGGCTGGCTGGCTGGCTGGCTGGAGGGCTGGCTGGCTGGCTGGCTGGAGGGCTGGCTGGCTGGCTGGCTGGCTGGAGGGCTGGAGGGCTGGCTGGGTGGGGGGCTGGCTGGGTGGGTAGGTAGCTGGGTGGATTCATGGATGATGGATGGGTGGCTAGTCGGTTGGCTGGCTGGAGGGCTGGCTGGCTGGCTGGAGGGCTGGCTGGCTGGCTGGCTGGCTGGCTGGAGGGCTGGCTGGGTGGGTAGGTAGCTGGGTGGATTCATGGATGATGGATGGGTGGCTAGTCAGTTGGTTGGCTGGCTGGCTGGTTGGTTGTCTGGCTGGATTGATGGATGATGGATGGGTGGCTAGTCAGTTGGTTGGTTGGCTGGTTGGTTGGTTGTCTGGCTGGGTGGGTGGATTGATGGATGATGGATGGGTGGCTAGTCGGTTGGCTGGCTGGTTGTCTGGCTGGATTGATGGATGATGGATGGGTGGTTGGTTGGTTGGTTGATTGGCTGGCTGGTTGGTTGTCTGGCTGGATGGATTGATGGATGATGGATGGGTGGCTAGTCGGTTGGTTGGTTGGCTGGCTGGCTGGCTGGCTGGTTGGTTGTCTGGCTGGATGGATTGATGGATGATGGATGGGTGGCTAGTCGGTTGGTTGGTTGGCTGGTTGGTTGGTTGTCTGGCTGGGTGGGTGGATTGATGGATGATGGATGGGTGGCTAGTCGGTTGGTTGGCTGGCTGGCTGGCTGGCTGGCTGGTTGTCTGGCTGGATTGATGGATGATGGATGGGTGGCTAGTCGGTTGGTTGGTTGATTGGCTGGCTGGTTGGTTGTCTGGCTGGATGGATTGATGGATGATGGATGGGTGGCTAGTCGGTTGGTTGGTTGTCTGGCTGGATGGATGGATTGATGGATGATGGATGGGTGGCTAGTCGGTTGGTTGGTTGGTTGGCTGGCTGGTTGGTTGTCTGGCTGGATGGATTGATGGATGATGGATGGGTGGCTAGTCGGTTGGTTGGTTGTTTGGTTGTCTGGTTGGCTGGCTGGTTGGTTGTCTGGCTGGGTGGATTCATGGATGATGGATGGGTGGCTAGTCAGTTGGTTGGCTGGCTGGCTGGTTGGTTGTCTGGCTGGATTGATGGATGATGGATGGGTGGCTAGTCGGTTGGTTGGTTGGCTGGTTGGTTGGTTGTCTGGCTGGGTGGGTGGATTGATGGATGATGGATGGGTGGCTAGTCGGTTGGCTGGCTGGTTGTCTGGCTGGATTGATGGATGATGGATGGGTGGTTGGTTGGTTGGTTGATTGGCTGGCTGGTTGGTTGTCTGGCTGGATGGATTGATGGATGATGGATGGGTGGCTAGTCGGTTGGTTGGTTGGCTGGTTGGTTGGTTGTCTGGCTGGGTGGGTGGATTGATGGATGATGGATGGGTGGCTAGTCGGTTGGTTGGCTGGCTGGCTGGCTGGTTGTCTGGCTGGATTGATGGATGATGGATGGGTGGCTAGTCGGTTGGTTGGTTGATTGGCTGGCTGGTTGGTTGTCTGGCTGGATGGATTGATGGATTGATGGATGATGGATGGGTGGCTAGTCGGTTGGTTGGTTGTCTGGCTGGATGGATGGATTGATGGATGATGGATGGGTGGCTAGTCGGTTGGTTGGTTGGTTGGCTGGCTGGCTGGCTGGTTGGTTGTCTGGCTGGATGGATTGATGGATGATGGATGGGTGGCTAGTCGGTTGGTTGGTTGTTTGGTTGTCTGGTTGGCTGGCTGGTTGGTTGTCTGGTTGTCTAGTCGGTTGACTGGTTTGCTGGCTGATTTAGCACCTGTCTGGCTTTAACATAGTTTGGTCCCAAAATGGCCTCTAGGTAGTTGTAGGGCAGTGGAGGCTCCTCAGAGGAGGAAGGGGAGGACCATCCTCAGTGATTAAATTTTTTTTTAAATAGTAAAACATTTAAAAATGTATACTTTTTAGATAGAACGTAACTAAATATAATCACGTCAACAAATAATTGATTAAAACACACTATTTTGCAACGAAGGACTACAATAGCCTCAACAGCACTCTGTAGGGTAGCACCATGGTGGAGCCGGAGGACAGTTAGCTTCTGTCCTCCTCTGGGTACATTGACTTCAGTAAAAAACAGAGGAGGCTCATGGTTCTCACCACCTTCCATAGATTTACATAGGTTGGAGGATGTCCCCCGGACGTTGTCATAATTACTATCAGAGCTCTTGTAGCATGAACTGACATGTCTTCCACCATATCAAACGATCAGAGAATGAATCTAGTACTGAAAGCATAAGCTACAGCTAGCTAGCACTGCAGTGCATAACATGTGGTGAGTAGTTGACTCAAAGAGAGAGAAAGACAATAGTTGAACAGTTTTGAACAAATTGATTTCTTACAATATGAAGGAGAAGCAAGAGAGAGAGAGATAAAGAGAGAGTGTAATTTTTTCTCCAGTTTCACTTAGCTAGCAAATGCAGCTAGTTAGTTTAGCCTACTCAAACACCCTGCTCAAACAGAGGGATGCTATGCTAGCTAGCTGGCTATAACAGAGGGATGCTATGCTAGCTAGCTGGCTATAACAGAGGGATGCTATGTTAGCTAGCTGGCTATAACAGAGGGATGCTATGTTAGCTAGCTGGCTATAACAGAGGGATGCTATGTTAGCCAGCTGGCTATAACAGAGGGATGCTATGTTAGCTAGCTGGCTATGACTATCCAACACAACACTGGAACTCTTCCAAATCAATGTAAGCTTTTGGTTTTAGTAATTTATTGCCACCGGGGCCCGCCGGTGTAACTGCTTACTGACTGTACACTGTAACTTTACTGCAAGATTGTAGTGGGTTTACTAACACATGAGTTATATTAGCTATGTTGACTATGACGTTACTTTAGCTAACATGGGGACAACGGTGTAGGCTGTGTGTAGCGGTTATGATATGGTTTGACTTGGAAAGGTTTTTTCCGCCTAGTCACATACAGCAGATGTGTTGTGCATTGAAGTCCAAGAGCAAAGGGAAAAAGGTGAGAGGAGTAGAGTGCATAGATGCAAGATGGAATACAACGTGGCTGTTATGAAAGTGAACTGTGTTTACGCGTGATCAGGGGTGTATTCATTACGACGATTCTGTTGAAAAACATTTCTTAAACGGAAGCAAACAGAATGAAACGGGGATAAATGTACTTGAATTTGTCCAATACAAACTCTCATTTGCAACTGTTGGACTAATGATTACAGCCTATATCAGCTAGATGCTGGCAAGAGTGTGCAAGGTGGTATTGAATGTGTCACTGTCTGTCACCTCAATTTTTTTCTCTCGACCTTTTTAGCCACCTACGTTGTAAACTTTCATTCATAAGCTAGGTTGTTGGAACCTCATGATGGGTATAGGGCAAGTGTTTGTATCATGTAGTAGCGATACCTATCACTGTTACATTGAACTGGGTGAAAGGAAGGTGAATGACAGTCATCCAATATGCTGTAATAGAAATAAGGCCATGCTCACGAAAACAAAAAAAATATGTTGCTGTAGTGAACTATGATACTTGTTTGAAATTGGTCAAATCTAAACGCTAACTACAAATTATTTTTATTACAAAACAGAAACAATCTGAATGCTAGACTGCTCTTGGCGCGTGACATGAGCGATGGACAGGCGGCCAAGGACTTGTACGAGTCCCTACAAAGACTGGACGTGCACCAATCTACTATGACGAGGCATTGGTTTCAGAAGCAAACTTCCATTGAACTGACACGGACCAGATGCCTGGCGCACATGCTCTACCTCTTCAGTCAGGTGAGGAGGAGTCAATGTGGTTGAGGGGTAGACGTGAATGCAGAAATATAAATAGGAACTTTTAGGAGGGAATTATTTTTTGTTTTTGATACCTCAGAACCAGGATTCTATTCCAAGGTCAAGATTTTTAAATATCTAGTTTTTATATACTCTACTATTTTCTAATCTACTCTACACTACACTACTTTACAATACTATACTACTCTACTCTATACTACTATCTTCTACTTCTACTCTACACTACTATATTCTACTCTACTACAATACTCTACTCTTTTCTACTCTACACTACTATACTCTACTCTACACTACTACAATACTATACTCTACTCTACTCCATCCTACACACCTCTACTCTACACTACTACAATACTCTACTCTATCCTACACTACTATACTCTACACTACTACTCTACACTACTCTTCTTTACTCTACACTACTATACTCTACTCTACACTACTATACACTACTTTGCTCAAATCTACTCTACACTACTATACTCTACACTACACTACTCTACCCTACTCTACTCTACACCACTATACTGTACTCTACTATACTCTACCATACTCTACTATACTCTACACTACACTACTCTACTCTACACCACTATACTGTACTCTACACTACTCTACTATACTCTACTTTACTCTACACTACTCTACTCTACACTACTATACTGCACTCTACTCTACTCTACTCTACACTGCTATTCTGTACTCTACTCTACTCTACTGTACACAACACTACTCTACACTACTCTACTCTACTCTACTCTGTCCTACTTTACTCTACCCTATCTCAACAGCTGAGAGTGGACTACAACTTGCATCTGGCCGCTCCGGTCCCATGCAACACCAGCCAGGAGCTGCCCCATCCCATCATGACGGTGGTGCCTACCAAACTACAGTGGTCTCTGAGGCCCAGTCCCAGCTCCAATCTTCCATCATCCCTGTCACTGGAACGTCTAGCCCCATCTTCACTCCAAACCCCACCATCCACACACCTATACCCACCTACACACCTCGCTACGCCTGCACAACCACACCCGTCGTCATTGGCACACCATCCCCCATCTTCCCAGGTGCACTTACCCCCACCTTTACCTGAGACATACCCATGGAGCGGTGTTCACAGGTAGGCTACACGCAAACACAACACACCACATCATTTAGCTCAGTGGTTTGTTTACTTTTTGTTTTATCTCGAAGTAAGTTGAACTTTTCAATCTCTAGATAGAACCCTCTGATAATAATTTCTCCCAATATCAGGGACATCAACTACTAACACACCTAACCCTGTATCCCCCAACCACATCAACTACTAACACACCTAACCCTGTATCCCCCAACCACATCAACTACTAACACACCTAACCCTGTATCCCCCCAACTACATCAACTACTAACACACCTAACTCTGTATCCCCCAACTACATCAACTACTAACTCACCTAACCCTGTATCCCCCAACCACATCAACTACTAACACACCTAACCCTGTATCCCCCAACCACATCAACTACTAACACACCTAACCCTGTATCCCCCAACCACATCAACTACTAACACACCTAACCCTGTATCCCCCCAACTACATCAACTACTAACACACCTAACTCTGTATCCCCCAACTACATCAACTACTAACTCACCTAACCCTGTATCCCCCCACATCAACTACTATCTCACCTAACCCTGTATCCCCCCAACTACATCAACTACTATCTCACCTAACCCTGTATCCCCCAACCACATCAACTACTATCTCACCTAACCCTGTATCCCCCAACCACATCAACTACTAACACACCTAACTCTGTATCCCCCAACTACATCAACTACTAACTCACCTAACCCTGTATCCCCCAACCACATCAACTACTATCTCACCTAACCCTGTATCCCCCCAACTACATCAACTACTATCTCACCTAACCCTGTATCCCCCAACCACATCAACTACTATCTCACCTAACCCTGTATCCCCCAACCACATCAACTACTAACACACCTAACCCTGTATCCCCCAACCACATCAACTACTAACACACCTAACCCTATATCCCCCAACCACATCAACTACTAACACACCTAACCCTGTATCCCCCAACCACATCAACTACTAACTCACCTAACCCTGTATCCTCCAACCACATCAACTACTAACACACCCTGTATCCCCCAACTACATCAACTACTAACACACCTAACCCTGTATCCCCCAACTACATCAACTACTAACACACCTAACCCTGTATCCCCCAACTACATCAACTACTAACACACCCTGTATCCCCCAACTACATCAACTACTAACACACCTAACCCTGTATCCCCCAACTACATCAACTACTAACACACCCTGTATCCCCCAACTACATCAACTACTAACACACCTAATCCTGTATCCTCCAACCACATCAACTACTAACACACCTAACCCTGTATCCCCCAACCACATCAACTACTAACACACCTAGCCCTGTATCCCCCAACCACATCAACTACTAACACACCTAGCCCTGTATCCCCCAACTACATCAACTACTAACACACTTAACCCAATATCCCCCAACTACATCAACTACTAACACACCTTGTATCCCCCAACTACATCAACTACTAACACACCTAACCCTGTATCCCCAAACCACATCAACTACTAACACACCTAACCCTGTATCCCCAAACCACATCAACTACTAACACACCTAACCCTGTATCCCCCAACCACATCAACTACTAACACACCGAACCCTGTATCCCCCAACCACATCAACTACTAACACACCTAGCCCTGTATCCCCCAACCACATCAACTACTAACACACCTAACCCTGTATCCTCCAACCACATCAACTACTAACACACCTTGTATCCCCCAACCACATCAACTACTAACACACCTAACCCTGTATCCCCCAACCACATCAACTACTAACACACCCAGCCCTGTATCCCCCAACCACATCAACTACTAACACACCTAACCCTGTGTCCCCCAACCACATCAACTACTAACACACCTAACCCTGTATCCCCCAACCACATCAACTACTAACACACCTAACCCTGTATCCCCCAACTACATCAACTACTAACACACCTAACCCTGTATCCTCCAACCACATCAACTACTAACACACCTAACCCTGTATCCCCCAACCACATCAACTACTAACACACCTAGCCCTGTATCCCCCAACCACATCAACTACTAACACACCTAACCCTGTATCCCCCAACTACATCAACTACTAACACACCTAACCCTATATCCCCCAACCACATCAACTACTAACACACCTAGCCCTGTATCCCCCAACTACATCAACTACTAACACAACCTGTATCCCCCAACTACATCAACTACTAACACACCTAACCCTGTATCCTCCAACCACATCAACTACTAACACACCTAACCCTGTATCCCCCAACCACATCAACTACTAACACACCTAGCCCTGTATCCCCCAACCACATCAACTACTAACACATCTAGCCCTGTATCCCCCAACCACATCAACTACTAACACACCTAACCCTGTATCCCCCAACCACATCAACTACTAACACACCTAACCTTGTATCCCCCAACCACATCAACTACTAACTCACCTAGCCCTGTATCCCCCAACTACATCAACTACTAACTCACCTAACCCTGTATCCCCCAACCACATCAACTACTAACTCACCTAGCCCTGTATCCCCCAACTACATCAACTACTAACTCACCTAACCCTGTATCCCCCAACCACATCTGCTGCTAACACTGTCAACAGAACATTCCACACAGAGCACCATGTAATCCTCTGCTTCCTCTCTCGCTCTCTCTCTCTCTCTCTCTCTCTCTCTGTGTTTGTGTGTCATAGCGAAAAAGATCAAGGCAAGATGAAGACTCTGTGGCAGGCAGACAAGACGATGCGCTGCATGTGGCTGGCCAGGAAGATCCCAGCCGGGACCTCTAACATCCGCTGTATCCCACGCCTGCTGGAGATGGACGTCAACCGAGGAAGAGTCAACGCAATGCGCACCCTGCACGCTAGGTAAGACAGTGGACTTGTTTGTGCCACGGATTTAAACCAGAATTGCTCTCTAGGGGCTATCTTTCTTTTTGGGAACACACTGTACACCCCGCAGGCTAGATTAGGCATGCTACCATGCCACAACGTCCAATTGCAGACAATGCTCTTCACCCCAGGTCCTGTGGACTACCTCAGTGGGTTAAGGACGGTTGTTATTCCTAACCCAGACGCAGTAATAAAAACACCAGGACACATACAGTAGATGATGTTGCTCTATCATAGGATGACTGGAGTGCTGAATCAGATATTTCTGGATGGAGCAGATGAGGACAGTGATGTGGAGTAGATGTTTCCCCCGCTAGATGAATAAATCACCGTATCACCACTAACCTCCTTGTTTTCCCTCTTGGGTTCCTGTCATTGTTTTGTGCAGATTAGAGTTTCTCTGCAGTGAAATGGTATTGTTGTTGCTTCATATCTACTGGATATCCACATTTTATTGAGATTTCTTTTATAAAGTGTAAAGACAAGAAAAAAATTAAATAAGTGTATATGCAGTATCGTAACAAAAAAGAAATTACATTTGAAGCGGGATGTTTACAAATGTGATATGATTTTGTTTTGCATTAATTTACAAATCGTCTTGAATTTACAAAACAATATAACTCAGTGGAGAATGTCTGAATTGAACCAATAGAACATTCAAATGCGTTAAGAATTGCGTCCCCTGGCTTGGAAGTCTTGACACCTAGGTAATACAGAATGGGTTACTAACCCTAACCCTAACACCTAGGTAATACAGAATGGGTTACTAACCCTAACCCTAACACCTAGGTAATACAGAATGGGTTACTAACCCTAACCCTAACACCTAGGTAATACAGAATGGGTTACTAACCCTAACCCTAACACCTAGGTAATACAGAATGGGTTACTTACCCTAACACCTAGGTAATACAGAATGCTGTCCATGCCATTTCAGTTCACACAGTCTTGTATAACTAACCTTGTGGGGACACACAATTCAGTCCATTTCAAAATCCTATTTCCCTAACCCTAAACCTAACCCTAAACCTAACCCTAAACCTAACCCTAACCCTAACCCTAAACCTAACCTTAAACCTAACCCTAACCTTAACCCTAAACCTAACCCTAACCTTAACCTTGACCTTAACCTTGACCTAGACCTTAACCCTAAACCTAACCCTAACCTTAACCCTAATCTTAACCTTGACCTTAACCCTAAACCTAACCCTAACCTTAACCTTAACCCTAACCCTAAACCTAAACCACCCCTAACCTTAACCCTAACCTTAACCCTAAACCTAACCTTAACCTTGACCTTAACCCTAAACCTAACCCTAACCTTAACCTTAACCCTAACTCTAAACCTAAACCACCCCTAACCTTAACCCTAACGTTAACCCTAAACCTAACCCTAGCTGCTAACCCTAAACCTAACCCAAGACCTAAACCTAAACCTAACCCTAACCCTTACCCTTAACCCTAACCTTAACCCTTACCCTAACCCTAACCCTAACCCTTACCCTAACCCTAACCCTAACCTTAACCCTAACCCTAACCCTCACCCTTACCCTAACTCTTACCCTAACCTTAACCCTTACCCTAACTCTTACCCTAACTCTTACCCTAGCCTTAACCCTTACCCTAACTCTTACCCTAACCTTAACCCTTACCCTAACCCTAACCTTAACCCTTACCCTAACCATAATCCGAAAACCTAACCTTAACCCTAAATCTAACCCTAGCTCCTAACCCTAAACTTTACCTAATTCTAAACCTAACACTAATTCTAACCTTAACCCTAAATCTAACCCTAGCTCCTAACCCTAAACTTAACCTAATTCTAACCCTAACACTAATTCTAACCTTAACCCTAAATCTAACCCTAGCTCCTAACCCTAACCTTAACCCTAAATCTAACCCTAGCTCCTAACCCGAAACTTAACCTAATTCTAACCCTAACACTAATTCTAACCTTAACCTTAAATCTAACCCTAGCTCCTAACCCTAAACTTAACCTAATTCTAACCCTAAACTTAACCTAATTCTAACCCTAAACTTAACCTAATTCTAACCTTAACCCTAAATCTAACCCTAGCTCCTAACCCTAAACTTAACCTAATTCTAACCCTAACACTAATTCTAACCTTAACCCTAAATCTAACCCTAGCTCCTAACCCTAAACTTAACCTAATTCTAACACTAATTCTAACCTTAACCCTAAAACCCCTAGAAATAGCAGTTGACCGTGTGGAGACTAACAAAATGTCCCCAGTTGATCAAAAACCTTTGTTTGTTTTCTATTCTTGTGAGGACCTTTTGTCCCCGCTAGTACAGTTAAACACATCCATAGATACACAATCCATCCATACATGTTCCATCCAAACAGTAAGCACGTTTTCAACTACTACCTATGTTTATATTCCACGTTAGATCTTGTTTCCTGACAGGATTCTATCAATGAATAACACTCTCAAAGGGATGCCTGTTTTAGTCAAGGATCAAAGGCAAGGTTTACAAACGGAGTTTGTCCCCTGACACCAAGTTCAATGTGGAGAGTTGAACAGCTGGGGTTACTATTGACACTCAGCCCATGTCTCAACCCCTGGAGGAGGCAGGCAACTCAATGCTGTAGTTTCAGACCTAGTTGCTGCAGGACCAGGATCGGGGTGTCAACAACTCCCAGAAGCTAGCCTGTTGAGAGATCACACACACATAAGCACACACGCACGCACGCACGCACGTACGCACGCACGCACGCACACACACAAAGACACCGTTTAGAAGAGCATTGCCACTGTTTTTGTGGTTTAATTTACTGCAGTGGGCTAAATCCGGGTTACACAGAGTGTTTCTTGGTGGTCTTTGAATAAATCTACTTTGAAACAAAAGTATACGTCTCACACACTTACAAAAAGAAGACGCCTGTACCATGTCAGATGTAGAGTTGAAATGTGTTACGTTTTGAGTTTGCGTCCCAATATTACACTTTATATACATCATAGAAGACTGAAATATAACAAAACCATTTGACATAGAAACATCAGATTTTCTGCCTGTTTAAACAAAAAGTGACATTTATTCATTTTGAAATGATAAAAAGTATCCATATCCACACGCTAACACGTGTGACCTGTTGGTGTGTGTGTGGGGGAGTTGTGTGTGTGTGTGTGTGTGTGTGCATACGGGCGTGAGTGAGTGTGAAACTGTGTGTGTGACACACGCGTGTGTGTGTGTGCTTGCGTGTGAGTCTAGTGGGAAAGTGACGAGGACAGAGAAAGACTGAAACAGAGAGAGACTACTTTGTGTATTTGCGCCACAGTCAGATGAATGTATTTTACGAGGACTGACAACACTGTCATAACATTGTACTGGGTACTGCAGTATCACAGCGCTATCAGAACGTGGTAATGCAGTATCGCAGTGCTATCATAACATTGTACTGGGTACTGCAGTGCTATCATAACATTGTACTGGGTACTGCAGCATTGCAGTGCTATCAGAACGTGGTACTGGGTACTGCAGCATTGCAGTGCTATCATAATGTGGTACTGCAGTATTGCAGTGCTATCAGAACGTGGTACTGCAGTATCACACGCAGTATTGCAGTACTGGCATAATGTTGTACTGGATACTGCAGTACTATCATAACATGGTACTGCAGTGTTATCGTAACGTGGTACTGCAGTGCTATCATAATGTAGTACTGCAGTGCTATCATAATATAGTACTGGGTACTGCAGTGTTATCATAATGTAGTACTGCAGTGTTATCATAACGTGGTACTGGGTACTGCAGTGTTATCATAATGTGGTACTGCGGTGTTATCATAATGTAGTACTGCAGTGCTATCATAACTTGGTACTGGGTACTGCAGTGTTATCATAATGTGGTACTGGGTACTGCAGTACTATCATAATGTAGTACTGCAGTGTTATCATAATGTGGTACTGGGTACTGCAGTGTTATCATAACGTGGTACAGCAGTGTTATCATAACGTGGTACAGCAGTGTTATCATAATGTAGTACTGCAGTGTTATCATAATGTGGTACTGGGTACTGCAGTACTATCATAATGTGGTACTGGGTACTGCAGTGTTATCATAACGTGGTACTGGGTACTGCAGTACTATCATAATGTGGTACTGCAGTGTTATCATAATGTGGTACTGGGTACTGCAGTGTTATCATAACGTGGTACTGGGTACTGCAGTACTATCATAATGTGGTACTGGGTACTGCAGTGTTATCATAACGTGGTACTGGGTACTGCAGTACTATCACAACGTGGTACTGCAGTGTTATCATAACGTGGTACTGGGTACTGCAGTACTATCATAATGTGGTACTGCAGTGTTATCATAACGTGGTACTGGGTACTGCAGTACTATCATAATGTGGTACTGGGTACTGCAGTGTTATCATAACGTGGTACTGGGTACTGCAGTACTATCATAACGTGGTACTGGGTACTGCAGTGTTATCATAACGTGGTACTGGGTACTGCAGTACTATCACAACGTGGTACTGCAGTGTTATCATAACGTGGTACTGGGTACTGCAGTACTATCATAATGTTGTACTGCAGTGTTTTCTAATCCTGCATTAAGAGGAAATGTGAATCATTTAGTGGATGAATGGGGATTTCTATGAGAGTTGGTCTCATAATGTCTCATACGGTTGTACTGGATCGTTCATAGTCATCTAGCTGTGATACGTATCCCAGCGTAATATATGTAAACATATGGTATATAATGTCTGTGGGTGATACCTACCCCAGTGCGAGGACAGTGTATCTGGGCATACCACTCCTGGCAGTACAGACACACCATGACCCCTTGTCCAATGAACAGACAGGTCCACATCATGATGTTCCACACAGGACTCTTCCTCTTGTCGTTCAGAGTGAAGTTGAATGCCACTGCGAGAGAGAGAGAGAGAGAGAGAGAGAGAGAGAGAGAGAGAGAGAGAGAGAGAGAGAGAGAGAGAGAGAGAGAGAGAGAGAGAGAGAGAGAGAGAGAGAGAGAGAGAGAGAGAGAGAGAGAGAGAGAGAGAGAGAGAGAGAGAGAGAGAGAGAGAGAGAGAGAGAGAGAGAGAGAGAGAGAGAGAGAGAGAGAGAGAGAGAGAGAGAGAGAGAGAGAGAGAGAG
This sequence comes from Oncorhynchus masou masou, assembly GCF_036934945.1. Classification (NCBI taxonomy): domain Eukaryota; kingdom Metazoa; phylum Chordata; class Actinopteri; order Salmoniformes; family Salmonidae; genus Oncorhynchus; species Oncorhynchus masou. The sequence continues at coordinate 83,924,589 of NC_088216.1, forward strand.
AGAGAGAGAGAGAGAGAGAGAGAGAGAGAGAGAGAGAGAGAGAGAGAGAGAATCAAACCATTTTCTGTTGTCAAAACAAATCATTTCAAGTTCTTGAATGCATATTAAAGGGACTAGGGACTAATCTATGTCTGGGAAACTGGCCAATATAGTCTGACTCTGGATCATCTCTGATGACAGTGCAGAGGCAGAACATGTGTGTTTGTTTGTGTTATGTGTGTGTGTGTTAGGTGTGTGTTATGTGTGTGTGTGTGTGTTATGTGTGTGTGTGTGTGTGTTTGGTGTATGTTATGTGTGTGTGTGTGTTAGGTGTGTGTGTGGCTCACCTCCAAAGAAAGCGAAGAGACAGAACATTACTGGGTAGAAGAATCCGAAACCCAGGGTGAAGACATATTCATGGACCAAGGCCGACACGACGAACACCGACAACATGGCTGCCGTGCGGAACTTCCTCCTGGACAGCTAGTCACGGGTTACAGGTCAAAGGTTAGGGGTCACGGGGTCACAGGGACGAGTGGACATACACAATGAACATGACACTAGTGTGTGTCCGAAATGACACCTTATTCCCTTTATAGTGTACAACAATTAACCTGACGTAGTTAAGTCGCTCTGGATAAGAGCGTCTGCTAAATGACTTAAATGTAATGTAAATGTAATAGGGTATCATCTGAGACACTTTGTCTCGCCCTTTGAAAAAACCTTCACTTGTACCGAGACTCATTTTAAATTGAATGAAAGAGCGGGAGGACAGAGTCAATGTGCACCGTTAAATTATTTAATTACTAAATACCTAAACAATCGGACAGAATTACACATACACAGGATTGGTCATACATGAAAAACGTCCCTGGTGGACGGAACCGTTATGACGGCTGGTTACACAAAGAGAGGGGGTTGGGCTTGAATGAAAGAGCGGGAGGACTGAAGAACAAAGGGAGAAGCTATGCTATCGTAAATACAGACTCATTTTAAATTGAATGAAAGAGCGGGAGGACTGAAGAACAAAGTGAGAAGCTATGCTATCGTAAATACAGACTCATTTTAAATTGAATGAAAGAGCGGGAGGACTGAAGAACAAAGGGAGAAGCTATGCTATCGTAAATACAGACTCATTTTAAATTGAATGAAAGAGCGGGAGGACTGAAGAACAAAGGGAGAAGCTATGCTATCGTAAATACAGACTCATTTTAAAGCAAGTCACTGTAATGTCTTTTGTATTTCTGTTCGTTGCCATTCAAACGTTCCAATGAGAGAGGAAGAGGTTGTTGATACGTATAGTGGAGAATCTGTGCCTGCACTCATTTACAATTGCACACACCAAAATGCTAATTGTCTTCATGTTAAATCAAATGTTATTAGTCACATGTGCCGAATACAACTGGTGTAGACCTCACAGTGAAATGCTGAATACAACTGGTGTAGACCTCACAGTGAAATGCTGAATACAACTGGTGTAGACCTCACAGTGAAATGCTGACATACGAGCCCCTAACCAACAGTGCAGTTTAAAAAAAATATGGATATGAATAAGAGATAAAAGTAACAAGTAATTAAAGCAACAGTAAAATAACAATATATACGGGGGGGGAGGGTGGCGGTACAGAGTCAATGTGCACCGGTTAGTTGAGTTAGTATGTACATGGGGGTAGAGTTATTAAAGTGACTATGCATAGATGATAACAACAGAGAGTAGCAGTCAGAAATAGTCTGGAGAGGTCCTGGATGGCAGGAAGCTTTGCCCAGGTGATGTACTGGGCCGTTCGCACTACCCTCTGTAGTGCCTTGGGGTCGGAGGCCGAGCAGTTGCCATACCAGGCGGCGATGCAACCAGTCAGGATGCTCTCGATGGTGCAGCTGTGGAACCTTTTGAGGATCTGAGGACCTATGTCAAATCTTTTCAGTCTCCTGAGGGGGAATAGGTTTTGTTGTGCCCTCTTCACAACTGTCTTGGTGTGCTTGGACCATGTTTGATTGTTGGTGATGTGGACACCAAGGAACTTGAAGCTCTCAACCTGCTCTACTCCAGCCCTGTCGATGAGAATAGGGACGTGCTCGGTCCTCTTTTTCCTGTAGTCCACAATCATCTCCTTTATCTTGGTTACGTTGAGGGAGAGGTTGTTGTCCCGCCACCACACAGTTAGGTCTGTGACCTCCTCCCTATAGGCTGTCTCGTTGTGGTCGGTGATCAGGCCTACCACTGTTGTGTCATTGGCAAATGTAATGATGGTGTTGGAGTCGTGCCTGGCCGTGCAGTCATTATAATTGTTACTGTGTTCTCATTGACAGTGTTTTAAAGTACTTAAGTAAAAATACTTTAAAGTACTACTTAAGTTTTTTTTTTTGGGGTATCTGCACATTACTTTACCATTTATGTTTTTGACAACTGAGTTTTTCTTCACTACAATACACTACAATATTCACTACATTCCTAAACAAAATAATGAAGTTTAACTTCATACATTTTTTCCCTGACACCCAACAGTAGTCATTACATGTTGAATGCTTAACAGCAAAGGAAAATGGTCCAATTCACTCACTTATTAATAAGAGAACGTCCCTGGGGCCTCATTTATAAAAACATTAAATGTATTAGATTTATACTTGAACTTAGTCGTAAGATTTTCTGACAGCGTGCTTACGTTGGATTCATAAAAGATACTGAGCACAAATAACCTTTGCTTACGCAGGTTCGAAGAAGTTTGTAACTTACGCACCTGTCATCTATAGATCTCAAATTAACTGAAAATAGATGGCACCTAAACGTGCCTTACAATCAGTGATTTCCCCTTCTAGAATGCTAACACAAATCAGTGATTTCCCCTTCTAGAATCCTAACACAAATCAGTGATTTCCCCTTCTAGAATGCTAACACAAAGCAGTGATTTCCCCTTCTAGAATGCTAACACAAAGCAGTGATTTCCCCTTCTAGAATGCTAACACAAAGCAGTGATTTCCTCTTCTAGAATGCTAACACAAAGCAGTGATTTCCCCTTCTAGAATGCTAACACAAAGCAGTGATTTCCCCTTCTAGAATGCTAACACAAATCAGTGATTTCCTCTTCTAGAATGCTAACACAAAGCAGTGATTTCCCCTTCTAGAATGCTAACACAAAGCAGTGATTTCCCCTTCTAGAATGCTAACACAAATCAGTGATTTCCCCTTCTAGAATGCTAACACAAAGCAGTGATTTCCCCTTCTAGAATGCTAACACAAAGCAGTGATTTCCCCTTCTAGAATGCTAACACAAAGCAGTGATTTCCTCTTCTAGAATACTAACACAAAGCAGTGATTTCCCCTTCTAGAATGCTAACACAAAGCAGTGATTTCCCCTTCTAGAATGCTAACACAAATGAGGGAATAGTCAGGAATAGCCACGGACCAGAAGAGAAAAGCAAACGTTTTGGAAGACGAGATCACGGCGATGGTAGTGGAGATTGAAGACAGGCAACACGTATGATTCGACTAAATAAAGGGTTGACAAACAGGTATCTTGGGAGTGTGTCGCCTCTGCAGTGAACGAGGTGGGGCAGCAGGACAGAACTGTGTCTGATGTGAAAAAGTAAGGAGACCTTAAACTGCAAAAGAAGAAAGAATAGCCACACCTAACCAGCAGGGATAGTCACTTACGTCAAGTCTAGACTTCGAGTAGAGATAAGATCATTTCCATGTCAAAGTAAGGTTTTATAAATAACTACTTATACGTGGTTTTCTTGCATAAGTCATACTTAAGATACAAATTGATATTAAGTCCATTATATAAATGAGGCTCCAGGTCGTCCCTACTGCCTCTGATCTGGCGGACTCACTGAACACAAATTCTTCGTTTGTAAATTACGTCTGAGTGTTGGAGTGTGCCCCTGGCTCTCCGTAAATTAGTAAAAACAAGAACAAATTGTGCCGTCTGGTTTACTTAATATAAGGAATTTGAAATGATTTCTACTTTTATTTTTGATATGTGTATTTAAAACCAAATACTTGGAGAATTTTCCTCAAGTAGTATGTTACCGGGTGACTTTCACTTTTACTCGAGTCAGTTTCTATTAAGGTATCTTTACATTTACTCAAGTAGTATTTTACTGGGTGATGTTCACTTTTACTCGAGTCATTTCCTATTAAGGTATCTTTATTTTTACTCAAGTATGACAACTGAGTACTTTTTCCCCATTGCTCATTGGTCGTTCATTCTGACGCAGGTGCACATGCTCTGACCTCATTGAAGGAGCAGGTCTTTTTAACCTGTGTGACAGCTGTATTTCCTCCAAGCTTTTACGGGCCAATGGCTTTACTTACTCTGCAGTTTTAGTCATTTTGAACCCTTTTACCTCATTTCTCGTTTTTTAAGCCTTTTAAGCGTTAGAGTAGGTCAGCTCTTTTTTTTTACAGGCAGGGTTTAACAGGGTTGTGGACGGTCAATCCCATTTCATCTCTTAGATTATTATTTTTTTTTAATCTCTGTTTTCGATGCTAACACTGGAACTTGGCTGGAGTAGTGGGTCTGTATGAGATTTGGGGCTTATTTAGGGTGATATTTAGCGGAGATAGTTACCCAGAGAAAATCTCTGTATCCATAGTAGTAAAGCCAGTCATGAACCACCACGTTCCAGGTCCTGTAGTAATTGGCAAACGATGTCGAGTTCCACCAGTCCTGCAGAACAAAAAGGATGAAAATGATTTAACTTGGTTCTAGAGCATTTTAAATAGTGCCAGTCGTTTTTCCTGGTCTGATTATAACAAATAGACAGTGTGTTTCAGAGGTATCATGTGTAGACTATTTGTGTGTGTGTGTGTGTGCGTGTGGAAGTTATACCTTATAGAACATCCTGTCTGCAAAGCGTAGCATCTCAGCGAAGGCGTTTAGCCAGCAGTGGAGGAAGGCAAAGAACGCCAGCAGTAGCAGTAACATACCTGGGAGGAGGGGAGGGAGAAGAGGGGGTGGGAGAGAGGGAGGAGAGGAGAGGGAGCATGGGGTGGGAGAGAGGGGAGGAGATGAGGAGAGAGGAGAGGGAGAAGAGGGGGTGGGAGAGAGGGGAGGAGAGGAGGAGAGAGGAGAGGGAGGATGGGGGTGGGAGAGAGGGGAGGAGAGGAGGAGAGATGAGAGGAGGAGAGGGGTGGGAGAGAGTGGGAGGAGAGGGGAGAAGGAGAGAGGAGAGGAAGGATTGGGGTGGGAGAGAGGGGAGGAGAGGAGGAGAGAGGGGAGGGAGAAGAGGGGGTGGGAGAGAGGGGAGGAGAGGAGAGGAGAGGGAGGATGGGGGTGGGAGAGAGGGGAGGAGAGGAGGAGAGGGAGAAGAGGGGGTGGGAGAGGGGGGAGGAGAGATGAGAGGAGGAGAGGGGTGGGAGAGAGGGGAGGAGGAGAGAGGAGAGAGGAGAGGGAGGGTGGGAGGGAGAAGAGTGGAGAAGGAGAGAGGAGAGGAAGGATTGGGGTGGGAGAGAGGGGAGGAGAGGAGGAGAGAGGGGAGGGAGAAGAGGGGGTGGGAGAGAGGGGAGGGAGAAGAGGGGGTGGGAGAGAGGGGAGGAGAGGAGGAGGGAGGATGGGGGTGGGAGGGAGGAGAGAGGAGAGGGAGGATGGGGGTGGCAGAGGGGGTGGGAGAGAGGGGAGAAGAGAGGAGAGGGAGGATGGGGGTGGGAGAGAGGGGAGAAGGAGAGAGGAGAGGAAGGATGGGGGTGGGAGAGGGAAGGAGAGAGGAGAGGGAAGGATGGGGGTGGGAGAGAGGGGAGGGAGAGGGGAAGGAGAAGAGGGGGTGGGAGAGGGGAGGAGAGAGGAGAGGGAGGATGGGGGTGGGAGAGGGGAGGAGGAGGGGAGAGAGGAGAGGGAGGATGGGGGTGGGAGAGAGGGGGAGGAGGAGAGAGGAGAGGGAGGTTGGGGTGGGAGAGGGTGGAGGAGGAGAGAGGGAGAGGGAGGATGGGGGTGGGAGAGAGGGGAGGAGAGGAGAGAGGAGGGGGAGGAGAGGGGGTGGGCGAGAGGGGAGGAGAGAGGAGAGGGAGAAGAGGGGGTGGGAGGGAGGAGAGGGAGGATGGGGATGGGAGAGAGGGGAGGAGAGAGGAGGAGAGGGGAGGAGAGAGAGGGGGAGAGGGGGAGAGGAGGAGAGAGGAGAGGGAGGATGGGAGGGAGAAGAGGGGAGATTGAGAGAGAGAGAGGAAGGATTGGGGTGGGAGAGAGGAGGAGAGAGGGGAGGGAGAAGAGGGGGTGGGAGGGAGGAGAGGAGGAGAGAGGAGAGGGAGGATGGGGTGGGAGAGAGGGGAGGAGGAGAGGAGGAGAGAGGAGAGGGAGGATCGGAGGGAGAAGAGGGGGTGGGAGAGAGGGGAGAAGGAGAGAGGAGAGGAAGGATGGGGTGGGAGAGAGGGGAGGAGAGGAGGAGAGAGGAGAGGGAGGATGGGGGTGGGAGAGGGAGGATGGGGGTGGGAGAGAGGGGAGGAGAGGAGGAGAGGGAGAATGGGGGTGGGAGAGAGATGAGGAGGAGAGAGGAGAGGGAGGATGGGGGAGAGAAAGAGAGAGAGAGAGAGATTTACCACCCCACTATCAGAACGTACTCAAGTAACTCAACTCATCTGACTTGTCCACTTACCTCACAGTAAGAAACTCGACAACACATCGGGTCACAACCATAAACTCAGAGGTTGTATTGGCATTATTATCTCATTGTAATGCTAGTTCCTATCACAGCCTAGGGAATAGACTGGAGACACCATAGATAAAGAACAGTGTGTTATCTCTCTGGGAGACTAATCTCCCTGTCGTTCATAGTAAATAGATCACCTGTAGATCTATAGAATCGCACTGCAATGTAGAGCAGCTGCTTTTACTATTTTGTGTGTTTTCTTCTCTTTTTTTTGCGATGATGAAACATCAGAACAGCAGATGTACTGCTCACCCCGGACCAGACCCCGAACCCAGAGACTCGGAAAAGAAAACAGGCGACGTAAGAGAGGCGAACGTGCCGGCACCCTGACAAAACTACATAAAAACTGCCCCTAGACTCCGTTCTACTGGCGAACGTACAATCACCGGAGAAAAAACTGGACGAGCTCCGTTCGAGACTATCCTATCAACGGGACCTGAAGAACTATAATATTCTGAGTTTCACGGAGTCGTGGCTGAACAAATACACACACACACACACACACACACGCACACGCACACGCACACACACACACACATCATCATCGTTTACATCTTGCTGGTTTTTCTATGCATCGGCAGGACAGAAACGGCAGCGTCGACCCAAGAGGGGAAGTGTGTGTCTCTTTGTTAACACCAGTTGGTGCGCAATCTCTAATATCAAGGTACTGCTCGCCCGAGGTGGAGTACCTCATGATAAGCTGTAGACCACACTATTTACCAATAGAGTTTTCATCTATATTATTTGTAGCCATCTATTTACCTCCGCAGACCGATGCTGTGGCACTAAGACCTCATTCAACCAGCTGTATAAGTCCATAAGCAAACAAGAAAACGCTCATCCAGAAGCTGCGCTCCTAGTGGCTGGTGATTTTTAGGCAGAAAAACTGAAATCCCTTTTACCGAATCTCTACCAGCATGTCAACTGTGCACCTAGAGGTGAAAAAACTAGATCAGCTTTACTCAACACACAGAAACGCATAGAAAGCTCTTCCTCGCACTTCATTTGGCAAATCTTTTATTTTTATTTTTATTTGACCTTTATTTAACGAGGCAAGTCAGTTAACAAATTCTTATTTACAATGAAGGCCTACCCCGGGCAAACCATAATCCGAACGACACTGGGCCAATTGTGCTCTTCCCTATGGGACTCGCAATCACAGTCGGTTGTGATACAGCCTGGAATTGAACCGGGGTTTGTAGTTACGCCTCTAGCACTGAGATGCAGTGCCTTGTACCTCTATCCTCCTGATTCCTGCTTACAAGCAGTAACTTAAACCGGAAGTAACAGCGACGCTCTCAAGACAGAAGTGGTGTTCCATTCGATGACCTCATCAGTCACAGACGTCACTAATAAGTGCATCGACAGCATTGTCCCCACAGTGACCGTACGTACATACCCCAACCAGAAGCCATAGATTATAGGCAACATCCGCACTGAGCTAAAGGCTACAGCTGATTACCAGGACCATGCACTGACCAGCTGGCAAGTGTCTTCACTGACATTTTCAACCTCTCCCTGACAGTCGGTAATACCTACTTGTTTCAAGCAGACCACCATAGTCCCTGTGCCCATGAATGCCAAAGTAGCCTGTCTAAATGACTATCGCCCCACACCACTCACATCTGTAGCCATGAAAAACATTGAAAGGCTGGTGACGTCTCACATCAACACCATCATCCCAGACACCCTGGATCCAGTCCAACTCACATACGGCCCCAACAGATCCACAGATCACACAATATCTATTGTACTCCACACACTGCCCTTTGCCACCTGTACAAGAGGAACACCTACGTGAGAATGCTGTTAATTGAATAAGGCTCATCATTCAACACCATAGTGCCCTCCAAGCTCATCACTACGCTAAGGACCCTGGGACTGAGCACTTCCCTCTGCAACTGGATCCTGGACTCCCTGACTGGCCTCCCCCAGGTGGTGAGGGTAGGCAACAAAACATCCGCCTCGCTCACCCTCAACACGGGGGCCCCTCAGGGGTGTGTGCTTGGTCCCCCCTCCTGTACTCCTTGTTCACCCACGACTATGTGGACAGCACAACTCCATTGCCACCATTAAGTTTGCCAACAACATGACGGTAGGGAGGAGAACAGAGACCTGGCAGTGTGGTGTCAGGAAAACAACTTCTCACTCAAAAAAAAAATTGATCAGCAAGACAAAGGAGCTGATCATGGACTACTACGAAAGGAGGGTCGAGCACGACATCAACAGGGCTGTAGTGGAGCGGGTCGAGAAATTCAAGTTCCTGTTTGTCCACATCACTAAGGATCAATTATGGTCCACACACACCAACGCAGTCGTGAAGAGGGCACGATAACGCCTTCCCCCCCCCCCCAGGAGAATGAAAATATTTGGCATTGGTCCCCAGATCCTCAAACAGTTCTACAGCTGCACCATTGAGAGAATCTTGACTGGTTGCATCACCGCCTGGTATGACAACTGCTCGGCCTCCAACCTCAAGGCGCTGCAGAGGGTAGTGCGTACGGCCCAGTACATCACTGGGGCCAAGCTTCCTGCCACCCAGGACCTCTATACCAGGCGGTGTCAGGGGGAGGCCCTATAAATTGTCAATGACTCCAGCCACCCCAGTCATAGACTGTTTTCTCTGCTACTGCACGGCAAGTGGTACCGATGCACCAATCTGGAACCAACAGGACCCTGAACAGCTTCTACCCCGAGCCATAAGGCTAAATAGTTAGTCCGAGTAACTATTTGGTTAACTCTTTAACTCTCTGCATTGACCCATTTTCCACACATTTTTGGGGGACTCATCACATACGCTGCTGTTACTGTTTATTATTTGTCACTTTACTCCTAGTTATATGTAAATATCTACTTCAATTACCTCGTACCCCTACACATAAACTCAGTGCTGGCACCCCGTGTATATAGTCAAGTTATTACCTCGTACCCCTACACATAAACTCAGTGCTGGCACCCCGTGTATATAGTCAAGTTATTACCTCGTACCCCTACACATAGACTCAGTGCTGGCACCCCGTGTATATAGTCAAGTTATTACCTCGTACCCCTACACATAAACTCAGTGCTGGTACCCCGTGTATATAGTCAAGTTATTACCTCGTACCCCTACACATAAACTCAGTACTGGTACCCCGTGTATATAGTCAAGTTATTACCTCGTACCCCTACACATAAACTCAGTGCTGGTACCCCGTGTATATAGTCAAGTTATTACCTCGTACCCCTACACATGTATATAGCCACGTTATAGTTACACATTGCATATTTATTATTTGTTTATTATCACTTTATTATTAAATAATATTACTTTATTATTACGTGTTTAAATGTCAATTATTTCTCTGTTTTCTTTCTCTCTCAATGCTTGGTAATAGCCCGTACATATTTCACTGTTAGTCTAGACCTGTTGTTCACGAAGCATGTGACAAATACATTTAGATTTGACCTCCTCTAACCTAACAAACTAGAACTTTGTCAGTAAGCCTTCTGTCCTAGTGCATTCTGGGTCCTACCCCCTGATAGGTTCACATTGGATAAGGTTGGTCTTTCTTTCCTCCTTAAATAAAGGTTATAAAAAGTGCAAACACCATCAGGGCACCACAGTTCACTCTGGGGCTCCCGGGTGGCTCCGTGGTCCGAGGCACTGCATCTCAGTGCTTGAGGCGTCACTACAGACAACGTGGTTTGAATCCAGGCTGTATCACAACCGGCTGTGATTGGGAGTCCCATAGGGCGAAGCAAAATTGGCCGAGCGTCGTCCGGGGTTTTGGCCGGGGTAGGCCGTCATTGAAAATAAGAATTAGTTTTTAACTGACTTGCCTACAAGTTAAATAAAGGTATAAAAACAAAAATCTTAAAAATTCACCACTCCCAATTAGAATACAGGCCACATTCTTCTGCTGATGTGGCTTTCTATAAATATATATATACACTGACTGCCGAATTACCTGGAAGTGTAGCATGGAACAAGGCCAGAACCAGGGTTCTGGTGCTGAAAGGCTTGTTGCTGTCATTCATGAAGACAGGTATGCACAGTCTCACCAGGATAAAGTAACCGTAGAAAAGACAGCCCAGAATCTGAGTGGAGGACAGGAAGGAAACAGGTTGAAGATAAATGGAAAAGTCACCCATGACAAGCCTGGTCCCAGATCTGTTTGTATTGTATTGCAGTAGACTAACTAGCCTGGTCCCAGATCTGTTTGTATTGTAGCAGTAGACTGACTAGCCTGGTCCCAGATCTGTTTGTATTGTATAGCAGTAGACTGACTAGCCTGGTCCCAGATCTGTTTGTATTGTATAGCAGTAGACTGACTAGCCTGGTACCAGATCTGTTTGTATTGTAGCAGTAGATTGACTAGCCTGGTACCAGATCTGATTGTACGGTCTTGCCAATTCCCATTGGCTAACCATGGCCGAGGAATCTGTCCAGAGTTCAGAATTATAAAAGCAAAAGATACTACACAGTATATACAATAATATACTGTACATACTGATAAGATTAGAGATAACAGTTAAATTATAGTATAGCTTGGAGACCTGAACTATACTGGTATATACAATAATATAGTGTACATACTGATAAGATTAGAGATAACAGTTAAATTATAGTATAGCTTGGAGACCTGAACTATACTGGTATGTCAATGACCTGCTACTGGAACAATACTGAGCCACAGACTGCATTCAACACCTCGACCAACAGAGGGCGAATAAGGGTAGTCTCTCCCTTACTATACAAAGCAAATTGGGCTCTGGAAAAACACTTCACAGTATGAAATCAAATCAATTATTTATTATTAGGGTGATTACGTTCACTGATTATTTTAAAATAGACTAAAACATGAACTGTATATCTACAGCAGACAATACAGACAATCTATCATTAAGATTAAAAATGGGAAAATAACTCACCTTAGCAAACGTTACGCCAACATAGTTCCATCTAATGTGTGTGTTTCTGGGGTAAGACTCTCTGTAGATGAGGGTGGGAGCAAAGAGGAAATAGAGGTAGCTCGAGAACGTTGGGAACCCTGGACCCTCTCCTGAGAAACACAATGATGTCATTAGTCAGGCAGTATTGTCTGTTGAGGTGATGTCATGACAATACAGGGCCTATCTTGGTCAGGCCACATGGTCAGGAAAAAATCCTGGCCCCAAGCTTCTACTGTATATGTCACCTCTATAAACACTTTAGACAAGGTTCTATGTGTCACCTCTATAAACACTTTAGACAAGGTTCTATATGTCACCTCTATAAACACTTTAGACAAGGTTCTGAGGTTCTATATGTCAGCTCTATAAACACTTTAGACAAGGTTCTGAGGTTCTATATGTCACCTCTATAAACACTTTAGACAAGGTTCTGAGGTTCTATATGTCAGCTCTATAAACACTTTAGACAAGGTTCTGAGGTTCTATATGTCACCTCTATAAACACTTTAGACAAGGTTCTGAGGTTCTATGTGTCAGCTCTATAAACGCTTTAGACAAGGTTCGGAGGTTCTTTATGTCAGCTCTATAAACACGTTAGACAAGGTTCTGAGGTTCTATATGTCACCTCTATAAACATGTTAGACAAGGTTCTGAGGTTCTATATGTCAGCTCTATAAACACTTTAGACAAGGTTCTGAGGATCTATATGTCACCTCTATAAACACTTTAGACAAGGTTCTATATGTCAGCTCTATAAACACGTTAGACAAGGTTCTGAGGTTCTATATGTCACCTCTATAATCATGTTAGACAAGGTTCTGAGGTTCTATGTGTCAGCTCTATAAACACTTTAGACAAGGTTCTGAGGATCTATATGTCACCTCTATAAACACGTTAGACAAGGTTCTGAGGTTCTATATGTCAGCTCTATAAACACGTTAGACAAGGTTCTGAGGTTCTATATGTCACCTCTATAAACATGTTAGACAAGGTTCTGAGGTTCTATGTGTCAGCTCTATAAACACTTTAGACAAGGTTCTGAGGTTCTATGTGTCAGCTTTATAAACACTTTAGACAAGGTTCTGAGGTTCTATGTGTCAGCTCTATAAACACTTTAGACAAGGTTCTGAGGTTCTGACACTGTATTGACAACATGACTCATCATGGTCAGTTGAATGCACTGAATGACTCCAATATAAATCCAATCGTCATTGGGTGGTAGTTTCTGCATCATTACATTAATTATTTGATATTACATTACATTATCCTTGTCATTACCTTCCTTTGTCTTGTGTTTTAGGATGACTGGGACATTCTCTCGGATGAAAGAGTAGCTTTTCATCAGGAAACGGATCTGAACAGGAGACAACACGTAAACGTTGTACAAAAGGCAAATGGAGCCAGCTAAGGCAATAAAACAAATCAATCATGAACAATGAATGACTGTAACTTGTTACATTGACATCCACACCTTAGATGAATCAAGGGATTGGAATAGAATTGTCCTTGTGAGAGTTATTGCCAGACCTGGGTTCAAATCGTTTTTGAAATCTTTCAAATACTTTAAGCCTTTTTTTTTAGCCTGTCTGGAGAGCCAGATGGACAGGGCTGATCTTTTGTAACTCTTCTATTGTTTCCCTTGCACCAGCTAATCTCAATCAAGTTCAGCTAAATTATTTGAAATGATTTCAAATAGTGTTTGAACCCAGGTTTGGTTACTGCATCCAAAGTCTCATATGTTCTCCTGCCAATTCTAAAAAGTACTCTAGAAAAAAAGATAACAAATGACCAAGCTAGTCATCCAGCTGATTTATTAAATCAACCTTTCTTTATTGACAATATCAGTGTGAAGATAAGAGGAGCAGGGCAGAGATAGGATGAGTCCAATCCAGTTAAATATAAACACTGCCACAACAAGCAGAGATGGGACACTGTCCAATCAGGATGAATACAAACACTGTCACAACAAGCAGAGATGGGACACTGTCCAATCAGGATCAGTTCTCTATTTTTACTCATATAATATGAGATGTTGTTGATGCTCGTGTCTATATTCATCACTGTCTTTACTTAATTACTAAACTTTCCACTATGAGTCAGATCTCCACCACACACCACTACCAGTCAGATCTCCACCACACACCACTACCAGTCAGATCTCCACCACACACCACTACCAGTCAGATCTCCACCACACACCACTACCAGACAGATCTTCACCACACACCACTACCAGTCAGATCTCCACCACACACTACCACAGATCTCCACCACACACTACCAGTCATCTCCACCACACACACCACTACCACACACCACTACCAGATCTCCACCACACACCACTACCAGTCAGATCTCCACCACACACCACTACCAGACAGATCTCCACCACACACCACTACCAGTCAGATCTCCACCAGACACACCACTACCAGACAGATCTCCACCACACACCACTACCAGTCAGATCTCCACCACACACCACTACCAGTCAGATCTCCACCACACACCACTACCAGTCAGATCTCCACCACACACCACTACCAGTCAGATCTCCACCACACACCACTACCAGTCAGATCTCCACCACACACCACTACCAGTCAGATCTCCACCACACACCACTACCAGTCAGATCTCCACCACACACCACTACCAGTCAGATCTCCACCACACACCACTACCAGTCAGATCTCCACCACACACCACTACCAGACAGCTCTCCACCACACACCACTACCAGACAGCTCTCCACCACACACCACTACCAGACAGCTCTTCACCACACACCACTACCAGTCAGATCTTCACCACACACCACTGTAGGTACACACATCCATCCATACGTCTTCTAGTAATTCCAAATTTCATAGTGTTGACTTTACTATACAATGTTGTCCATACCTGTTCCAATATGATGATGAATCGTGAGGCTGGAGGCAGCTGGTAGTGAAAGACCACGTATATAGGGAGAACCCCCAGTACAGCGGCCTGCAAGGCGGAGAGCACCAGCCCAGCGCCCACCGACAGTACCCCCTGTACCGGGCTGCGATGGTAGCGAGTCCCCCAGAGAGACAGGGCATAGTAGGGCACGGCCAACGTGTAGCTGAACATCAACAGCCAGGCCAAACCTACTATATGTAGCTTCCCAAAGGCATAGGACAACAGGTCAAACTCCAGCACCAGTCTGGGAATAGAATTGAATAGAATATATTGAATTGAATAGAATATATTGAATTGAATAGAATATATTGAATTGAATAGAATATATTGAATTGAATAGAATATATTGAATTGAATAGAATATATTGAAATTAATAGAATATATTGAATTGAATAGAATATATTGAATTGAATAGAATACATTGAATTGAATAGAATATATTGAATTGAATAGAATATATTGAATTGAATAGAATATATTGAATTGAATAGAATATATTGAATTGAATAGAATATATTGAATTGAATAGAATATATTGAAATTAATAGAATATATTGAATTGAATAGAATATATTGAATTGAATAGAATATATTGAAATTAAATAGAATATATTGAATTGAATAGAATATATTGAAATTAATAGAATATATTGAATTGAATAGAATATATTGAATTGAATAGAATATATTGAATTGAATAGAATATATTGAATTGAATAGAATATATTGAATTGAATAGAATATATTGAAATTAATAAATTAATAGAATATATTGAATTGAATAGAATATATTGAATATATTGAAATTAATAGAATAAATAGAACCTAAATAGAATTAATAGAATATATTGAATTGAATAGAATATATTGAATATATATATTGAAATTAATAGAATATATTGAATTGAATAGAATATATTGAATTGAATAGAATATATTGAAATTAATAGAATATATTGAATTGAATAGAATATATTGAATTGAATAGAATATATTGAATTGAATAGAATATATTGAATTGAATAGAAAATATTGAAATGTAATAGAATATATTGAATTGAATAGAATATATTGAATTGAATAGAATATATTGAATTGAATAGAATATATTGAATTGAATAGAATATATTGAAATTAATAGAATATATTGAAATTAATAGAATATATTGAATTGAATAGAATATATTGAATTGAATATTGAAATGTAATAGAATATATTGAATTGAATATTGAAATGTAATAGAATATATTGAATTGAATATTGAAATGTAATAGAATATATTGAATGTAATAGAATGGACGCTTCAAAAACCTTAGTAAAGTCTGAAGCTTATCGTATGCTTCCCAGTCTAAACCTTTGTCTGTGATTGGTCAACAGTACTACTCCTAGTAGGAGTGGGAACATGAAGTGTTAGTTGTCATTCCACAAGAGATGCTAAGTTTTTTATGCTTTTTTTTTTTAAACTTGAGATATACTACACCAAACATTTTAGTTAGATATAAAATTGCCAGATTAAGACCTCCTCGGTGAAAAGACGTAAGCAACTATTGACAGATTTCTTGATTTATCTTAGATTATTAATTCAGACTATTTTGAGGAAGTGTTTCTGGCTATGATGTCACTACAGTGGCTCAAGAGGGACAAACAACAGTAATATTGCTGAGTTTCAGAGCAAAGGTCTTTAGGGAGTATGCAATCACAGACGGTCGCTTCGACCTAGACGAGTTCTCCCCCCCCCCCCAGCTATTTGTTTTTACACTGCTGCTACTCTGTTTATTATCTATGCTTAGTCACTTTAACCTGCATGTACAAATGACCTCATTACTAACCTGTACCCCCTGCACATTGACTCGGTACCGGTACCGGTACCCCCTGTATATAACCTCATTACTAACCTGTACCCCCTGCACATTGACTAACCCCCTGTATATAGTCTCATTACTAACCGGTACCCCTGCACATTGACATTGACTCGGTACCACCTGTATATAGTCTCATTACTAACCTGTACCCCTGCACATTGACTCGGTACCGGTACCCCTGTATATAGTCTCATTACTAACCTGTACTCACATTGACTCGGTACCGGTACCCCCTGTACATAGTCTCATTACTAACCTGTACCCCTGCACATTGACTCGGTACCGGTACCCCCTGGTCTCATTACCCCCCCTGCACATTGATATAACCTCATTACTAACCTGTACCCCCTGCACATTGACTCGGTACCCCCCTGTATATAGTCTCATTACTACCCTGTACCCCTGCACATATATAGTCTCATTACTAACCTGTACCCCCTGCACATTGACCCCCTGTATATAGTCTCATTACTACCCTGTACCCCTGTACCGGTACCCCCTGTATATAGTCTCATTACTACCGTGTACCCCTGCACATTGACCTGGTACCGGTACCCGCTGTATATAGTCTCATTACCCTGTGCACATTGACCGGTACCGGTACCCCTGTATATAGTCTCATTACTAACCTGTACCCCTGCACATTGACTCGGTACCGGTACCCCCTGTATATAGTCTCATTACTAACCTGTACCCCTGCACATTGACTTGGTACCGGTACCCCTGTATATAGTCTCATTACTAACCTGTACCCCCTGCACATTGACTCGGTACCGGTACCGGTACCCCCTGTATATAACCTCATTACTAACCTGTACCCCCTGCACATTGACTCGGTACCGGTACCCTCTGTATATAGTCTCATTACTAACCTGTACCCCTGCACATTGACTCGGTACCGTCTCATTACTAACCTGTACCCCTGTTGACCCCTGTATATAGTCTCATTACTAACCTGTACCCCTGCACATTGACTCGGTACCGGTACCCCCCACTGTATATAGTCTCATTACTAACCTGGTTGACCGGTACCTGTATATAGTCATTACTAACCTGTACCCCTGCACATTGACTCGGTACCGGTACCCCCTGTATATAGTCTCATTACTAACCTGTACCCCTGCACATTGACTCGGTACCGGTACCCCCTGTATATAACCTCATTACTAACCTGTACCCTGCACACTGACTCGGTACCCCCTGTATTTAGCCTCGTTATTGTTATTTTATTGTGTTACTTTTTATTATTTTTGATTTTAGTTGCTTTGGTAAATATTTTCTTAACTCTTCTTGAACTGCACTGTTGGTTAAAGGGCTTGTAAGTAAACACTTCACTGTAAGATCTACACCTGTTGTATTTGGCGCATGTGATAAATAAAGTTAGATTTGATTTGATATGTGAAACTTACTCCTTAGCCTGATGTGTCCCCGATTGCGTCAACGAATAGCTAGGTTTTTGCGTGACGCGACTGGTAAGACGCTTCGGGAGGGCGTTCACGTTTGCTAGCAAGGCAGCGGTCCTGTGTTTGAGCCTCGGTGTGAGCCAAATCAGGAGAAAGCGCAACTCGCTAAGCAGCACGCACACACACACACACATACACACACACACCTGCCCTGGTCGATGTAGTCCACAGCCAGTGTACTGATGATGAAGAGGAAGAGCACTGAGATGAACATGTGGTAGATGGTCCGAATGTGGTTGATCTCAAACAGATCACTGTGGAGGAACACACACACAGGATTCATCTAACTATCATATACAGTATTACATTTTTCTGACAGGATTCATCTCAAACAGCTCAAACAAACAAACACGACACTAGACATGAAATGAATGTTTTGCCCAGTAGAGACGATGTACGACACAATTGATTGTTGCATGATAGCACAATATTGTGTCATGTGGACAGTACATTCTCTCTAGTGGAAAGTGTACAAAACATTAAGTTCATGTCTAGTGTCCTGTGTTTGTTTGTTTGTTTGTTTGTTTGAGATGAATCCCATCATATAATGGTGTTGCATGATAGATAAGCTCACCTGGAGTACACACTCTAGGTAAACTTAAACTAGAGGTACAATAA
This sequence comes from Oncorhynchus masou masou, assembly GCF_036934945.1. Classification (NCBI taxonomy): domain Eukaryota; kingdom Metazoa; phylum Chordata; class Actinopteri; order Salmoniformes; family Salmonidae; genus Oncorhynchus; species Oncorhynchus masou. The sequence continues at coordinate 83,943,033 of NC_088216.1, forward strand.
ACTAATTCACAATGACAAGGTCAAGAGGATCCACATGTAAATACATGATGTTCCTACATTATAATATATCTAATGGATCAGGTTCAGTTTAAGGCCACTCATAACAGAATAAAATGAACTAACTCTAGAATGGGAGCGTCTGTTTAAATAAAATGAACTAACTCTAGAATGGAGCGTCTGTTTAAATAAAATGAACTAACTCTAGAATGCAGCGTCTGTTTAAATAAAATGAACTAACTCTAGAATGGAGCGTCTGTTTAAATAAAATGAACTAATTCTAGAATGGAGCGTCTGCTTCCGGGTTGAGCGAGCGGTCGCATCTACACTTCGGTCCGCAGGTAGTATAACTTTTCATTACATTTCATTATAGTACAACGGTTTGATTTGTCTAATCTTAGCAATTTCTTCTTAGCTACATAGCAGTCTTTGTATCAAAGATAATTGCGTAATTATCGTATTTCGTTGTCCTAACGTAGTCTACACTGCTATCTGCCCAGCAGCTAGCTAACGTCCACCGTCTACCGAATACCAGCACTGTAGAAACTATTACACTCAACTGATCGACTTGATTAGTGTAGTGTTAGCTAGCTACATAGTTGTCTTTGCTGTCTTCGTATCCAAGATAATTGTGTAGTTTAGAGTGTGTAGACTTAGAGTGATTATCTTAATTTACCGAGGTTAGCTAGCCAGCTATTTGTCGTCCTTAACGTAGGAGATACTGCTAGCTAGCTAGCCAACAGCTAGCCAACGTCTACCGAATAGAACTTCAGCAACCCGGTCAACATTCCGCTTCGCTCCACAGGTAGTATCACATTTTCATTTCACTTCATTACAGTACAACGGTTTGATTTGTTTGATCGTAGCTAGCTAGCTACATAGCCGTCTTTGTATCAAAGACAATTGTGTAGTCTAGAGCGATTTTCTAGGTTAGCTAGCCAGCTATTGTCGTTCTTTTAACGTAACATAACGTAATCAACACTGCTAGCTAGCCAGCTAGCCCCGAATAGCAGCACTGTAGAAACTATTACACTCAACGGAACGACTTGATTAGTGTAGTGTCAACAACGCAGCCACTGCCAGCTAGCCTACAAAGTCAACAACGCAGCCACTGCCAGCTAGCCTACTCCAGCAGTACTGTATCATTTCAATCATTTTAGTCAATAAGATTCTTGCTACGTAAGCTTAACCTTCTGAACATTCGAGACGTGTAGTCCACTTGTCATTCCAATCTCCTTGCATTAGCGTAGCCTCTTCTGTAGCCTGTCAACTATGTGTCTATCTATCCCTGTTCTCTCCTCTCTGCACAGACCATACAAATGCTCCACACCTCGTGGGCCGGGCACGCCCACGTGGAGTTCCAGGTCTCCGGTAGCCTCTGGAACTGCCGATCTGCGGCCAACAAGGCAGAGTTCATCTCAGCCTATGCCTCCCTCCAGTCCCTCGACTTCTTGGCACTGACGGAAACATGGATCACCACAGATAACACTGCTACTCCTACTGCTCTCTCTTCGTCCTCCCACGTGTTCTCGCACACCCCGAGAGCTTCTGGTCAGCGGGGTGGTGGCACCGGGATCCTCATCTCTCCCAAGTGGTCATTCTCTCTTTCTCCCCTTACCCATCTGTCTATCGCCTCCTTTGAATTCCATGCTGTCACAGTTACCAGCCCTTTCAAGCTTAACATCTTTATCATTTATCGTCCTCCAGGTTCCCTCGGAGAGTTCATCAATGAGCTTGATGCCTTGATAAGCTCCTTTCCTGAGGACGGCTCACCTCTCACAGTCCTGGGCGACTTTTACCTCCCCACGTCTACCTTTGACTCATTCCTCTCTGCCTCCTTCTTTCCACTCCTCTCCTTTTGACCTCACCCTCTCACCTTCCCCCCCCTACTCACAAGGCAGGCAATACGCTCAACCTCATCTTTACTAGATGCTGTTCTTCCACTAACCTCATTGCAACTCCCCTCCAAGTCTCCGACCACTACCTTGTATCCTTTTCCCTCTCGCTCTCTTCCTACACTTCCCACACTGCCCCTACTCGGATGGTATCGCGCCGTCCCAACCTTCGTTCTCTCTCCCCTGCTACTCTCTCCTCTTCCATCCTATCATCTCTTCCCTCTGCTCAAACCTTCTCCAACCTATCTCCTGATTCTGCCTCCTCAACCCTCCTCTCTTCCCTTTCTGCATCCTTTGACTCTCTATGTCCCCTATCCTCCAGGCCGGCTCGGTCCTCCCCTCCCGCTCCGTGGCTCGACGACTCATTGCGAGCTCACAGAACAGGGCTCCGGGCAGCCGAGCGGAAATGGAGGAAAACTCGCCTCCTGCGGACCTGGCATCCTTTCACTCCCTCCCTCTCTACATTTTCCTCCTCTGTCTCTGCTGCTAAAGCCACTTTCTACCACTCTAAATTCCAAGCATCTGCCTCTAACCCTAGGAAGCTCTTTGCCACCTTCTCCTCCCTCCTGAATCCTCCTCCCCCCTCCCTCTCTGCAGATGACTTCGTCAACCATTTTGAAAAGAAGGTCGACGACATCCGATCCTCGTTTGCTAAGTCAAACGACACCGCTGGTTCTACTCACACTGACCTACCCTGTGCTCTGACCTCTTTCTCCCCTCTCTCTCCAGATGAAATCTCGCTTCTTGTGACGGCCGGCCGCCCAACAACCTGCCCGCTTGACCCTATCCCCTCCTCTCTTCTCCAGACCATTTCCAGAGACCTTCTCCCTTACCTCACCTCGCTCATCAACTCATCCCTGACCGCTGGCTACGTCCCTTCCGTCTTCAAGAGAGCGAGAGTTGCACCCCTTCTGAAAAAACCTACACTTTCGATCCCTCCGATGTCAACAACTACAGACCAGTATCCCTTCTTTCTTTTCTCTCCAAAACTCTTGAACGTGTCGTCCTTGGCCAGCTCTCCCGCTATCTCTCTCAGAATGACCTTCTTGATCCAAATCAGTCAGGTTTCAAGACTAGTCATTCAACTGAGACTGCTCTTCTCTGTATCACGGAGGCGCTCCGCACTGCTAAAGCTAACTCTCTCTCCTCTGCTCTCATCCTTCTAGACCTATCGCCTGCCTTCGATACTGTGAACCATCAGATCCTCCTCTCCACCCTCTCCGAGTTGGGCATCTCCGGCGCGGCCCACGCTTGGATTGCGTCCTACCTGACAGGTCGCTCCTACCAGGTGGCGTGGTGAGAATCTGTCTCCTCACCACGCGCTCTCACCACTGGCGTCCCCCAGGGCTCTGTTCTAGGCCCTCTCCTATTCTCGCTATACACCAAGTCACTTGGCTCTGTCATAACCTCACATGGTCTCTCCTATCATTGCTATGCAGACGACACACAATTAATCTTCTCCTTTCCCCCTTCTGATGACCAGGTGGCGAATCGCATCTCTGCATGTCTGGCAGACATATCAGTGTGGATGACGGATTACCACCTCAAGCTGAACCTCGGCAAGACGGAGCTGCTCTTCCTCCCGGGGAAGGACTGCCCGTTCCATGATCTCGCCATCACGGTTGACAACTCCATTGTGTCCTCCTCCCAGAGCGCTAAGAACCTTGGCGTGATCCTGGACAACACCCTGTCGTTCTCAACTAACATCAAGGCGGTGGCCCGTTCCTGTAGGTTCATGCTCTACAACATCCGCAGAGTACGACCCTGCCACACAGGAAGCGGCGCAGGTCCTAATCCAGGCACTTGTCATCTCCCATCTGGATTACTGCAACTCGCTGTTGGCTGGGCTCCCTGCCTGTGCCATTAAACCCCTACAACTCATCCAGAACGCCGCAGCCCGTCTGGTGTTCAACTTTCCCAAGTTCTCTCACGTCACCCCGCTCCTCCGCTCTCTCCACTGGCTTCCAGTTGAAGCTCGCATCCGCTACAAGACCATGGTGCTTGCCTAAGCGTCTGTTTAAATAAAATGAACTAACTCTAGAATGGAGCATCTGTTTAAATAAAATGAACTAACTCTAGAATGGAGCGTCTGTTTAAATAAAAAAATGAACTAACTCTAGAATGGAGCGTCTGTTTAAATAAAATGAACTAACTCTAGAATGGAGAGTCTGTTTAAATAAAATGAATGGAGAATGGAGCGTCTGTTTAAATAAAATGAACTAACTCTAGAATGGAGCATCTGTTTAAATAAAATGAACTAACTCTAGAATGGAGCGTCTGTTTAAATAAATAAAATGAACTAACTCTAGAATGGAGCATCTGTTTAAATAAAATGAACTAACTCTAGAATGGAGTGTCTGTTTAAATAAAATGAACTAACTCTAGAATGGAGCATCTGTTTAAAAAATAAAATGAACTAACTCTAGAATGGGAGCGTCTGTTTAAATAAAATGAACTAACTCTAGAATGGAGCATCTGTTTAAATAAAATGAACTAACTCTAGAATGGAGCGTCTGTTTAAATAAAATGAACTAACTCTAGAATGGAGCATCTGTTTAAATAAAATGAACTAACTCTAGAATGGAGTGTCTGTTTAAATAAAATGAACTAACTCTAGAATGGAGCATCTGTTTAAAAATAAAATGAACTAACTCTAGAATTCTAAAATAAAATGAACTAACTCTAGAATGGAGTGTCTGTTTAAATAAAATGAACTAACTCTAGAATGGAGCGTCTGTTTAAATAAAATAAAATGAATGGAGCTAACTCTAGAATGGGAGCGTCTGTTTAAATAAAATGAACTAACTCTAGAATGGAGCGTCTGTTTAAATAAAATGAACTAACTCTAGAATGGGAGCGTCTGTTTAAATAAAATGAACTAACTGAACTAACTCTAGAATGGAGTGTCTGTTTAAATAAATAAAATGAACTAACTCTAGAATGGAGTGTCTGTTTAAATAAAATGAACTAACTCTAGAATGGAGCGTCTGTTTAAATAAAATGAACTAACTCTAGAATGGAGTGTCTGTTTAAATAAAATGAACTAACTCTAGAATGGAGCGTCTGTTTAAATAAAATGAACTAACTCTAGAATGGAGCGTCTGTTTAAATAAAATGAACTAACTCTAGAATGCAGCGTCTGTTTAAATAAAATGAACTAACTCTAGAATGGAGCGTCTGTTTAAATAAAATGAACTAACTCCAGAATGGAGTGTCTGTTTAAATAAAATGAACTAACTCTAGAATGGAGCATCTGTTTAAATAAATAAAATAAAAATGAACTAACTCTAGAATGGGTTTAAATAAAATGAACTAACTCTAGAATGGAGCGTCATCTGTTTAAATAAATATAATGAACTAACTCTAGAATGGGAGCGTCTGTTTAAATAAAATGAACTAACTCTAGAATGGAGCGTCTGTTTAAATAAAATGAACTAACTCTAGAATGGAGCGTCTGTTTAAATAAAATGAACTAACTCTAGAATGGAGCGTCTGTTTAAATAAAATGAACTAACTCTAGAATGGAGCGTCTGTTTAAATAAAATGAACTAACTCTAGAATGGAGCGTCTGTTTAAATAAAATGAACTAACTCTAGAATGGAGTGTCTGTTTAAATAAAATGAACTAACTCTAGAATGGAGTGTCTGTTTAAATAAAATGAACTAACTCTAGAATGGAGCGTCTGTTTAAATAAAATGAAAATGAACTAACTCTAGAATGGAGCGTCTGTTTAAATAAAATGAACTAACTCTAGAATGGAGCGTCTGTTTAAATAAAATGAACTAACTCTAGAATGGAGCGTCTGTTTAAATAAATAAAATGAACTAACTGAATGGAGTGTCTGTTTAAATAAAAAAATGAACTAACTCTAGAATGGGAGCTGTTTAAATAAAATGAACTAACTTAATGGATAAATAAAATGAACTAACTCTAGAATGGAGCGTCTGTTTAAATAAAATGAACTAACTCTAGAATGGAGCGTCTGTTTAAATAAAATGAACTAACTCTAGAATGGAGTGTCTGTTTAAATAAAATGAACTAACTCTAGAATGGAGCGTCTGTTTAAATAAATAAAATGAACTAACTCTAGAATGGGAGCGTCTGTTTAAATAAAATGAACTAACTCTAGAATGGAGTGTCTGTTTAAATAAAATGAACTAACTCTAGAATGGAGCGTCTGTTTAAATAAATAAAATGAACTAACTCTAGAATGGAGCGTCTGTTTAAATAAAATGAACTAACTCTAGAATGGAGTGTCTGTTTAAATAAAATGAACTAACTCTAGAATGGAGCGTCTGTTTAAATAAAATGAACTAATTCTAGAATGGAGCGTCTGTTTAAATAAAATGAACTAACTCTAGAATGGAGCGTCTGTTTAAATAAAATGAACTAACTCTAGAATGGAGCGTCTGTTTAAATAAATAAAATGAACTAACTCTAGAATGGAGCGTCTGTTTAAATAAAATGAACTAACTCTAGAATGGAGCGTCTGTTTAAATAAATAAAATGAACTAACTCTAGAATGGAGTTTAAATAAAATGAACTAACTCTAGAATGGAGCGTCTGTTTAAATAAAATGAACTAACTCTAGAATGGAGCGTCTGTTTAAATAAAATGAACTAACTCTAGAATGGAGCGTCTGTTTAAATAAATAAAATGAACTAACTCTAGAATGGAGCGTCTCTCCATAAATACTTTTCCATCCTTTTCCGTGTGGGTTCTGAAATGAATAAAGAAGATGAAATCAACATGAGAAGATCAACCACTACAGTCACTTTCATACAAACATCTACAGGGACCTTCATGGACATAGCAGGGAGTTGACCAGGAGAAACTGGGCCCAACCTCACACATAGATCCTAAACTGTGTGTTCTCATCCATACATTATGGTATAGTACAGTATAGTACATTATAGTACAGTAGAGTACAGTGTAATGTAGTCTAGTGTAGTACAGTACAGTAGAGTACAGCATTATCAAAGCTGTCCTAACCTGTGTGAGTTTAAGTTGTTGTTAGTTGTGGTGACTGTCCCGTCTCTGGTGACATGGTTGTTGTTGACATGGTTGACGTGGTTGTTGCCATGGTTCTCATTCTGCGTAAATGTCTGGACAGATTCAGTCAGGGCCTTGTCTAGCAGGTCACTAAGATGCCCCTGAATCTGGTCCAGCACCTTACTCTTTACTCGCTGCACAGGACACACACGGACACACACACACACACACACACACACACACACACGCACACGCACGCGCACGCGCGCACACACACACACACACACACACACGCACACAGCATAGGTTGATAGGTTGGCGGGTTGGCACATATAAACAGTCCTTTACTTTGCTTGATAAGTGGCATCTAGGTACAATAGAGACATCAGTGTACCGACCTCCACATGCCTCTTCCACTGTATCAGATCCTCAGCGTGCTTCTCCGCTGCACACAGAAATAAACCGTTATGGTAGCTAGCCTACTGTAATATCTGTTACATACAGGACGGGAACAATCTGTGATGATGACGATGATGATGGTATGGTGGATAGTGTGTTGCCTCTGTGTTGACTAACTGCTCACCATGGTTCGTGACCTCTGCACTGGAGATAGAGCTGTCGGTCTCTCCAGTGTTGGTGTTAATGTTTCGGTGCACCAATCTGGTGGCTGTCTCTGTGGCCGTGGTGTCTCCAAGTCTGTTGCTGTCTGCTGCCATGGCACCTCCGGGTCAAGACGCAGGGATGGGTTCTGTATAGGCCCTGCTGGAGGAACCTGAAGGAGAAACAGATTAGAATCGAACACTTGTCTGGATGAAGACAGCACCTGTTACAGACCCAACCCATTGACTATAATATCCTATAGCTTTTCAAGTGTATTACACAAATATAGGCACACGTGTACTTGTAGCCCCCGAATCTTGTGAAAATAAAAAGTTAAAAACCCTAAAGCATAAATAACCAGAAAGAGAAGATGGCTGTCTTATAAAGAAGGGAAACGTCCTTTGGGATCCCATATCTAGCAGTTCTGCACTGTAGTAATCAACATTTTAAAATTAATAGATTTTGTAGACAGTTTAATTATTTCGACCTCCCCCGCTGTTCATTGTAAGTGGAAGTGTCAACTCTAATATAGTCTTTTACCTATAAAGGTATCTTAGCAACTGGATTAATTTTGCTGTTGTAATGCTATTCTACACATTTTTCCATTGAGCCGCAATTTTTTTGGGGGGGGGTAGGGGGGGGGCTTATTTGGCATGGAGAGGAGAGACAATTTTGTAGTTTTAAAGCTAATGTGCTCTGAACGGCAATTTATTTTTTCTTTTGCAATTTTTTTCAACGGTCTAGCTTTTATTTGATTGTTATTTCTCAAAGATGGTATTATCAAACATATACAGTATATACCATATATATATATATATATATATATATATATATATACATATATACACTGCTCAAAAAAATAAAGGGAACACTAAAATAACACATCCTAGATCTGAATGACTGAAATATTCTTATTAAATACTTTTTTCTTTACATAGTTGAATGTGCTGACAACAAAATCACACAAAAATTGTCAATGGAAATCAAATTTATCAACCCATGGAGGTCTGGATTTGGAGTCACACTCAAAATTAAAGTGGAAAACCACACTCCAGGCTGATCCAACTTTGATGTAATGTCCTTAAAACAAGTCAAAATTTGGCTCAGTAGTGTGTGTGGCCTCCACGTGCCTGTATGACCTTCCTACAACGCCTGGGCATGCTCCTGATGAGGTGGCGGATGGTCTCCTGAGGGATCTCCTCCCAGACCTAGACTAAAGCATCCACCAACTCCTGGACAGTCTGTGGTGCAACAGTCTGTTGGTGGATGGAGCGAGACATGATGTCCCAGATGTGCTCAATTGGATTCAGGTCTGGGTAACGTGCGGGCCAGTCCATAGCATCAATGCCTTCCTCTTGCAGGAACTGCTGACACACTCCAGCCACATGAGGTCTAGCATTGTCTTGCATTAGGAGGAACCCAGGGCCAACCGCACCAGCATATTGTCTCACAAAGGCTCGTTGGGCCCTCATACCACCCTCATGGAGTCTGTTTCTGACCGTTTGAGCAGACACATGCACATTTGTGGCCTGCTGGAGGTAATTTTGCAGGGCTATGGCAGTGTTCCTCCTGCTCCTCCTTGCACAAAGGTGGAGGTAGCAGTCCTGCTGCTGGGTTGTTGCCCTCCTCCACGTCTCCTGATGTACTGGCCTGTCTCCTGGTAGCGCCTCCATGCTCTGGACACTATGCTGACAGACACAGCAAACCTTCTTGCCTCAGCTCGCATTGATGTCCCATCCTGGATGAGCTGCACTACCTGAGCCACCTGTGGGGGTTGTAGACTCCGTCTCATGCTACCACTAGAGTGAAAGCACCGCCAGCATTCAAAAGTGACCAAAACATCAGCCAGGTAGCATAGGAACTGAGAAGTGGTCTGTGGTCACCACCTGCAGAACCACTCCTTTATTGGGGGTGTCTTGCTAATTGCCTATAATTTCCACTGTTTGTCTAGTCCATTTGCACAACAGCATGTGAAATTTATTGTCAATCAGTGTTGCTTCCTAAGTGGACAGTTTGATTTCACAGAAGTGTGATTGACTTGGAGTTACATTGTGTTGTTTAAGTGTTCCCTTTATTTTTTGAACAGTGTATATAGTTCAATATCCTTTCTGTATGCTTTCTATCTGGTGTTGATCGTAAGTTGACACTGAAGCTGTCCTTCCATCACAAAAACAGCCATTTGGCGGCCCTGTAATTAGCTCCAATGACTGTAATTTCCTCCATGTTAAAACCTGTTGAGTGTAGGGGGCAGTATTTTGATGTTTGGATGAAAAACGTACCCAAGTGAAACTGCCTATTTCTCAGGCCCAGAATCTAGAATATGCATATAATTGTCAGACTAGGATAGAAAACACTCTAAAGTTTCCAAAACGGTCAAAATATTGTCTGTGAGTATAACAGAACTGATATTGCAGATAAAAACCTGATGAAAATCCAACAAGGAAGTGCCTAAGAAAAACGAATTTCCCTGTTCCATTGCATGCCTTCCCTCCATTTAAAGGGATATCAACCAGTTTCCTTTCTCTATGGCTTCCACATGGTGTCAACAGTAGTTTAGACATAGTTTCAGGCTTTTATTCTGAAAAATTAGCGAGAAAGACACATCGCGTCAGTAGATGGCTGGGTGCCAGCAGAGTTTTGCATGCGCAACAGCTTGGAGCAGACATTTTCTCTCTCTCTCCTATTGCAAAAGCTATGGTCCGGTTGAAATATTGTCGATTATTTATTGTAAAAACAACCTGAGGATTGATTATAAAAAATGTTTGACATGTTTCTACGAACTTTACGGATACTATTTGGAATTTTCGTCTGCCCCATCGTGACCACTCGAGCCTGTGGATTACTGAACATAACGCGCCAACCAAATGGAGGTATTTTGGATATAAAAATAATCTTTATGGACCAAAAGGAACATTTATTGTGTAACTGGGAGTCTCGTGAGTGCAATCATCCAAAGATCATCAAAGGTAAGCGATTAATTTTATTGTTTTTCTGGCTTTTGTGACCAATCTACTTTGCTGCTAGCTGTTTGTAATGTTTTGTCTGCTGAGAGAGATGTCCTAACATAAACTCTTGGATAGCTTTTGCTGTGAAGCTTTTTTGAAATCTGACACGCCAGGTGGATTAACAACAAGCTAAACTGTGATTTGCTGTGATTGCTATATTGCACTTGTTGATTTCATGAAAATTAAATATTTGGCGCTCTGCAATTCAGAGGATGTTGACGAAAATGATCCCGCTAACGGGATGGGTGCACCAAGAAGAGGGGAAAAAATACATTTGTCTATTTCCCCAGAGTCAGATGAACAGGAACAGCTAGCATGCTAACTATTCCTGTAGACTTCTAGTCAGACTTCTAGTCATTGCGCTAACGCTAGTAAGTATTGGCTCCTGAAACTACTGTCATGACTGTCCTGATCAGGTCAGATTACAGGAGACAACAACCCTACAGATTATCTCTCTCTTATGACCCCTCACGCCCCTGGTAAATCTCAGGCCACAGACAAATTCCTTTGTCCTGTTACTATGGAGAACCAGCCTCAGAACATTAAACATGAAATAAAGAGACTTTGGAACAATGGTTTCCATCAGCCACAATGGTGGTCATGACGATGGATGGAATATGAAAATGTATGTCATTTTTGTTTTGTTATTAGATGACGTTATTACGAAAACATTGTAATGTGAAGAGTTTTCCAAGTATATGTTTGATGTTTATACATTGTACGTTGTATCGAAAATATCCAAATCAAAGAGAATGTTTTGGGGAAGATTGTCTAAAATTGGATTTGAATAAAATCTAGACCTTGCCTCATTAACTTGGTAGGCCCAGAGAATTGCCCTAAAGGCGGTTACGCCCACTTTATACCCAAGGGTATAAAACCTGTGAGTATAGAATTTACAGGAGGACTACGTGACCCAAGCTGCAGCCAAGGTCTAAAAAAGTCAACAAACCCAGAACGCAACGCAAGTTTGAGTACAAAGAAATCCTTTTCTACCCAAGCTACGGATGAGTAGCTGTGTCTAAGCGGGTGAATTCAAGTCGAATCACCTAGCCTCCATCTCCCATCGAACTGTAGTACCTAAAGGGTTTCATGCCTATGCTGTGAGCTCTGAGCCACAGAGCTGTCTGTCCTCAGAAGACCCCTTCCAGAGCAAAGGGTGAGGGAACAGACTCCTAAGGCAAAAGGACATTGTGAGGACGACCAGAGAGGTGCGCCGGAGTAGCGCGTCGTCGAACAGCTGAAGGCCAACGCAGAGAATCCTCTGAGATCATCTCCACATAATTACATCATTATATTCTGACCCATAAGAGCGGCAGTTTGGGGCAAGGCTAGGGTTAGAATAGCATAGCTGACAAATTCACCCAAATGTATATTTCTCTTGTGTACGTTCTGTTTTTTTCTCTCTCTTTTGAAATCCTCATTGTGGGTAACACGCGCCATAGTGTGTTGGCCCGTTATACTAAGTTCTAATCAATAGCCTATAATGTGTTTTGTCCATGTGTTTCTTTTATCATCATTGTAGCTTTTTAGTAAATAAATATTAAACTAATATTGGTGTGGTACGAACTCATTGGTGAGACCCGGGTCCGTGCAGATTCACGGGCTATACGACGTTCAGAACGAGATTGGTAGATTAGCGGCTGTTGTAAAAATCGATATTCTGATATTCTTTGAGTTCATTTGGGAAATAGAAACTCAATAAAAAACTAGTTTTCCCATGGTGCCCCAGGTTAATGAGTTAATAATTGCGTGATTCAGTTAATCACGCAATTAGAAACTTTAACCATTCGATGAACAACAGTTGTCACATTAACTAATACAACGTCACGTCAGATTGGACCAGCCACTGTATAACCCTCAGATCTGGGTTCAAGTAGTGTATGAAATCATTTAGCAGCACAACACGACCTCTAACGTCCTTCATACTGGACACAGAGACGTAAAAAGTGCATCCACAATGGTATTCTGTTGTAGCTGGTGATATTCATAAAATAAAAAAAAATATAATATTTTTCCACCATTAAAAAAAATAAAATACCCCTGCCCCCCCCCCCCCCCCCCAAAAAAAATGTGCAGACCCCCTGCAGTAACTCTGCAGACCCATAGGGAGATGGTAGAGGACAGATTCAGAGTTTTCTTTTCAGAGGGATCATGCTCCTCATCCCTTTCCATTGACTCCCTGTACTGTCTGTACTATCTTTATGGGGGATTGGACTTGTACATAGTTGAGCTCTGTCTTAAGATACGATGATCAGCCTCTGCAGTACAGTAGGGGAGAAAGATAAAGAGGGTCTGTCATGGGCAATATAGTAACCTCAGTTTCACTCTCTATCTCTCTGTTTCTGTCACTATCGGGGGAAAGATATGTTGTCCTGACCAACAGTAACCTCATCGTTCCTTATCCTTCCATTTCTGTTGACCCATTAACTCCCTGTATGGTATGTTCTTGGAAGGGTTTGATTTGTAAATAGCACATGAGCTCTGTCTAAAGATACGCTGACGACAGGATTGGAAGAGAGAGAGATGGTGAACAACCTGTCCGTTGTCACCCCAAAAACAAAAACAACAACAAGACAAAAACAAGCCACATTACCCTAACAAGTAGTAGCACACATTTGTTTATCTGTAGTGTTTGATCAGTGTCAGGGTTTACTAGCGGTTATCATCTCTTGTGTGTTTCCTGTTTTCATTCTCTCATTCTTTCATTCTTTCATTCTCTCATTCTCCCTCCCTCCCTCCCTCCCTCCCTCCCTCCCTCCCTCCCTCCCTCCCTCCCTCCCTCCCTCCCTCCCTCCCTCCCTCCCCCTCCCTCCCTCCCTCCCTCCCTCCCTCCCTCCCTCCCTCCCTCCCTCATTCCAAATGTCTCTCTCTCTCTCTCTCATTTACTCAATGATTATTTTCATGTGAGTAGAGGCCGTTCTTTCATTTTGAACTAATGACAGAATTTGCTGGTACTGTATCATTGTAAAAGTCGAAGACATTAGAGTCCAAGGGTTCTATTCAGTCTGTATCGCTGAAGTGTTACACATTCCGCGATAAAAACGTGAAGGTAATTTACAGTTGTGCCAACATAAGCGGCGTGTCCCGTGAAGGTAGGAAACATTGCCTTTTAAATGTCAATCTCGCTGTAAAACTGAACTTCTGCTATGCGGATTGAATATAGTGTGAAGTAGAAGACAGCAATGAAACATGCTTATGGTCATGTGGGAATTAAATGAAGAGGAGTGTTTAACTCTCTGAATATTCTGTGCTCGTTGAGTCAATGCCCAGTTGAGTTGAGTCAATGCCCAGAACTAGAAGACACACAGTAGAAACATTGATGGTCGGTGTCTTTGTTCACAGTTTAAGCGTATCTGTCATTAGACAGTACAGTAGCATCCATCCTTCTCTGGTTGAACTCAAACTACCATCAGATTGTAGCAAATCGTACCGCTAAAACCTTGGCCATCTCCGTCCCTCACCATAGAGTACTGAAGGTTTGGCCATCTCCGTCCCTCACCATAGAGTACTGAAGGTTTGGCCATCTCCATCCCTCACCATAGAGTACTGAATCTTGGCCATCTCCGTCCCCCACCATAGAGTACTGAATATTGTCCATCTCCATCCCTCACCATAGAGTACTGAATCTTGGCCATCTCCGTCCCTCACCATAGAGTACTGAAGGTTTGGCCATCTCCGTCCCTCACCATAGAGTACTGAATCTTGGCCATCTCCGTCCCCACCATAGAGTACTGAATCTTGGCCATCTCCGTCCCTCACCATAGAGTACTGAATCTTGGCCATCTCCGTCCCCACCATAGAGTACTGAAGGTTTGGCCATCTCCGTCCCTCACCATAGAGTACTGAAGGTTTGGCCATCTCCGTCCCTCACCATAGAGTACTGAAGGTTTGGCCATCTCCGTCCCTCACCATAGAGTACTGAAGGTTTGGCCATCTCCATCCCTCACCATAGAGTACTGAAGGTTTGGCCATCTCCGTCCCCCACCATAGAGTACTGAATATTGTCCATCTCCGTCCCTCACCATAGAGTACTGAATCTTGGCCATCTCCGTCCCCCACCATAGAGTACTGAATCTTGGCCATCTCCGTCCCCCACCATAGAGTACTGAATCTTGGCCATCTCCGTCCCCCACCATAGAGTACTGAATCTTGGCCATCTCCGTCCCCCACCATAGAGTACTGAAGGTTTGGCCATCTCCGTCCCTCACCATAGAGTACTGAATCTTGGCCATCTCCGTCCCTCACATAGAGTACTGAATCTTGGCCATCTCCATCCCTCACCATAGAGTACTGAAGGTTTGGCCATCTCTCCCCACCATAGAGTACTGAATCTTGGCCATCTCCGTCCCTCACCATAGAGTACTGAAGGTTTGGCCATCTCCGTCCCCCACCATAGAGTACTGAACCTTGGCCATCTCCGTCCCCCACCATAGAGTACTGAATCTTGGCCATCTCCGTCCCTCACCATAGAGTACTGAAGGTTTGGGATTCTGTCATCCAGGACAACGTCCTGTTATTGCTTTATGTTATTCGATTATCTACCAGAGCTGGAAATGAATAAATGACTCAGCAATTGACATTAACAAGCACCCTGTACCTGCTTCCCTGTTTCTCAGTCATGTGGTTCTTTCACATACATAGAAGATATAGAATGAGCTCTGTGATCTCTAAATTCATCTCTGATCTCTAAGGTCATCTCTGATCTCCGTGATCTCTAAATTCTTCGCTGATCTCTGTGATCTCTAAGGTCATCTCTGATCTCTGTGACCTCGAAGGTAATCTCTGATTTCTCTGCTCTCTAAGGTCATCTCTGATCTCTGTGATCTCTTAGGTCATTTCTGATCTCTGTGATCTCTAAGGCCATATCTAATCTCTGTGATTTCTAAGGTCATCTCTGATATATCTGATCTCGAAGATCATCTCTGATCTCTAAGGTCATCTCTGATCTCTAAGATCTCTAAGGTCATCTCTGATCTATGTGATCTCTAAGGTCATCTCTGATCTCTAAGGTCATCTCTGATCTATGATCTCTAAGGTCATCTCTGATCTCTAAGGTCATCTCTGATCTCTAAAGTCATCTCTGATCTCTAAGGTCATCTCTGATCTATGTGATCTCTAAGGTCATCTCTGATCTCTAAAGTCATCTCTGATCTCTAAAGTCATCTCTGATCTCTAAAGTCATCTCTGATCTCTAAAGTCATCTCTGATCTCTAAAGTCATCTCTGATCGAGCTAATACCAAAGCGGGGTTTTCCACCAGAGCCATATATAAATATACTTGAAATAATAATATACACTGGGGTCACAGCCAAATAAGCATAGCTCTAGATACTGTAAAGAACATACATTATATTGGGATCAGTTTGTAATCACATTGTAGGTTACTCACAGTGTTCTGGTCTCAGGCTCAGGTCTCCCCTCACACAGACGGGCTCCAGGGAGTGATCCTCAGGGAGAAGCAGTGTCGCCGAGTGTCTCACTGGTGTGTGTGAGTGTGTGTGAACTGTGTCCCTCTCTTACATCAGCTGAAAGATTGATCTTTGCCCGGCTTGGCTGAGGTCCTACCCTTCTCCTGTAGTCACCTGGCTGGCTGGCTGACTAGTATATCTAGACCAGAGATGTATAAGGGTCCATAGTGAGTCCTTCTGTCCATTGGTGTGTGTGTGTGTGTGTGTGTGTGTGTGTGTGTGTGTGTGTGTGTGTGTGTGTGTGTGTGTGTGTGTGTGTGTGTGTGTGTGTGTGTGTGTGTGTGTGTGTGTGTGTGTGTGTGTGTGTGTGTGTATATATATATGTGTATGTGTGTGTGTGTGTGTGTATATATATGTGTGTATCTGTGTGTGTGTACATGTGTGTGTATGTGGTTGTGTGTGAGTGAGTGTATGTATGTGTGTGTGTGTATGTGTGTATATGTGTGTGTGTATGTGTGTATGTGCATGTGCGTGTGTGTGTGTGTGTGTGTGTATGTGTGTGAGTGTATGTGTGTGTGTGTATGTGTGTATATGTGTATGTGTATGTGTATGTGTGTGTGTATGTGTGTGTGTGTATGTGTGTATATATATATATGTGTATGTGTGTGTGTGTGTGTGTATATATGTGTGTGTGTGTGTGTGTGTGTATATGTGTGTGTATGTGTGTGTATGTGTGTGAGTATGTGTGTGTATATGTGTGTGTGTGTGTGTGTATGTGTGTGTGTATGTGTGTGTATATGTGTGTGTGTGTATGTGTGTGTATGTGTATATGTGTGCGTGTGTGTATGTGTGTGTGTATGTGTGTGTATATGTGTGTGTGTGTGTATGTGTGTGTGTATGTGTGTGTATATGTGTATATGTGTGTGTGTGTGTGTATGTGTGTGTATATGTGTGTGTGTGTGTATATGTGTGTGTATATGTGTGTGTGTGTGTGTATGTGTGTGTATATGTGTGTGTGTGTGTGTATGTGTGTGTATATGTGTGTGTGTGTGTGTGTATGTGTGTGTATATGTGTGTGTGTGTGTGTATGTGTGTGTATATGTGTGTGTGTGTGTTCGCAGGAAGATGACTGGACATGTTTTTACAGGACTAAGTAATTATCTTCCCATGTATTTCCCCTCGATCTGTTTTTGCTGTCGTGTCTTTGACCCCGTTGTTATGGCTCCTTTAATGACCCATTAATTACCTTTTTTTTAATCTTTCCATGGAGAACAATACTACTATTATCTATTCTGATCAGTGTTCTATTCTTATATATTGGCAATGGAATGGTTGGTGAGCCATTACATTGTAACTTTAATTAACATGAATCTGTTTCCTCTTTACGTGATGGTATATCCTACAGCTTCAAAACAAAAACAACCACAATGCTATTTGTAGTAATAAAACACGGAGGCCTGACTGTCGTGATACACATCATCTTTATTGTGAGACTTTCATTATAATAACATGTTTGTTGTTTCTCAACAGCTACAGGCATGTACTGCATGCACTATCCAGCACACTACAAACAAACACAGGCCCATATATTGATACGTTGTTGTCTTTTTTCTTTAGTTTATTACTGCTGTACACTGTATTTTAGAATAATACCACAACGTACTACAGTCCCCATAATGCATCAGGGATAGGACGAGAACATCTTCAGATTAGTTACATATCAGACAACAGACAGACGGAGACAGACTAACACTCAGTTTCTTTCTCAACATCATCATCCTCAACATCATCTTCATCATCATCATCAACATCATCTTCATCATCAACATCATCATCATCCCACATGTCTAGACCTATAGTGCAGAGATCCCAGCCACTATCTATCAGTGATGTGTAGTCATGGATACCAAAGGAAGCTTCCCCAAATATTTGACCAATAAAAACATTTAAATGTATCTTTCGTCTCTCTCTGTGTTTTCATCATTTTTCAATTGGCTAGTGGCTGAATCTCTGAGCGAGTGGAACAGCGCCCCTCTGTGTAGTCCATGCATCTGACGCTGTCTGGAACAAAAGAGTATGGAATGTTTGCGGCCGTAGCATTTGACTGATTGATGCCAGCAAGCATTTGGCCTTCCTTGATAAATAAAAATAAATTAAATAATTAGCCAATCAGCATTAAGCTAAGCTCAACTGTGGGATGTCCTGGTGCAGCAACCCCCCCCCCCCCACCTCCACCCCCACCCCCCAAAGGAGGTCACTTTGGATTTGGCTTCACACCAATCAAATCACATCCTAAGGAAAAGGTATTTTTCGTTTCTGGCCAACTTGTGTTAATGTCCTGCAGTAGCTAGCTTGCTAGATGGTCCCTTTCCTAGGCCATGGATGGAGATGGGGATTTGGACTTGTGGGTTTGACTTAATTCTCTCTACAGGTCAATGATTATGATGGCGACACTGATTGAACCATGAATTAATATATTGTACCACTGGCCTGAGGCAATTGAAGTTCAAGATGTAGCCTAGAAGGCTCACATTAACTAACTAGTTAACTAGCTAACTAAGCGGGCTCATTGTTGCTAGTTAGGCTACCTCGCTAGAATGCTTGCTAGCCTATGAAAACAACAACGTAAAGAGTACTGTATGACAGAGCCATTCACTGTTTTGCCAACATGTAAGAGAGGAGGATGGCATTGGAGTTCAAACTAAGCATATATAGCCTCGTTGATTTGATGTGAATGTTTAAGTTGAAATGGTGCTGTAACAGTGGAGGCAATACTCTCGTCGTCTTTGTGCTGACTTGCGGTAACTCTGTGGTTCTAAATCAGTAGTTGTTTAGTAAAACTGTTGAAAACATTAACTTGTTGGACCATGTTCCAGGTCATGTAACTGTTTGTTACATGCAATATTTGCTTTGTGGACTTCACCAGACAGATGTTGCTCTCCGGGTTTTGTGATGAAACAAACATACAATACCAGTCAAAAGTTCGGACACAGCTACTTATTCAAAGGTTTTTTCTTTATTTTTTTTATTTTTTACAATTTTCTACATTGTAGAATAATAGTGAAGACATTAAAACTATGAAATAACACATATGGAATCATGTACAGTGCCTTGCGAAAGTATTCGGCCCCCTTGAACTTTGCGACATTTTGCCACATTTCAGGCTTCAAACATAAAGATATAAAACTGTATTTTTTTGTGAAGAATCAACAACAATTGGGACACAATCATGAAGTGGAACGACATTTATTGTATGGCCAAGTCAAAGTCCAGACCTGAATCCAATCGAGAATCTGTGGAAAGAACTGAAAACTGCTGTTCACAAATGCTTTCCATCCAACCTCACTGAGCTCGAGCTGTTTTGCAAGGAGGAATGGGGAAAAAATGTCAGTCTCTTGATGTGCAAAACTGATAGAGACATACCCCAAGCGACTTACAGCTGTAATTGCAGCAAAAGGTGGCGCTACAAAGTATTAACTTAAGGGGGCTGAATTATTTTGCACGCCCAATTTTTCAGTTTTTGATTTGTTAAAAAAGTTTGAAATATACAATAAATGTCGTTCCACTTCATGATTGTGTCCCACTTGTGGTTGATTCTTCACAAAAAAATACAGTTTTATATATTTATGTTTGAAGCCTGAAATGTGGCAAAAGGTTGCAAAGTTCAAGGGGGCCGAATACTTTCGCAAGGCACTGTAGTAACCAGAAAAGTGTTAAACAAATCAAAATATATTCTATATTTGTGATTCTTCAAAGTAGCCACCCTTTGCCTTGATATCAGCTTGGCACACTTGTGGCATTCTCTCAACCAGTTTCATGAGTTAGTCACTTGGAATGCATTTCAATTAACAGGTGAGCCAATCAGATGTGTTGTTAGAAGGTAGGGGGTGTATACAGAAGACAGCCCTATTTGGTAAAAGACAAAGTCCATTTTATGGCAAGAACAGCTCAAATAAGCAAAGAGAAATGACAGTCCATCATTGCTTTAAGACATGAAGGTCAGTCAATGCGGAGGAACATTTCAAGAACTTTTAAATCTTCTTCAAGTACAAACACAAAAAACATCAAGAGCTATGATGAAACCCCCAAACAAGGGCACTGCGTTCATCCACCTCTGGCCTGCTCGCCTCCCTACCACTGAGGAAGTACAGTTCCCGCTCAGCCCAGTCAAAACTGTTCGCTGCTCTGGCCCCCCAATGGTGGAACAAACTCCCTCACGACGCCAGGACAGCGGAGTCAATCACCACCTTCCGGAGACACCTGAAACCCCACCTCTTCAAGGAATACCTAGGATAGGATAAAGTAATCCTTCTCACCCCCCCTTAAATGATTTAGATGCACTATTGTAAAGTGGCTGTTCCACTGGATGTCATTAGGTGAATTCACCAAAGTTTGTAAGTCGCTCTGAAAGCCATAAGACACTTTATTGTCCTCTTGCAACAATATGGATAAGAGCGTCTGCCAAATGACTTAAATGTAAATGTAATGAAACTGTCTCTCATGAGGACCGCCACAGGAATCGAACACCCAGAGTTACCTCTGCTGCACAGGATAAGTTCATGAGAGTTTTCCAGCCTCAGCAATTGCAGCTCAAATAAATGCTTCACAAATCTCAACATCAACTGTTCTGAGGAGACTGCGTGTATCAGGCCTTTATGGTCGAATTGCTGCAAAGAAACCACTACTAAAGGACACCAATAATAAGAAGAGACTTGCTTGGACCACGAAACACGAGCAATGGACCGGTGGAAATCTGTCCTTTGGTCTGGTGAGTCCAAATGTTTTTTTTCCCGAACTGCCGTGTCTTTGTGAGATGCGGTGTGGGTGAACGGATGATCTCTGCATGTTTATTTCCCACTGTAAAGCATGGAGGAGGAGGTGTTATGATCTGGGGGTGATTTGCTGGTGACACTGTCAGTGATTTATTTAGAATTCAAGGCGCACTTAACCACCATGGCTACCACAGCATTCTGCAGTGATACGCCATCCCATCTGGTCTGTGCTTTTTTATTTTTTATTTATCTAACCTTTATTTAACTAGGAAAGTCAGTTAAGAACAAATTCTTATTTTCAATGACGGCCTAGGATAAGTGGGTTAACTGCCTGTTCAGGGGCAGAACGACAGATTTGTACCTTGTCAGCTCGGGGATATGAACTTGCAACCTTTCGGTTACTAGTCCAACGCTCTAACCACTAGACTACCCTGCCGCTTAATGGGACTATCATTTGTTTTTCAACAGGACAATGACCCAACACACCTCCAGGCTGTGTAAGGGCTATTTGACCAAGAAGGAGAGTGATGGAGTGCTGCATCAGATGACCTGGCCTCCACAATCAACCGAACTCAACCCAATTGAGATGGTTTGGGAAGAGTTGGACCGCAGAGTGAAGGAAAAGCAGACAACAAGTGCCCAGCATATGTGGGAACTCCTTTAAGACTTTTGGAAAAGCATTCCAGGTGAAGTTGGTTGAGAGAATGCCGATAGTCTGTAAAGCTGTCATCAAGGCAAAAGGTGGCTACTTTGAAGAATCTCAAATATAAACTATATTTTGATATGTTTAACACTTTTTTGTTACTACATGACTCCATATGTGTTATTTCATAGTTTTGATGTCTTCACTATAATTCTACAATGTAGAAAATACTTTTTTTAAATAAAGAAAAACCCTTAAATGAGTAGGTGTGTCCAAACTTTTGTCTGGTACTGCATGTTCAGTCAAATTTATTCGGCCACTGTGAGACAGTTATCTTTTTGTTGTCACGGTCTTATTGTATATCATGGTGGCGTATGAACTAATGAGTATAGAGAAATTATCACAATATAGATTTTAATATGGATTTTTGACGGGCTCAGCTTGTCCAGTGATTTTACCCACACACTGCTAGTGCTATCTATAGGCTGTTGATTTCAAATAGTAGAGGAGAGCAAACAAAAATAAGTTTACACAAGGTAAAGCGCACAATGCATTGTTGTTCAGCCTCATGGCAGTTTATACGGGGTGTTGGTTTTGTATACAGGGTTCAGAGGAGTCACAGAGCAAGAGAGAATGGGCCTGGTCGTTACGACCGGTGGTTACGACCCTGGTGGTTACAACCCTGGTAGTTACGACCCTGGTAGTTACAACCCTGGTGATAGCAACCCTGGTAGTTACAACCCTGGTGATAGCGACCCTGGTAGTTACAACCCTGGTGGTTACGACCCTGGTAGTTACGACCTTGGTGGTTACAACCCTGGTGATAGCGACCCTGGTAGTTACGACCCTGGTAGTTACAACCCTGGTGGTTACAACCCTGGTGGTTACAACCCTGGTGATAGCGACCCTGGTGGTGATAGCGACCCTGGTAGTTACAACCCTGGTAGTTACAACCCTGGTGATAGCGACCCTGGTAGTTACAACCCTGGTGGTTACGACCCTGATAGTTACGACCTTGGTGGTTACAACCCTGGTGGTTACGACCCTGGTAGCTACGACCTTGGTGGCTACAACCCTGGTAGTTACAACCCTGGTAGTTACAACCCTGGTGATAGCGACCCTGGTAGTTACAACCCTGGTAGTTACGACCCTGGTAGTTACGACCTTGGTGGTTACAACCCTGGTGGTTACAACCCTGGTAGTTACGACCCTGGTAGTTACAACCCTGGTGGTTACAACCCTGGTGATAACGACCCTGGTAGTTACGACCCTGGTAGTTACAACCCTGGTGGTTACAACCCTGGTGATAACGACCCTGGTAGTTACGACCCTGGTGGTTACGACCCTGGTGGTTACGACCCTGGTAGTTACAACCCTGGTAGTTACGACCCTGGTGGTTACGACCCTGGTGGTTACGACCCTGGTGGTTACAACCCTGGTGATAACAACACTGGTAGTTACGACCCTGGTAGTTACGACCCTGGGGTTACGACCCTGGTGGTTACGACCCTGGTAGTTATGACCCTGGTAGTTACAACCCTGGTGATAACGACCCTGGTAGTTACGACCCTGGTAGTTACAACCCTGGTGGTTACGACCCTGGTAGTTACAACCCTGGTAGTTATGACCCTGGTAGTTACAACCCTGGTGGTTACGACCTTGTTGGTTACGACCCTGGTAGTTACAACCCTGGTAGTTACAACCCTGGTAGTTACAACCCAGGTGGTTACGACCCTGGTAGTTACAACCCTGGTAGTTACGACCCTGGTAGTTACAACCCTGGTGGTTACGACCCAGGTGGTTACGGTCCTGGTGAGTACGGCCCTGGTGAGTACGACCCTGGTGGTTGTAAACACAGGAAATAAAACAAATATTCAAAACTCCTTGCACACAGAACACCCAGCTGGTGATTGTGATATAACTGAGTAGAACAATCCTTCAACATCAGACTGACAACATTACCTTCATCCTTCTCCCTGGTAGTCATCCTTCTCCCTGTTAGCCCTAACATACACACGCACACGCGAAGCCTTCCCTGGCCCTCTTGTCTTGACTGGCTGATCAGAAGGGATCTCACTGGGAGGCAGTAATTCTGTGTGTCTGTGTGTGGGTGTGATGGGGAGGTGGTTTGGGGGAAAGTTCATATTGATAGTCTCTGATACCTGTACCTCTGTGTTTTAAGAATGGCAGGTTTACACATGCATTCTGTTTCTATATTTCTCTGTTTCTCACTACCAGTCTGCAACTAAAGTGTCTTCTGATATATCCAGAAGTATTCAACAGTAATACAAAACAATTAGTTGAAAAATAGTACATGACAAATACATTATCCATATGCAAATCAGAGGTAAACATATATATAACATTATATAGAATACGAACAACAAAAACACAACTTGCAATTAAACAATACTTACATTTAAAATACACAAAATAATACATAGCATAAATAATCTTTCAAAAAGGAAGTAAACTGTATAAAAAAGTTGCTACATAATTACTCAAATGTAGTATTTCCCCCACAATGATATTTTCCATTCTGTGTTAGTGAATGTAACTGACCACTGGACAGACGACAACAGAACAGACATAATGAGATGAAGGTATATAGAATTGAGATGAAGGTATATAGAATTGAGATGAAGGTATATAGAATTGAGATGAAGGTATATAGAATTGAGATGAAGGTATATAGAATTGAGATGAAGGTATATAGAATTGAGATGAAGGTATATAGAATTGAGATGATGGTATATAGAATTGAGATGAAGGTATATAGAATTGAGATGAAGGTATATAGAATTGAGATGAAGGTATATAGAATTGAGATGAAGGTATATAGAATTGAGATGATGGTATATAGAATTGAGATGAAGGTATATAGAATTGAGATGATGGTATATAGAATTGAGATGAAGGGATATAGAATTGAGATGAAGGTATATAGAATTGAGATGAAGGTATATAGAATTGAGATGATGGTATATAGAATTGAGATGAAGGTATATAGAATTGAGATGAAGGTATATAGAATTGAGATGAAGGTATATAGAATTGAGATGAAGGTATATAGAATTGAGATGAAGGTATATAGAATTGAGATGAAGGTATATAGAATTGAGATGATGGTATATAGAATTGAGATGAAGGTATATAGAATTGAGATGAAGGTATATAGAATTGAGATGAAGGTATATAGAATTGAGATGAAGGTATATAGAATTGAGATGATGGTATATAGAATTGAGATGAAGATATATAGAATTGAGATGAAGGTATATAGAATTGAGATGAAGATATATAGAATTGAGATGAAGGTATATAGAATTGAGATGAAGGTATATAGAATTGAAATGAAGGTATATAGAATGAAGGTATATAGAATTGAGATGAAGGTATATAGAATTGAGATGAAGGTATATAGAATTGAGATGAAGATATATAGAATTGAGATGAAGGTATATAGAATTGAGATGAAGGTATATAGAATTGAGATGAAGGTATATAGAATGAAGGTATATAGAATTGAGATGAAGGTATATAGAATTGAGATGAAGGTATATAGAATTGAGATGAAGATATATAGAATTGAGATGAAGGTATATAGAATTGAGATGAAGGTATATAGAATTGAGATGAAGGTATATAGAATTGAGATGATGGTATATAGAATTGAGATGATGGTGTATAGAATTGAGATGATGGTGTATAGAATTGAGATGAAGGTATATAGAATTGAGATGAAGGTATATAGAATTGAGATGATGGTATAAAGAATTGAGATGAAGGTATATAGAATTGAGATGAAGGTATATAGAATTGAGATGAAGGTATATAGAATTGAGATGATGGTGTATAGAATTGAGATGAAGGTATATAGAATTGAGATGAAGGTATATAGAATTGAGATGAAAATATATAGATTTGAGATGAAGGTATATAGAATTGAGATGAAGGTATATAGAACCTGCCAACCCATGTAGATACAGTCAGACCTGGTTTCAAATACTATTTGAAATCTTTTAATGATTTATTTTCATTCGCATCAAGGCCATCATACCAGGCACACTGGATCCACTTCAGTTTGCCTACAGCTACAACAGAAGCACAACAGATGACCGTTTCCATCGCTATTCCCACGGACCGAACACATCTGGACAAGAGGAACCCCTACGTGAGAATGATGTTCACTGACTACAGTGCAGCCTTCAAACACTATAGTTCCCTCCAAGCTCGACACCAAACTCAGAGCCCTGGGTCCGGACACTACCTTCTGAAACTGGTTCCTGGACTTCCTGCCTTGCAGACCACATGCTGTGAGGATTGGCAACAACACCTCCGGCACACTGACTCTTAACACAGGGCCCCCCCCAGGAGTGTGTCGATCCACACGTTCCTCAGCGTCCACATCACAGAGGACTTGACATGGACCAACAACAAGACAGTCAAGACAGCGTAACAGTGTCTCTACTTCCTAAGGCGGCTGTAGAAATTCGGCGTGCCACCCGGAGTCGTCTCCAAATACTACCGTTGCACCATCGAGAGTCATCAAACCGAATCAAGTTTATTTATATAGCCCTTCTTACATCAGCTGATATCTCAAAGTGCTGTACAGAAACCCAGCCTAAAACCCCAAACAGCAAGCAATGCAGGTGTAGAAGCACGTGTCCTGACCGGTTGCATTACGGCCTGGTTACGGGAATTGTTCCGTTCACGACCGAAAGGCCCTCCAGTGGGTGTTGAAGACGGCCCAGTACATCTCTGGGATTGTGCCCCCCACCCATCCAGGACATCTACTTGAAACGGTCCCTGAAGAAGTCCCGTAGCATCATCAAGGACCCCAAACACCCCAACCAGGGTTCACTTCCTGCCATGAGCTGTTCATTCCCTTACCGTCTGGCAGACGGTATCAGAGCATGATGTCTGATACCAACAGGCTCAGAGACAGTTTCTATCTACAAGCCATCAGACTGATGAACACTTGAACTGAACTGACCACCTGCCATGATTCTCAAAACCTTAGCGCACACACACACACACACACACACACACACACACACACACACACACACACACACACACACACACACACACACACACACACACACACACACACAGACACAGACACAGACACACACACACACACACACACACACACACACTTTCATGCTACAAACACATCACAACTTTTGCTACCAGACTAAATACTGCACATTCAAAACACTTACCCCCCCCCCCCCCCCTTCCGCAAAACACATGTGAATATTGGACAATAAATGGTCCCTTTCCTGTATTATACTGATGCTAAAATGTTTATTCTACCGAGCCATTTACTACATGTTTGTATTCTTGTGTTATGTATTATTGTTGTTATCGAGAAGGCACCTGCAAGTCAGTATTTCATTGGATGTTGTATACCATATATATCCTGTATATATATATATATATATACCATATATATCCTGTATATACGACTAATAACGACTAATAACGCATGAAACTAGTGTTTTCTCTGGTCTACCTGGGACTGCCAGATGGGTGGGGTTTGAACATTTGAAATTCTTCTATTGGTTCCTTGTCTATTGGACAAGCTCAATCAAGCCCAGCTGAAGTATTTGGAAGATTTCAAGTAGTATTTGAACCCATGTCTGGATACAGTAGTACAATATGTTACAGCTCCAAAACATCCCTTTCTCTCTCTCTCTCTCTCTCTCTGTACAGATTGATGCATAGAAAAGCACAGACAATAAAAGCCAGACTTTTCCTAGTTCTCAGACACTAGTAGTTTGCTCTCATATCAGATAACCTATTTGATGTCAAACTGCATTAAAGTTATCACACATTAAAGCATACATTACTCTGAAAGCCAGCCGTGAAGTAGCCTGGTCCCAGTTTGTGCTTCCCACCTACTCCATTGTCATCCATTCCATAAGGAGTTGGCAAGAGAGCCCGAAACAGCCTGGCACCCAGGCTAGCCTTGAAGTGCTCGGTTGAAGCGTCCGCATACAACAGACATGCTTGTTTGCGTCTGAGATGAAGGTATATAGAATTGAGATGAAGGTATATAGAATTGAGATGAAGGTGTATAGAATTGAGATGAAGGTATATAGAATTGAGATGAAGGTATATAGAATTGAGATGAAGGTATATAGAATTGAGATGATGGTATATAGAATTGAGATGATGGTATATAGAATTGAGATGATGGTATATAGAATTGGATGATGGTATATAGAATTGAGATGATGGTAGTGCTGTTATTCTATAGTCAGGGTAATGTACACACATCCAAGTACAACACAGAGCCTGCTGTAGGAAGTTTGAGGATGACCTAACTCATCTACTGACTGTACATCAGCTATTTATTGAGCATGATGCTGATGTACGCTTCATCTGAGGTTCTGAGTCATGACATTTAAACCACTGCTAACAGCATAGGGTTGGT